>NC_091822.1:202739830-203058664 GCF_038994185.2 Dermacentor albipictus | reverse complement strand
ACCTTTCTTGTTTTGTCCTTATATTCATTCACATACGCAGTGAACAAACAGTTGGAAGTTGCAACTGTCCCGTTTTGCTTGCTATGTGTTGTCTTTTTCGGAGCTACAACCCTCTTCTAGAAATAATTACACTAATTTGGTGTATCACAAATCAGAGTACATGATTACTATTTCTAATTATGTAAACTGCATAATTCAACGTTCATAGATTCATAAACCAAGGTGCATAAGAGATGTAAATAATCAGAGTGCACAGTTCACAGTAAGATCATTCGAACAATAGTTATGAACGCAGAGAAAACAAGAATGCCCAAAACAAAATGTCACATGTTTCTTTAAAATGGTTAGCACCACTTATGGAGGCTACAGTTAAGGGAAGGCGATCCCACTCACCAGATGCAGACAAATGAGTTTAAGAAGGAGGAGGGTCTATAAGACGAAATACTAACTTTGTGTTGGTAGTCAAGCCGCAATGATATGTAATGTGGTGCCAAAAGGCGCTCATTTCGTAGTACCAGACGATGATATATCTTATGAAAAAGAGAGAGCTACAACTGTTTATGCCGTGATGCTAAGGGTGCTAACTGTAGGTCAGACTTCATTGTAGTGATGCTGGTTGTCCTGTTGTAATTGGAGAATACGAGTCATGTGGAATTCTTCTACACCATTTCTAATGAATAAATTAAGTTATTCTGACTAGCATCCCAAACTGGGGCGGCGTATTCGAGTTTAGGCCGGATAAGTGTTTTATAGAGTATCACTTTGAGAGACTGCGGCAGACATGAAAAATTGTGTCAGAGGTAGCCTAACATTATGTTACCGTTGCTTATTACATGTGCAATGTGTGTCTTCCAGGTAAGGTCAGATGAGACAAGAACAGTAAGGTATTTATAGGATGAAACACAATCGAGTGCAATGTTATAGATGTAATAGGCTGTTAGGGTGTTATTAAGTGTGGATATTTACATTGACTTGCATTTTCTTGTGTTTAGTTCCATGCATCATGTTTTGCACCATGCACTGATAGCATCAAGATCAGATTGAACAGTGGCTGTATCATGGTTGTTAGTTACTTCTGGAAAAATTACGCAGTCATCAGCAAAGAGATGAATATGAAATGTGGTACGACGAGGCAAGTCATTAATCTAAATTAAAAATAGTAGCAGTCGAAGGACAGAGCCTCGCTGCACGCCTGTGTGGGGATGCGCGACTCTCACGCATCCCCTGATGCATTGTTTTCCCGCATAGCTCCCGTCTCCAGTAATCCGGGTTTGCCACGGCGGCGGTCAGTGTGGTTAAAGCACAGTTGGAGAGATGGAGCGAGTGTTGCGCTGCTAATGCCACCTCATGGCGGGGTTACTAGGGCGCGGAAAGAAGAAGGCGCTAGCTCTTTGGCTGCGGGTCAGCAAGCGCCGCGAATGTTCCGCGCCTGCGCCGATCCATGCTTCTGCGAGACCGTCTCGTGAGGCCTCGTGCGAACGCGCCACCGTTCGCGTGACCGTATGCGCAAACATATTTGCTCTTTATCCAGTCGTGGTTAGTCAGACTTCCTAGATTTGTCGCGCACCCATCGGCATGTTTTGCGGATAGCAACTTGGCTAGCAGGCATTAGTCTATGAAAGGTGCAATAAATGCCCTGGTGATTGTTTGCACTACTGTGTTGTCGTTCCTTTGTCCCAAGAGCACGGGTGAGAAGCCCACATCTGGCGCCCAACATGGGGCTCGAACCCACGACCCTGAGATTTAAGCATCTCATGCTCTACCGGCTGAGAGATGTGGGCTTCTCACCCGTGCTCTTGGGATAAAGGGACAACAACACAGTAGTGCAAACAATCACAAGGGCATTTATTGCACCTTTCATAGACTAATGCCTGCTAGCCGAGTTGCTATCCGCAACACATGCCGATGGGCGCGCGACAAATCTAGAAGTCCGACTCACGGCGACCGGATAACGAGCGAATATGTTCGCCCCATGCTGGATCTCAATGCCTGGTCGTTCGTGCGTACGGTCACGTGAACGGTGGCGCGTTCGAAGGCAGGCCTCACGAGACGGTCTCGCGGAAGCATGGATCGGCGCACGCGCAGAACGTCCGCGGCGCTTGCCGACCCGCAGCCAAAGAGCAAGCGCCTTCACCTTTCCGCGTCCAAGTAACCCCGCCGTGAGGCGGCATTAGCAGTGCAACACTCGCGCCATCTCTCGTACTGCGCTTCAACCACACCGTCCGCCACCGCGGCGAAGCCGGATTACAGGAGATGGGAGCTATGTGGGAAAACAACGTATCAGGGGACGTGTGAGTCGCGCATCCCCACACCTGAGGAAACCAGATTAGAGGGAGAGTCAACACTGTTAGCAGAAACGAAGTGAGAACGACTATACAGGAAGCACACAAGCCAAGTAAGCAATTGGGGATGGAGGTTAAGCTTATGCAATTTAGCAGATTATGACACACCTTATAAAACACTATAGGAAAACCTAGAAATAAACAATGTGCAAGAGAAGAACGATCATGAATGGCGTATGACTGATGTGTAAATGATATTAGCTGTGTTTCGCATGAATAAGTTTTGCGAAAGCTATGTTGCGAGTGCAGGAAGAAGGAATTAGATTTGATAGAGTTAGCAAGATTAGAAAAGACATGTTCAAGAAGTTTGCATGAGGTACTACCGAGTGATACGGAACGATAGTTAAGTGGAGAGTGCCTACTACCTATCTTAAGAGGTGGAATCACCTTTCCTATCTTCCATTCCCCAGGGATAGAACTCGTGTCAAGCATATGTTGAAAGATTTTGGTTAGTACATAGAACTATACTTGCTCGTGCTTTTGTAAAACTTTGGTCAAACCACATCGCATCCAGTAGAAAAAGAAAGTTTCAATTTATTAATTAGATGTTCTACACCGCACGCAAGTTTCGCTTAGTTGGTTGTTGCCCCGTGTCTTTTCATTTTGCTACCACAATCTTATGCATGCAAACAGAAGTGGCCAGCGACTCCGAAGAGACACGTTTGCGATTGCCTGGTGAAAAAGTCTGACGTATAGAGAGAGAATGAGCGCACAGAGAATCCACCCTGGCAACTTCATGTGCTCAGCGCTTGTATTGCACTTAAAACTACAGCGTATCCATGGGCTCCACATTTTACTACAACAGTCTCCTTTTCTTTTTTCGATAATCCACCAGGAAGGGAAATCTCGGCTTCAGTGCAGCAATTTTTTCCCTCTTATCTGTTTTTATTTCTATCTTATATATTGAAGGCAAGGAAAGCCACCTTCTTCCTTTTTCTCCCCACATGCCACCCTGCAGGTTTTGTTTTCTTTATTTTTTTTAAGCATGCCACCCATACGGACAGAGTTGTGTGTTTGTTATTGATAGGCCGGCAAAGCCTGAACCCCTCATGTGGCCTGTGTAACGCTACACATGGCTTGGGAACATTGGGCACACCTTTTTCACTGTGTTCTTTAAACCTGCGCATCCCCAGCGGCACCAATTACCCTTTGAAGGTGTGTGTTTGCTCCCGTGCGGAATTGCTTGAAATGCCTTCCTCTTACCACAATCGCCGTTATCCTTTCCTTTAATGTTTGCTTAGGCTTGTCTTTTTCTTTGGTAGGACCCAGGGAACAGGGAGGAGTGACACGTGTCAGTGTGTTATTGTTCCGCAAATGAATGCATACAGCTCACCGCTGCCATTGAAAGAGACGTACGCGTTTTTCACAGGGACTCGAAGCTGACAAGCGCGGTCTCCAGATGAGAACTTCTCGAGTGGCAATGGGGAGGGAAAGCATATGGAACCAATAAATGAGCTGCCATGGGGCGAAAGCAAAAAAAAAAGAAAAGACAAGAAAGAAAGGGAGGGTGACGTGCAAGGCGGGCAGGCAGAAGAGGCAGGTAGTCTTGTAAAAGGGAAGGCTTGAGGAAAAGCAGTAGAGGAAAGTAATATCATGGAAGTTGCAGTGCATCAAAAATTTTGGCAACTGGTGGTCACTGTTTAAAATATTTTAGAACAGTAAAACTTCCCACGGGCTCAATTTTCCACAGTCATATCCGAAATACTTGTGAAGGCCTGCCAGTACACTTATGAGGCGTATGGGTGCTTGTACTGTGACAAGAGACGGTGGGTGCACACATGTGCATTCAAAGAATACATACTGTGTCCCGGGACAGTAGCACCCTTTCTGCGCTTGACCGCGTAACACCCCTCCACTGTGGTGAACCTGACTTTTGGAAACTGGCATTTTTCAATGCTTGACCATTGCCGTACTTTCCGGGCTTCGTAGCCGTCCACAAGGATGACGATGCCAGAATCGGTGCCATTGACGACAGCAGTGAATTCTTTCAATAAAAAGAATTTACCGACGGTTATGATACTCCTTAATGCGAAATTTCAGTGTGTTTTTGTTTTGCAATATGTTGGCTGGCGCCGACAATCTGTCTCATGCGACACATTCCAAGCTGAGTGAAATGTGGTGCGACTGCCTCGCTAATCGGGAGATCGCGAGAGGCAGTGCATGGCTGATGCAAGGGCGTGATTCCTAGCAGCCGCCGCAGACAGACCTGCGCCCATGCAGGATTCGGCAAACAAACGACACGTAGAGTGCCTCAATGCATGCATCCTAGCGAATGGAGTGGAGGCAAGTGAGTGCATTAAGGCACCCTAACGATGCACGCTACTCTGGTGCCATCTTGTAGCCATCGTCGCCATAGACCGTCTTGCACAGCACTACGCCTCACGCCTTTGCCATACCCTCCTCCTCCGCTTTCCTCCTTGCACTCTGCATTGGCTCTCATCTTTCGCTGTGCTCATTCGCTCGGTTACGATGCCCAATGCCAATGCTCACCACAGGAATGGGCACCGAACAGCAGGAATCTTGGCAGTGAACGTCGAAACAGCTAGGTCTAACATTGTTGCAATGACTACGGCTGTCAGCAGATCGGTGTTCAAGAGCACCGTTTTGACATGAGATAATAAAAATGGCAGTGGTGGTGGTTTTGATTAATGCCATACCAGTTCTGCAGTCGCAACAGAAAGTCTGGAAAACCATATGGCAAAGAGTTTCCGCGTCTGAAATTTCAGACGTCCTTGGACATTGCCTCCATGGGAGACGTGGCGGTGCTGCCAAGGCATCTGAATTATCTGGCATGTATGAAAAAGTGGTTGTTGACTGTATATGTCACATAATGACACAAACTTCCAAGTGCATTTTGTTACTGCAGGTCAGTCAATGACTGCACATTGCTTTCTCAGGCACTGGTGCTTGCCAGCATGATACATAAGCTATTTCTGAAAAGGAAAAATTGTCACCCAACTGATAGTAGCATGAAGCTGCAAAGCATCATTCTGCAAGCCACTATTTCACAAGAATGGCCCAAGATGCAGCTCACCTCGCAGAGGACGATTCCAAAGGAGAAAAGGTCCACCTTCTCGTCATACAGTTTCCCGGTCATCATCTCGGGTGCCATCCAATATGGGTTACCTACTACTGTGTAACGTTTCTTGCGCTCGGGCCGCTTGCTGGCTGCCCCAGCACCACCGCCTGAGGTACGCTTGGCACCACTGCTGCTCCTGCGGCCAATCCCCACCACACTGGGGTCGCTCATGACACGGGCCAGCCCAAAGTCCGCCACTACAACTGTCCGATCCTGCAGCAAACATGCAACCTTGATGTACTTATCCCGATGTTGTGGTGGCAGCAGTGCTCCAGCATGTTGCACTAGTGGAGAATAAAAGGTGCAATTCTGTAAGCTCAAGGTTGCTAGCTTAATCCAATAAATGAGTTAGACAAGTAACCTTCAGTGAAGAGGACGACTATGCACATTACTCGTTACCAGAGTCACTGCATCTCATGCTTAAACCTATTCACAAAAGAAACTTAGTGTTCCACAACATGTAGACGACATCACATAAAAACAATGTGAGAAACAGGACAAGAAAGCAAACATAGATGCAGCACTGCCACGTCCTTTCTCTTTGGTTTAATTATGAGGCACGCCTAGTGGGGGACTACGAATTAATTTTGACCACCAGGGGATTTTGTCCACCAGAGGACCACCGTGACTCCAATGCATGGGACATGGGCGTTTTTGCATTTCGCCCCCATCATAATGCAGTAATGCAGCCGCGGCAGCTGGGATTTGATCCCACGACCTCGTGCTTAGCAGCGCAATACCATAGGTCAAGCACGTACCCAGGGGGGGGCCCGGGGGGGGCCCGGGCCCCCCCCGAAATAAAGTGGCATACCACCCCCCCCCCTCCCCACTCACGCCACCACTCCTCACACATTCCTAAAGCGCCACCAGATCAATGCTGAGACTTCGCAGCTGATCATCGGTCAGTATTATGCTGCCTTTTTCACTCCTTTTAGATGGCGGTAGTTATCGCCATCTCTTGGAATGTGAAGGACAGTTTTCTCGTAGATTCCGCACCCGCGTGATTAACGCGAGATGCGTTCAGTTGTCACCATCTATTTAACCACCATGCGCATAGCTGTTGCTTTTGTTAGTTCAACCTTCTTTGTTTAGGCTGATCCTGGGACCAGGAGAGGGATGCGGCTGTTAGTCAGTTGGCCTGTACTCTCATGGAACGAGTTGCGGCTGGAGAAAACGCCAATTTCGTTTAACTTATCCCTTTGCTTCATTATTTCTTTGAGTTACGGCTCGCCGCGACGCTGGCAGATGTCCGGAACCATACAGACGTGATATGGGTTAGATAAGGTGGGAAATAAAATAATATGAAAGAGCGTCCATCATGGAACCCTGCAATAACCCTTAAACCCATAAGCAAGATGAATGTCGCCCGTTACCTCGTCTTTTTTTCCCTAACTGTATAGCACTTTTCCTGCAAAATTGGCAACTGGAAACAAAAATCGCAAGGAGTTGAGAAATTAAGCGATCTACTAAGGGAGAGAGCCAAGGCAACAACCAAACTGCAAGCAAAAGCGAATAATAAAAAAGTTAACCGATGTTTATGAGAATATTTATGGATCAACATCTTTTTATTTAAAAAGGAAGTAGAGAAAAAACGCCGCCGGAAGTGGAGAACAATTGTTTTGAATGAAGCTTCTACAGTTATCGGTCGAACTGCCTCACGTAGCCGCTTCTCTGCTGTGCTTATGTGGGTGTTTTTCTAACCTTTCGCGGTGAGCGCAGTACATCTAGAATCGCAGAGTCCTGCGCTCTACGCGGTTGTATGGTACTGGCGGCCGCACAGCGTTACGCAATTCGCGGAACTGTCAAAATTGATCAACAAGGCGAAAATAACTGATATTCGAAACTATAACATGACAAAGACTGAAGAAGCCGTAAAAAATGAAGACAGCCTGAAATCAGTAAAAAAGAAACCTGGCATAGGACAAACCATGATGTATGCACTAAAAGATAAGAAGGATAATATCATCAGCAATCTCGAAGATACAGTAAAAGCAGCGCAAAAATTCTAAGCTGACCTGTATACAGTACCCAGAGGAGTCACGATAATTCACATAGAAACAGTAATGAAGAGGATACAGAAACTCTCCTATAACTAGCGATGAGGTCAGAAGGGCCCTGCAAGATATGAAACGATGAATAGCGGGAGGATAAGGTGGGATAACAGTCGATTTAATCAAAGAAGGAGGAGACATAATGCTTGGAAAACTGGCAGCTCTTTATACAAAGTGTCTATCGACTGCAAGGGTCCCAGAAAACTGGAAGAATGCAGACATTATACTAATTCACAAAAAAAGGAGACGTTAAAGAATTGAACAATTATGGGGCCAATAACTTGCTCCCAGTATTATATAAAATATTTACCAAAATAATCTCCAATAGAATAAGGTTGACACTGGATTTTGTCAACCAAGGGAACAGGCTGGCTTCAGGAAGAGATACTTTACAATGGATCACATCTATGTCATCAATCAGGTTATCGCGATATCTGGAGAGTGCAATAAGCCTCTCTATGTGGCTTATATAGATTACGAAAAGGCATTTGATTCAGCAGAGATACCAGCAATCGTAGAGGCACAACGTAATCAAGGAGTACAGAACGCTTACGTAAAAAGCTTGGAAAAAATTGCTACATGCGTGAGGTATTCGTTTGTTTGAACGAGGTGCGTGGGCGCCATCATTCCAGAAAAGAGGAGGAAGAACGAACTGGGCTCGGGCTGTGAATCTAACCGGTCAGCGCATCAACCGTTGTAAATATAATCTGTAAATAGTTTCTCGTCTTACTGACTCGTCTTTCGCGTTAGAATATCGATCTACAGCTACCTTAATTCTACACAAGAAAAGCAGGGAGATACCTATAGAGAAAGGGGTCAGACAGGGAGACACAATTTCTCCAAAGCTATTTTCTACGTGCTTAGAAGAATTCAAGCTATTAAACTGGGAAGGCTTAGGAGTAAAGATCGACGGCAAATATCTCAGCAACCTTTGGTTTGCCGATGACATTGTTCTATTCAACAACAATGCAGATGAGTTACAACAAATGATTGGAGACCTTAACAAAGAGTGTGTAAGAGTGGGGTTGAATATTATTATGCAGAAGATGAAGATAATGATAATTAGCCGGGCAAAGGAACAAGAGATCAGGATGGCCAGTAGGCCACTAGAGACTTTTAAGGAGTACGTTTACCAAGGTCAATTAATCAGAGGGAACCCTGATCATGAGAAGGAAATTCACAGAAGAATAAAAGTTGGTTGGATCGCATACAGCAGACATTGCCAGCTCCTGACCGGAAGCTTACCATTATTATTGAAAAGTAAGGTGTGCAATCAGTGCATTTTGCCAGTGCAATATGTCCAGTGCCAATGCATTTGCCAGTGCATTTCCCAGTGCATTTTGCCAGTGCATATGGGGCAGAGACTTGAGAACAAGTTAAGGACCACGCAAAGAGCGATCGAACGAAGATTGCTAGGCATAACATTAAGAGAGAAAGAGAGTGGTTTGGATCAGAGAGCGAACGGGTATAGACGATATTCTAGTTGACATCAAGAGGAAAAAATGTAGCTGGGCAGGACATGTATAGCGCCGGTTAGATAACCGTTGGACCATAAGGGTTACAGAATGGGTACCAAGAGAAGAGAAACGCAATCGAGGACGACAGAACACTAGGTGGAGCGATGAAATTCGGAAATTCGCGGGCGCTAGATGGAATCGGTTGGCGCAGGACAGGGGTAATTGGAGATCGCAGGGAGAGGCTTTCGTCCTGCAGTGGACATAAAACAGGCTGGTGGTGATGATGATGATGATGGAGGTGGTGGGCCCCCCCCCGAAAAAAAATCCTGGGTACGTGCCTGCCATAGGTGCTAAGCCACCACGGCAGGTTGTGCAAAACGGTTATTTCAAGCCAAATGGATCAGCCATGAGGTCAACCACCTCTGGTTTATATTTTGAAAAGTACTGGTTAAGGACTTAATGAAATGCGTTCGCAAAATATATCTGGCAGGAAAAGAAACGTTTGTCTACCTCGGCACTACTAAAATTTCACACTACAAGACAAGGCATGGTCTACAATAATATTTTTTCTAATTACTGCTAATTACATGAGTAAATAAACATTTTGGAGGTAATTCAGGGAAATTGCACTTTGATGCACGCCACCCATTGTAGGCTATCATTTTGTTTTTGTGTATATATATTGAATCATGTAGCAGAACATTGGGCAAGTCTGATATTTATAGAACTTTTGCTTTGTTCAATGTCATTTTATTATCTGATATTGGCAGTATTAAACATATATACCTAGATAAGGGTGCTTTGTCATGCAACATTGTAGCAGAAAAAAACAGCCCTGAATTTGAGAAAATGGAACTTTTGCTGTGTTTTCGGCTCTATATGGCACAATGTTTTGGGCCATTTAAAAATATCAGTGATAAATCATTACACAGCAGGGCTCATGATAACTTGTTCAAAGGAGTTCAGTTACAGTATTTTTTAAGCAATGAAAAGATTTTCAAAGTTGGGTCACTGCTCAGCCCACTAGTCATTCCACTGCAGTACATCTTCACTGCAATGCTTTAGTCTGGTTCAGGAAGTGGCAGCATTTCTTTCTAGACAAGATCGCTTAGGAGCGCTGGGCACGCAGCTTTCACTGCACTGCAACGTAGTTTTTTCTGTTGCGTTTTCCAACTAGCTCTGCCCACTTGGAGTAGAAATTTATGTTGCATATGGGCATTTCTTCAAGGGAATGGGCTTTTTTCAGCGATGCAAGAAACCTACTTCATCGTGCCAGATTTGGTTTATGCCTCATAGCTGCTGTTAGATACAGACCCTTTTCCTGGCATCCTTCAAGTTCACCAAACCACATCGAATCGCCGCTGCACCCAATTAAGGTGCGCAGATGCGCATCTAACACGTTCCCGGACCTGTCAGACAAGTGGGCAACCCCAACTCGAGGGGTCGCACGTCCAGACAAGTTGGCAACCCCCACCTTGTGCGCCGCACATGGAGCTATTGCCCCACTGCTTGACTCTTCCCGAAAGTGAAACAGGAGCCTGGCACAGTTCCAGGTACTTGATCCTGATCCAGAGCAAAGCTGCTTTATAGCTCTGAAAGCTCGTTCGAAAACGACCCATCTCCTCCCGCTGAGCCCTTTCAGACGGGGATGCAACACCAAGGCAACACCGGCTGTAAGTCACCGTGAAGTCCTCAGAGCCACACCATCTGCCGATTGTGATGGCAGTTGCAGACCAGGAGGCGATACCGGTGGTAAGTCATCTCTCGAACAGTGGAGCCCTTGGAGCGACCTCTGGACCCAAATGTGACTGCACTTGCACGGGCGCCTACCATTGGCCGAAAATGACAACACTTTTAAGCGGGCTCGACGATTGGCCGAAAATTATGTGACCCCGAGACACTGAAAGGGTTAAAAGCCAGAGACAGGGAGCAGAGAGAAGCATTCCTTCATTCATTCATCTCTTTCAAGCTTCTTGACATGGGCCGCAGCGTCCAACTTGCTGCCAGCCATCAATGACTTTATTACTGTTAATTTCTTTGTATTCTTACTGTAAATAATGTAAATAAACCTCCACTTTTCATCTCAAAATCCTCCTCAATGTTGGCCAACTCCCGCACTCAACAGCAAGTTCCAATAACTGGTGGACAGCGGTGGGATTGTCCTCCAGATCCAATACTGCCCAATAGTGGCCAACGAAGACATGTTAATAACACGGAGTTTTAATGGTGTTTAAAAGTTTTAACCTGGATGCTTACGAAAAGGGTTCTACTTAAATTGAGGACGACGCAATGAGCTATGGAAAGAAGAATGATGAGTGTAACATCAAGGGATAAGAAAAGAGCAGATTGGGTAAGGGAACAAACACGAGTTAATGACATCTTAGTTGAAATCAAGAAAAATAAATGGGCATGGGCAGGACATGTAATGAGGACGGAAGAGAACCGATGGTGATTAAGGGTTACAGACTGGATTCCAAAGGAAGGGAAGCATAGCAGGGGGCGGCAGAAAGTTAGATGGGCGGATGAGATTAAGAAGTTTGCAGGGACAGCATGGCCACAATTAGTACATGACCGGGGTAGTTGGAGAAGTATGGGAGAGGCCTTTGCCCTGCAGTACGCATAACCAGGCTGGTGATGAAGATGATGATGATGATGAAGAATGCATTAGTGCAGCAGTCATGGCAGCTCTGCGCTTTAGATCTGCGATATATTCAGCCCCATCCTTCATTCACAGTGTCTGTAGGTATAGTTGCCCCGTGTGTGTGACAGCACAAGCCAGTAGATTTGTTAAACTCATTAAGGGGGGACATGGGTTGTGGAGATTATTTCCTGCATCTTATGGATCTTATGGCCAAATCTGATGAAAATAAACAAGCTTAGTTAGTTTTTTGTGCTGATTTCAAATATGCAATAATTTTTCTTGTAGGTCCATTAGTTCAGGAGATTCACAGTGCTGCCACTCTATTGTTTGCGGAGACAATGGAAAAAAAACTGCTCAGCAGAAAGTGAATATTATTGCATAGCTAGATACTATAATGTACAATAACTGCAATGCTGCAAAAAGTTTTCAAATTAGATTCTAATTCGCCATTCTGCAGGTGATCAAAATTCTTTCCTTGACCTAAAGCTACCACATCAAAAGAAAATTAATAAAGTGCAAATGTACACGTGCACAAATTTGAAATTCTGCTCTCAGCACTTTGTAATATGCAGATTAGGCTTTCTGCTACAGAAAGAATTACTGCTCTAGCTGTTCTAGATAATGAGATATCACTCCGACAGTCTAGTGAAGTGACCCAAAAACATGTTTTGAGAAAAGTGAGAAAACGTGGAAAACCCTATTTTATTTACAAATTTACGGCTGGAACAGCTCAGTAGGCACCAGGCATGTAGTCCTGCTGACTCCCAGCCCCTGTGTGCCGCTTTTTGAGGGACTGGCGCAAATCTTCTGACGCTTTGCGCTTCTTGGCTGATGCTGCCATTCGACGCCTATCTTTCTCGGCCATGCGGGTGCAACTTTGCTCGCTTGGATTCAGGCATAATTCTCTCATTATGTCCTTTGAGGCCCTTGCATTGCCTGCATTGAACTTTAGTACTGCCTCTGCCACAGCAGCCTCCACCATGAATAAAGAAGCGTGCCTGTCTTTTGGCGCCAGTGCCCAGATCATCGAATGCAGGCTTTCATTGTTATTTTGCGTTTTACCACGCTGGCAACGTTGCAGCAGTTTCTTGTCTGAAAGACGTTCATAAATGGGACGTAAAGCCTGACAAACATGAGGAGGAAGCTTTCGAGGATGTTTTGGAACCGGCTCACCCTTGGCCGCTGCAGCATTTTGCTTGCACCAGGAGTTTGGGCCTGATGGACAAAGAGTGTGATTAGCCACATCATCGTTTGATGTCACGTGATGATATGTGGCCATCACTGCATTTTGAGTGGCATCTACGTCTCCTTTGTGGGTCTTCAGAGCCCAACCATAGTAAGAGGTTAACTTGGAGATTAAGTCTGCTGTCAAGCGGCCCTTTCCACCAAGACTCTCATGTCCAGGGCCTCTATGTTTTGCCACCAAGTTGCGCAAAGCCGTCCCCATGCGCTTTTGCACATGATTCACACAGTCCTCTTTTTCAATCGGGATATACCCATACACTTCATCATCTTGTAAAGCGAGATAACTGCGGCTGTCCCCGTCACAAAGCACCGTTGTATACCGCAGATTGTGCCGCTCCAATGAACGCCTGAAAAGAATGAGGGCAGCTTCCACCTCCATCTCCCCAGCTTTCATATTAGTGTTCTTTTGACACTTGTGGCCATTCTTCCAGGCTCCATAGGAAGGGTCACTCTCCTTAGGCCCCGACTCGCACCCAGCACAGAAATTGCTCAATACCACAAAGTCGAGCACAAGTCCGCTGAACAACTCGATCACAGTGCCGATGCCGATATGGGACGTATGACCGCGGGTCATCCATGACCCGTCGTACGATACCGCGATGTTCCCAGTATGACCTACGTTCAGTTCGGCGTAAAGTTCGCGAACCGACCGCGCGCAGTCGCTCGTCAGATTACGCGCGGCGCGATCGGCCGCTGGCGTCAACTTCGTCTTCACGTAGCTCTGCCACGTTTTCCTGTGAAGCGCCCGACGGCTGATCCCCATCAACGAGAAAATGTCATTGAACGCAGTCTGCCGGTTCCCCGTTGCCTGCATGGCACGCGTAGCCAAAACGTTCACAGCAAAAGGTTTCATCCGTTCAGCACTGTGAACGCGCGGCGAGCTCCACACCGACACAATCTCTCCACAGTTCGCGCACATAAAACGCAGCTTCACAGCGAGTCCGTATTCCCGCTCGTCCCGGACGATTTCTAAAGCACCATTGCAGATGTTGCAGTTCGCAAACGCTAATAAAGTGTTCACGGCACTCAAATCCACAATTGTGAACGTAGTCCCATCAGGCGGGCGAAGTGCATCGTCGGTACTGTCACCCACGAACTCGCGTTTCCTTTCCGTCGCTGGAGCGGAAGACAACTCCGATAGCTTCGCTTTGGCTTTCGCTTCCTCCTCCTCCAGCTCGGAGGGTTGCCGGTAGATCGTATCTTGCCGTACGCGAGAGCTGATCGAAGGGTCCGCGGCAGACGGACTTGTCGCAGTATCCGCAGCAGCGGATGCGGTCGTTAGGCCTGTCGTTGCTGCATCGACGATTTCGGCATCGGATGCTGAGGTAGTGGCGTCCTGGGCGTTTTGCGGTGTTGAGCAGCGTTTTTTGAAGTTTTCGGTGAGCGTCCGTCGCACTTTTTTCGCACCAAACTTGTGCCGCGTTCGAAATTTGCGCTCTGTTTCAGACATCACGTCGACACTGGGGCAAGATGGCGCACCTCAATGCGCGGCCAGCGCGGCTCCAAGCGCGGAGCAGACGATGGCCATGCAGCTCCGCCAATCGGGAGGCAAGCTCAAGTCACGTGCACCGAGTGACGAATAGGATGACGTTCTAGTACCTTTTTTTGCCGGGCAGTGACTACAGTGACGGGGCCCGGCACTTTAACATCTGTACTACAGTGACGGGGCCCGGCGCTTTAACCTCAGCCCTGCAGTGACGGGGCCCGTCTCCTTAACCACAGACGGGACGGGCACTTTACGTCAACACTGTAGCGACGTCAATGGCCGCACTTCTTTAAAACATTCTATGCAAACAACTTCAAGCACTTCACGGCAGGCAGTGAACTTTATTAAGGTCCTGAGGAGCGACTCCGAACTCCCCTTATGAGGGAGGGGGCCGCCGCGAGCCGTTCCGACGTTGGGACGGGCAGGCCGTGCCTGACCGCCTCCTCTCACTCTTCTTTCGTGGTGAGATGACCGTGGTCCCGTATTAACGAGGGACACCGCCAGAGCATGTGTTCTAAAGTGCAGAATGGATCTCCGCAATCCGGACACCTGCCCCGCACGGACGCGGCGTTAGGTTGCCCCTGTGATCCACCACGGCCGCCGCGAACCGGTCGGACGAACCGTATTGGGCGACGTCGACGAACGTGGATCGTCGGCGACAGATCCGAGAAGTGCGGCCGCTCGGGCCCGGCGTGTGCCTACATAGCGTTGCGGGTGCACGTTGCGCGGGAACGGCGACACCGTGACGGCCTCCCGCGACCACGCGTCGAGCACGCACCGCCTTTCCCTGACGGGTTAAAGTCCAGCGCCTCCAGGATCCGCCTCCCCGCAGGCGAGGAAGCGAGCCTGACAACCTGGGCTAACTTCTGTGACCCAACCTCATCGAAGGTGTTGTGGACCCCCAGCTGCATGAGCTACTCGGTGCTGGCGCCTATGGGGATGCCAAGCACTTCACGGACCGCGGTATTTTATTCCAGTACTGTCCACAACACCACGTGAATTTCACGATGTCAGCAACTTCCGTGCAGTAATGGAATACATTGATTGCACACATACGGATCGAACGACCGCAATGGGTATTTGTCCACGAATGTACAATCTTTTGCGTATGCACTGTAACACCTATGATCAGTGGCGTAGCAACAGGGGGGGCCGGGGGGCCGTGGGCCCCGGGTGCAAGGGGCCAGTGGGCGGGTGTCATATACGTCTGAAGACACCCGGAACTTGTTTATATCCTCGCCTTCCTCGACTACAGCCAGGTGGGGGGGGGGGGGGGGGTGACAGAATACCTATGGGCCCCGGATGCCAGACGACCTAGCTACGCCACTGCCTATGATGATTATAATAAAGAAAGAAAGTTCACTCTAATGGAAGGGGAACGGTAAAAACACATTAAAAAAGGCACGGCACATGTTCCTGCTTGTGTAGCACCAGACAATGAATATTCTACTGAATTAAGAAAAAGAAGCAGCGGGTAATTGCTCGCTTAGAAGACCGATAAACATGCAGTTCGATGAAATTTGAGAAATAATGATATTGAAGCTTCCAAGGCTTTAGAAGAAAAGGAAAAGAAAATTAAGACTGAATCATCGCGACGGAACATCATAAGTCGCTGTAGACATCGAAGACCCTAGCTATAACGAAATTATTTTTGAACAGCTCCCATAGTGTCCATGCAACAATGGTTGCTTGCGTACTGTCAAATGCTCATATGGTGCGGCATAAAGCTCACGGCACGGTGCGAAAACGTGCTCGGAGCAAAAGCGAAACATTGCGCGATGACATGCATGCAGACGCGAAGTCGGTCACCGCGAACCCGTGCGATCGCTGCATTGCAGCTTCATTCTGTTATGCTACATTTAGTTACACAGACAGCCATCCCACTATAAGAACATATTTCAAATAGTTTTCTCAGCGATTGCTTGCGTTTCGCGCAAACCGGTTCGGTGGAATCGATTGCGGCGACCGCTCGCAGTGTCCCAGCTTACTGTACGTAGTAGGCAAAGAGATAGCGTTTGTAAACCATTCTGTGCTTTCTGTTTGTCCAACATGATTATTTTAAAGGTAAAATACTGCCATGTCGAGAGTACTTGCAAAATTGTTCAGGAGGGCTGCCGCGTAGTATGTTTATTTAACCTTTATTTAACGCCGATGCATGTGAGGCGCTTCTGACAGATGGCGACTCCGTAAGTCGTCCTCGCCCCCAATACCGACATCGTTATAGCAGAGTCCTTCCAAAAAACATGGAAGGACTCTGGTTATAGTGACGGCCCCGTCGGTGTAGTGTTGTTGTTAAAGCGACGGGCCCCGTCACCGTAGTGTGGTTGTTAAAGTACCGGGCCCCGTCACTGTAGTGCAGATGTTAAAGTACCGGGCCCCGTCACTGTAGTGCAGATGTTAAAGTGCCGGGCCCCGTCACTGTAGTCACTACCTTTTTGCCGCGTATTTTCTAAGTGGCCAATGGCCGAACGGGGCCCGTTCTGGCGGGAATTTGAAAGGGAAAAGTCGCCTCTTTCAGATGAGACCAAGATGTCCGCGCTAGCACTACTGGAAGAGCAGGCGCGCGTTTCGGAAAATATGCCGTTTCAGCGCAAGTTCCGCCTGAAATTCAGCTAGTATATGTCGTATAAGGCGTCACTGCGGCTAAAATACTGATGTTATCGGGATGAAATTAACAATGTAGATGCAATAATAGCTGTACACTCCAAAAATGCAATAAAAAAATATCGAGAAAAAAATACTGCTCTGCGACAAGCGTACAAGATGCTTTATGTGCGGCAAGCCCTGCATATAAACAACCATACTGCAGTAGAAGCTTGCACTGTCTTTCAAAAGCATGCAAAGGCTAAGCATGTCTGTGTTGAGCCACAAGCCAGTGCTGCCCATAATTTATAAATGAATTCCTTTATTATGGAGACTGAAAACAATATTCCTGTGCACGTAAGCTGACATACAGTGCTGCAAAGAGCCTAATAACATTGTAGGGAACCAATTTACACAAATTTGCAACTTGGTACTTTAATCTTTCATTTTCTATGAACTTACTCACTAATGTGGAAAATTCCCTTACTCACTAACGTGAAAAATTCCCCGGCTACCTATTCCAGGTTTTCCAGGTCGCTAGACACCCTGGCTCATTATGCAAGTAAATATGGTAACCTTTCAACAGTAAAGCAAATTGGGAGGGTGGAAGTCAATCATGGTTGTAAGAAAGCACTACACAAATGAAGGCAGGATGCAAAAAAAGAGAGGACATATGTACAGCCGTACCTTGCCCAGTTTTCAGTTCTAATGGGCATTGTGACTTTGTTCGCATGAGGTCATAATGCAACATTTAATCTAATTCTCCAGCTCCAAGTGTGGGTGTACAGTGACATTGCTGGCACAGTGCAGGTTGTCAGTGCTAATGCACTGCCTGGGCCGTGTCACATGGCCTCGACATTATCACACTGGGCGAAGCACACAGCCTTCGCACTTTTTGGTACGGTGGAAAGAAAGTTAAAAGCTAGCTTTCTATTTGCACTACGAAGTGCCCCTTTCCAAGTGCCAGTGAAATGTCTGCTTTCTGGTATGACCCTAGACTATATCTTGTGCAACAATGACAATGTATTTTCTGGTGTAAAGGTGCAAGTCTCACCGACTACTCCCATATCTTTTCTTTCTTTTTTTTGCATGCCACAGAAAATAACATTGCTAAAAACAATTGTACAGCAAGAGGCAGAATTAATTACACAAACAGGGATTAAGAAGATGGAATTTGATAAAGTATTGAAGAGTGACACTCAGACTGACTGTGCAAATGGCATAAATGCTTTGATGCACACATTATCTGATTGTACCATATATAGGAGCAGCAACTACAAGGAACGATGGATTTACAGCTATAAAGAAAAAGGATTGGTGGTAACAAAAACAGAAAATAACAGTTATCTGCAACATTTTCAAATTTCATGCAAGAACAAATTCTTTCAAAACATACTGCCAATTTCATGTGAGATCATAGCAGGAGAGACACACACATAACTATTTCAGTACAGAAAACTGTGACAGGAAAGCAAAGAATTCTTACTTCAACGTTGTGAGCAAAGTGAACAGTAAAATCACTGGCACACCTCCATTGTTGATGTCATAGAACTACCAACACCCTCCTTTGCTTTGTTGCGAATGGATCCCATTTCCTTTCATGAAGACACAAACGTTTTGAGACATATTCACTGTGGAGAACTGGCCTACAGAAATAAGGGTGCCACAGCTTGCAGCTTCATCTTGCAAAGCACTGTTTGTTACAGGAGAGCTAAGCCTGCTAACTATGAACAGCAACATTTTATTTATTCATTTATTCATATACCCTAAAGGCCCATTCGGGCATTACATAGGGGGGGGAGCCAGTTACAATTACAAAACGTGTAGAAAAAGAACATTGGTAAGATACAGTGACAGTGACATAATTATATACAGAAAGAATAACATACGCAAGTAGGCACTCAATACAGAAATAATCACACATTTAGGAAAACCTTCAACTTGTTAACAAAAACATCATGGTTAATGGCAGATACAATGTCCCTCGGTAGTCTATTCCAATGATATATTGCCAAAAGTAATGGTGAATGACGGTACAGATTAGTGCGAGCAAAAAGGGGTTGCACTTTAAATGGGTGATCAAAACGCTGAAAAATAGTATGAGCTGCATTGATGTAAGATTCGCGGAACGCGGATCTACTATGATAAAGCGCGTGAAAATGTGATAACAAAGTTATTAGTCACAAGACACAAGAAACTAATACAGTAAAAGCCTGTTAATTCACCCATCATTATTTTAAATTCTGGAGAATTCAAACTAACTGGCACAGTCCAGCCAAGCTCCACACAACTACACATATTAAAAAGCTTGTAATTTCACATGCAAATTGGATCTGTTGTGGATAATTCAAACTGCGCCACCGAGGTAGGCTCCTGGCTCCCACTGGCAGTCACTTTCCCAGCTAAACGACAAGTGGCATAGTGTGCTTATCACCATTGTAATCATCGATCCATGCCTCAGCAACAGCCCCCTTGGATCTTAGGGGCTATGCTTTTACGGACTGCATGCTCCAGAAAAGACTAAAGGAGCCAGAAACATGTCATGGCAACCATGCTCTCACATTTATTTTTTTCAGGTTAGTTGCACTGACATCGACACTGGGCCAGGTGGCCAACGAGGTGATGCGTCGAGAAACTCGCCAGTTGCAAAGTTTGAGAAGCTGCAATAAGCTGCACTGTTTTTCATCATCTTTGTAGTGTCAGTGCCCCATTATGTGTGTTGTGGTTGCACGTTCCGCCATGTCTTCGTCACGTGGAAAGCACTGGAGCTAGTGGACCTGTCGACAACGATCGTGTTCCTGTTCAGAGCTCAGATCTGGTAACAACAATGTGAAAGCGCGTGACAAGAGGTACCATTTGTGCCTTCTACTGGCACGCTTGCATTATGAGCGAGAATACGCGCTATGTGTTTATTTGAACACATCCTGAACAAAGTCTTGCTGATAATGCCAGTAAGCCAGTGGGAGGCGCGGATGGTATCTTTATTCACACACTAACACATTGTTAGCATATCTGAGGTCTGCACATGAGGTGTTGTACAAGACGGACTTTGTTGTAGACTATGTAAGTGTCGACAGCTACACTGTGGTCTGCGGTACCATCCCAGACAATGACATTATTGCCCAAGTAGTCGGTTATTACCATGTAGTGGAAAATAATGCAGAAGAGCAAGCACCGGGGTGACCTTTGTTATCGCAGGTGGCAGAAGGACTGAATTGCACACGGCTGCTCTTCAATTTTGAAGATGAGGAAGGTGCTTTCCGACGCATTCAAGCTCTTGAAGATAAGCTTATAGCAATCGCTTTCAGAAAAAGAAAACCGAAAATGATCACAAATTTCTTACATAAATAAAAGGTGGTGCTTTTAGAGGTGCTCCCACTCCTTTAATTGAATACAGCAATCTGTTCATCATCATCATCATCATTTATTTTCTCTTAAGGACCCCTCTAGTTACTACATAAGGGAGGGGGTTACAGAAGAATAGAAACAAAGATATGGTAACAATTTCCTACAAAACCCAGCCAGTGGATTCGTGTGAGAACAGAAAATAAAAAGACCAAGAGGCACACTGAATACAATGCAAAAGCAAATCAGCAGAACAGTCACAATGTAAAACAGCAATCACAAAAGAATGAAAACACAGTAAAGTCAATATAAGGTTAGGGTTTAGGGTGATCAGTAAGCAGCTGTTTGAAGATAATGTGGTTACGTTCGTTGACAACTCTATCTGCTAAATTGTTCCACTCTACGATGGCGCTAGGCAAAAAAGGCTTAATAAAGGAAGATATTGAACCATGCAAGCGCTGGATGCTGCAAGAGTTAAAAAGGTGACAAGATGTATGGGTTGGTAAGATTAGAAGCTTTCCATGTAGTTGAGGGAAGTTATAATATAGTCGGTGGAAACGGCACAGCTTTGCAATTTTCCGATGGAACACCAGTGGTTCGAGTCCTAGGGATGACTTAATCACACTGACACTTTCTTCACAGCTGTACCTAGAATTGATTAATTTAGCGGTGCGATTTTGTATTAATTCTAATATGTTAAGTAAGCTTTGCGCGGGCTCCAAATAGTTGGGGCATACTTGTGTTTACTTTGAATGAAAGTTTCATAGGCTAGTTTTCTTGTGGATGAGGGGCACAGCGCAAAGGAACATAAAGTGATTTAGTGGCGTCGGTAGCCAATTTTGTGATATGGTTGGCCCAGGTCAACTTGCTCTTAGTATTGATATTGAGATAACGATATGATTCAACAGTGGATAGGGCTGTCGAGTTTAAAAAGTATATCTGATCCTTGTTAGAGTGTTTACGGGATACCTGCATAACTTTACATTTGGAGATGTTCCGTTTCACTAAAGAATTGGAACACCAGGTTTCTATTAAGTGTGAGTCTTTTTGGAGCATTGCATGATCGGTTGGGTCCGTAATGCGACAATTACGCATTCATCTGCAAAAATTTGGGTAAAGGATGAAATGCCTTTAGGAAGGTCGTTTATGAAGATGAGAAAGAGAATGGTACCGAGGATGGACCCCTGTGGTACTCCGGCGATGACTCTGAAGTACCACACTTTTGGTAGATTGAATTTTGTTTATTTTACATTTGGTGAGCACCCCATGAAATTCAAATTAACAAGCTTTTGCTGTGCATTCAGTGTTGCAATATGTCAGAGCCTGTGATAAGCCATCTTAGTTCTTCGTGAATTGGTTGCATGTCTGCTGCAAAACCAATGCAAGGGAAAAGAGCTACAGTGACCACTGAAAACCACTGAAGAAACGCAGTTGCTTTAGCAATGCAATCACCATTTAAGGTAAGTTTCAGTTTGCTCTTGCAGCACTGAGCGAAGCCCTGTTATTTATGGTCTAAAGAGATAATACAGTAAAACCTCAATAATTTGACCTTGGTTTATTTGAAAATTCAGTTAATTTGTAGAATTTGTGCAGTCCCGTAATTTGGAATCGTACTGCATATCTTTCAGAGCCCGCACACATCCATCCGATTAATCTGTAGTTTCCAATTATGGCCTCTGAGACCAACATGCCCCTACGCTATTCTGGCTTCACATGTCTCGGAGGCAGTGTCGGAAACATGCGGCGATGTTTCCGGCTCCTGCAGTTGCTTCTATTTAGTAACGTTGACTGCTTCTGGTGCTTACAGTACGTAAATGCGTGGCCTTCAAGAGAGTCATCACAGGGGCTGCAATTCACACACCACCGACTGAGCAAGTGCTCTATTCCACGATGTGGGCCCTGATAAGCCACACAGCTGTGTGAAGTGCCTATGTTCTGTGGCGGTGTGCGTCAATTCTACATGTTTCCACCCACTACAGAGAGGTGAGTGAGAAGGTCATCATAAATAAATGTAACACTTTTGCTTCTCCGTTTGTTTTTTTCCATCTGCATCGCATGTCATGTATTGTCATGTTTTCTCCACTGCTGGTGTGTTGTGTGCATACAATTCCCAACTGCAAGAAAAATCTCACCTATGTGAGCATTTAAGCTAGCGTACGGACTAGGCCAACTAGTTGAACAGAGAAGCAGACATGTAGATAATGTATACGTGCAAGGCGAATTTGATTGCAGTGTGCCATTAGGCAATGGCAGAGATGACTATGAGCTCACTCATGTGCCTGCTTTAGCGACAGTAGCGGTAGCGGTCTAGACCGAGATGCTGTGCATGATTAGTGGGCTAGAGATTGTGACAGTTGGTGCAGCAAACTACCATACCAAGCAATCCCACATCAATGATTACTTCAAGTAGTCCTGCTACACAGACACTAAACTTGACATGCTTTTGTCGCACAGTGTTGCACTTATTTTCCTTAGCTTTTTTTTCTTCTTTTTGGGTAATTTGCAAACCAGCTTAATCTGAAGATTTTTCGCAGTCCAGCAGACTTCAAATTAACAAGGCTTCCTTCAGAATTCTTCTTGAAGAAATTACTTTATATAAAAACAAAAATGTGTTGACGTACAGATAGTGCCACTGAATATACGAAATTTCAACAAATTTCATTGCAGTGCAAGTGTTAACTTGCACTCCATGGAACCTGTGCTTTAACCCTTAAGGTAAAAGCACAACTGCATGGAGGGCACCTGGCAGAAGGATGCTGCCAGGCAGAAAGCCAGTAAGAGCCAGCCTTCTTCGAACAGCCATGCACATTGCAAAGCTATCCAGTTCAATACAATCATGATATACCATATTTGCATGTAAATATTACAACCACAAATATAACATGAGGGGGGACTTTTGTTCTCTGAAAAAAAACAATTCTTAGAACTCATAACCCTAATGCGCCAAGCAATGCCATTAAGAAACAAGAAACACACATAAAAGTGCATTCTCAAAGGGCTTTATTTATTGTTACTGCAAACTTCCATTGCAAAATAAAGTAGGTAGAGGATTGCACGCACAATTTCAGGCCCAACCACATGTAGCACGGGATATGCACACCACAGCCGCGGCCTCATCGTTGAGTGTCTGCCTCAGCTACGGGAGGTAGTGGGTTCAAAACTATGTGGTTGTCAGTTACCCACCGGTTAACCAAGTGGGCCAGACGTCCCCCAGTTTGACACTCGGCTTTTCACAGGGGTGAATCGCTCTGGGAAAGGAGCCCATCAGCAATTCCCATCAAACCCTGGGGGCACAAGCAAACCCTGATAAAGGAGGTTTGGCCACTCTCATGGCAACAATTTCCTAAGTGGCACCCCAAACACACCTATTGAGGTGGGGATGCTTTTGGCTTGGGACAAACATCCCTTTCCAAGCGTCAAGGTCCCATAATGGCCGAGCACCAGAGCAACAGGCCAGAAGCGTGCTTGTACCTATTTTACCAGTAAGTACCCAATAACAGCACTTGCCTCCCACAGCCGTAGTGGATGCTCGTCAACAAGGCCGTCTGTGGTTGGACAAGAAGTGTCAAGAGACAACTCGTGAAATGCATATTGTGCCCCCTTTCAAGATGTGAACCTCCACGAGACCTGAGAGCCAGGCTAAGGGACAATTGTACCCATTAGAAAAAAACGATGGGTATCTGGCAACACCGCAATTTGAACTTGGTACACCCCATATACGAGGTGGATGCTCTATCAGTTGGCCACTGCTGCAGTGGCCTAGCGTTAGAGGCCTAGCGCACTTGGAGATGTGTATGCTTATGTGTATCCATCTCTGAGTGGGCACACGGGTGATGAAGGAAAGGGTGGCCAGTCACACGATGCGCACACAAGTGCGTGCTTCAATGTGCGTAGCACAGGGCTGACCTACCAGTGACAGCGGAAATGTTTGTGTTTGGGTTTTAGAAAAGTTTATTCTTAATTTCATTATGGCTAGCCTTCTCTACTTAACTTTTCAATATTAGAGCTACAGAAAAGTTTATTATTAATTTCATTAGGGCTAGCCTTCCCTACTTAATTTATCAATATTAGAGCTACTACATTGTTTTTAAATTCATAAATGCACGCCATTTGCACTTACACTGTTACTGTAAGCAAAGCTACATCAATGATCAACATCAGCACTGATCTATCCTAGTGTGCAATAGTGTCTGCTTACGCAAGGTAGGAGTAGACATCTGCACATGACTACACACAACGTTGCTATCTAACTTTTGCTCATCCGTTTGCTCCACCAGCTTCAGCGTTCTAAAAAAACATGATGGGGTATTACATGCCAAACCACAATCTGATTATGAGGCGCACTGTAATGAGGGACTCCAGAAATTCGGACTACCTGGGCTTCTTTAACATGCAACTAAATCTAAGTACATGGGCGTTTTCGTACTTTGCCCCTTGCTCCTTCTTTCTTTGCACTGCAGTGCATATCTTACCTAGCTTATTCGAAGCAGTAAAAATAGCATTAACACCATATCTACTTGCAACTTTTTTAAGCCTGTGCGATACTGAATGAATGTAAGGAGTAGCCACTACTCTTTTCTTGCTATTACTACTTTCTGTAATCAGGTCCGTTCCCCTCGAAATCCACCTTTTAGGCCTTCGGCCACAGTGGCCACTGCTACGCTAGGATAACCTGCTTCTAATAGGCGCCAGACCAGCGCATTAAAACTGGCGCTCATTTTGTGCATGCAGGATCTGGTGAGAGAAGACTTAAGGCACGACATGGCAATTCCGTTTTTTACTACTTTGGAATGCTTGGATTGAAAGTTAACAATGGCTTCGAAGATATAGGGGAGTACTAAACAACTCACATCATTTTGTTCAAAGACCAAGGAAATGTCTAGAAACTGTATTACGTATCTCTGAGGAAATTCCTTGGCAAACTTTGATCCTCCTCAATTAAGTTTAGATTGCTCACTTACTAAGGTAGCAGCAGAATCAAATTCGTCCCTATTGCAGAAAATCAGGTAATCATCAACGTAACGAAATACCTTAATAACTCAACTGCCCAAGGCCTTGTCTAAGCAGCTGTCAATCTTGCTCAGGTAAGTATCACTAAGAATAGGGGCAACCTTTGAACCAATACAAATTCCTGGTTTCTGCAGAAACTTGCCATCTCTCCACCCAACCAGCGTCGACTTTAATTGCACTGAAAGAATTTCTAGAAAAGCACCCGTGGAAACACCGCATCTGTCTATAAAAGCCGATTCTTGCGTTTGTTTTTTAATGCACTCATTTATGGAGTTTAACAACATGTCATGTGGCAAGGAGTAATACAAGTCTTCGAAACCCATACTAAAAGCTGTACAATCACCAGGATTTTCCTCTGTGAAAAACTGAACTAATGCCTGAGCATTACGTAAGCAAAAGGGGTCTGAAAAAACTAGTGAAGCTAAGCAGCTCTGTAGGTAACTAGCCACACAGACCTGCCATGTCTCTTTCTCTGACACTATAGCACGAAAAGGAATCTCTTGCTTATGGGTCTTCGCTGAGAAAAACATTGCTAAGGTGAGTGATTTTGCTTTCTTGACATTAGAGACAATCCTATTTAGATTATGTCTTGACAGGAGGTCAACCGCATGTAGCTTAACGGCCAAAGGCTTGAGTTTTACTGGCTGAAAATTCATTTCTATGGCTGATATCGCTTTTACTGAAAACATGTCATCTGGCATAATTACGAAAAAGCCTTTTTTGTCTGGTATTACTGGTCTAAGTTTATGCTCCACAAGGTAATTAACCAACGATCGGACAGAGTCAGACGTTTTAACACAAATATTCGATTGTTGAATGCTTGCAATGCACTCTGAAATACAGCGCAAGTGTTCCTAATCTGCGACAGACCTGATTATGCAGCACGGTAGGCTTAAAACGTCAACGGGTTTTATGTTAGGCTTAAAACAGTGTTTAGGACCTAAAGCAAGGGTTTTGCAATGGGTATCACTTATAAAAGCGTCTCCGAGAACCAGTACATTATTTGACAGTGAATTATTAGAGAAGGATTTCCTCTTACTTCGTTGAAGCTTCGCTGATACTTACTGATTACTTACAAAAGTGGATTTCGAGGGGAACGGAAGTGATTACAGAATGCAGTAATAGCAAGAAAAGTGTAGTGGCTATTCCTTACATTCATTCAGTATCGCACAGGCTTAAAAGAGTTGCAAGTAGATATGGTGTTAATGTGGAAAAAAGGTGAGGCATGCAAATAGGACACAAGAGTAGGGAAGTGGACAACACAAACGCCTTCTCTACTCTTGTGCTCTGTCTGCACGCCTCACTTTTTTTGCATAATGAATCCTTACCAACTAGCTCAGCTTTCTGTCATTCTAAACAGTGTTAATGTTGGTTTTTACTGCTCCCGATAAGCTAGGTAAGATATGCACTGCCGTGCAGAGAAAAAAGGAGCAGGGGAAAGGCAAAAAAGAACAGATCTTTGTCCAGTGAAGCATATCACGAACAACAATTTTACTGACTGTCGTCTGGGTGTAGTATATAAAGTTCCATTTAGCTGTGGCCATTTGTACATAGGGCAAACAGGGGCGGTGTATCAATCAGAGGCTAATGGAACATAAAAGGTTGTTAACCGGGGGGTCGCCTTCTAATCTTTCCTTACATTGCCAAGACTGCCAAGATTGTAACTGCACGCCTGAGTTAGATAAATGCACAATATAGTACAGGCACAGGAATGAAGGTCTTATGGTTGAGGCATGGCATATCAATAATGGTGGAAGTGCATGCACGAGTCAGCCTTTGATTATCTTACATAAGGAAGTGATCAAATGCCTTAACAGTTACCTCTCACATAGACCAGCACGCGTACCCAATTGACACGCGGTGCTACCATTTCAGAGCATGTGCAGATAAGTTTTGTGTCTTCTTTCTTTTTTCGCCTCAGTGCTTCCTTCAGTTGATAGTTGGCGTTCGTATTGTCCACCTCTCTTCTCTTGTGTCCGTGTCTGCATGCCTTATCCCTTCTTTGCATTAAGAATAGCAGAATAACCGCAGGCTATTACTTAGGTAACGACACCGCTGAGCAGACACAAAAACCAGCATTATCAATTACACAGCTGACAGTGCCATCAATACCGTGGCACATTTTTTCCTATAGCATGAGGGCGCTGAATGAACCCTCGATCTTTTTGCACAGTGCTGGCAAACAACAAAACACAAAATTAAAGCTGTTCACAGCAGTGCCCGAGAGAGACATGAATATGGCAATATTCAACACTCGGCTACATGCTGCCTATTGACTTGCATGCTGCCTTCTATGATCAGTGCAGAGAATCAAAGAAAACCCCTTGTGTCTAACACTACACATACGTCTTATAAAGGTTATAAACAGGGATAAAGTGCATCAGAATGGCTGGCCAGTGTTCAATAAGTCAAAGGCGGCCTCGTCATCCTCAGCAGGTTGGTTTTAACAAGTTAGTAGAGTGACGTTGTGTGCAATCATCGTCAGTGGGGGCTGGCTGTAAAGCCCGAGACTGAAAAGAAAAAGAGCGTTGTCGTTTGATGTCTCTAGGCATGGTTTCTAAGATAAGGGGACAAGAGCAGGAGAGAGGGAAGGCGGCAGAAAGAAAAGAAAAAAAGAGAAAGACATAGGAGGGTGGGACGTTAGGGGAGCAAGAGGTTAGGGAGCCTTCGTAGGTGTCGTAGGCAGTGTGCGTTTGTGGTTTTAGAAGAGCCAGTCAGCTGGTAAGTGTGCAAGTAACAAAAAAACATGAGATGAAAGAATGACTTGTATTTCAGTAGCGCAGCAGCAATTCGTCGAGTAATTTTTAAAGTGTTAAGATGGCGACACGGAGTCTGGGGGCGATGGATAGCGTAGTTGGAAAGCAGCAGCTTGGTCTTTCAAGGAACATTAGCCTCAGTAGTTCGGCGTAGGCATTGTCACAGCAGTATACACAAGTGGCACAACCCTGTGTGGTAGAGGCACTGCGAAAGGTATCCTGGTGTCTGGAACTTTGGAATGTGCCTGGGTCTTTAAAGGAAAAAAAGAAGGAAAAAGAGGAGGACAGAGGGAATTAAATAAAAATACCAGGAGGAAAGAAAAAATATGGAAGAGCAAATAGGAGTGTGACAGCAGAAAAAACAGGAGAGGGGAGGTGTACATAATAAAAGGAGTCATATGGTTGATACATGCATAAAATCATGGAAGAGAATAATAAATTGACTGTTAGGGGAGAGGCAGGGAAGAACTGGAAGTGGAAAAATAGATGAGGTTTACAATTAAGGTTAGCTGGTGGCTTAATGTGTTTTGTGCCTTGGTTAATGATATGAGAGTTCGATGTTCACGCTACAGCTTTTAGTGATTCTTAAGTTTCCACGTGCCAAATTGATCCTCATCAGGTGTATATGAGGTGTGATTCTGTATATTTCCTCATGCGAGGTGAATGGAAATTTGTTTTTAGTATATAGAGCCTTGCTTCACTGAATATATGGTTATGTTCGTTGAAGCGGCTGGCTACTGCTTTAAGTAAATTGTGTTTTGTACCTGCTCAATGGCCATTGAGCCTTGTATGAATTTGTTCTCCAGTTTCACCTATGTATTGTTTGTTACAAGTGGCCCATTCTAGACAATAGACTACATTGCTTGATGTGCAGGTGAAACTCAGTTACCTTGTGAAGGTAATCCGGTGCTGTATTTCTTTTAGTGTAGTAGTAGACTGAATATGTCTGCATGTAGAGCACCCAGGGCGGCCACTGGGACCGGATGTTGGCTTCCATCTTTGTCCTCAGTTTGGCATGTACAAGAATGTCACTGAAATTAGTGTTGCATTTGTAGGCTACTACTCTGGGCAGGTCGGGAAAGATCTTAGAGTCGAATCCGGTTATATTGAAGTCACAAAAAAACATCTATCAGTGCAATATAGGGCATAATTCAATATAAGCCTGCTAAAGAATTGGACGTCATAAAAGCACATAGCATCTATAAACGCACTTTATTGATGAAACTAGCTTAGTATCACATAAAATAGTCCTGTATTTCTCCGGTTGAGCAACTTTGCTGCTGTGACAGCACGCATTTCTCCACATTGTCTGGAGTCGAAGCAACTGAGGCCGCAACGTTCCACATTCGTGCAGAAGTGCCGGACTAGTGCGAGTGCACCAATCACCTTGGAGGATGTAGGCAAGGGATCATCATTGCTTTCCCATTTGTGCTCACTTTCACTCATGCTCAGTACTACGCTGGCAATGTAGTCTTTGTTTTCAGGTTCTCCCGTGGTCATGACACCATCATCCACACTCACAAACTCATTGACTGTTCATCCATCAACGGCTTCCGGAAATTCTTACAGCTCACTACAAACTTCAGCAACACCGGCAATGGCCTTGTCACATTCATCAGAATTTTCAGAGTCATCACTGGGCACGCGGAAGCCAGCACATCTGAAGCAGTTTCAGATGAACCACTTATACACAGCTGTTTCGACGTCTTATACACAGCTGTGCCTATGCGTTGGGCGCCACAGGAACCGGGTCATTTGTCTGCTTTAGCCTTAATTTCCCCCTTATTCTTCAAGATGGTGCTGAGAGTGCTCCTCTGAATCCTGTACGCTATTGCAACATCTGACTTCACAACATGTTTGCCTCAACTTATGATTTCGAACTTCATGGCGAAAGGCAAGCTCTGCCGCTTTGCACTATCCATGACGGCAACACTACGGGAGAAGGCCCACAAGGCACAAACACAATGAACGAAAAAAGCAGCGAGACTCGTACTAGCATGACGAGGGCACAACAGCCTCTGATTGGCTGTTCGAGCAAATGCTACGGGCTGGCCAGGATCATTTATTGCAGGGGCATGTCGACAGCTCGCCTGACGCAGCGCAGTCACGGTAGGGAGAGTGGGTGGGTGGAGCTGCGCCACTGGGCTAGACCCCTTTTGGGATGTGTTGGCAGGTTTCTCTGCCACTGCCAAGGAAAGCCAACTTCTGGAGGCACTTTTGCGCTACTTCACGTTCGATATATCGGGAGTCGCTGCTATTTTTGTTCGATGTAAATGTAGTTTTTTTATATATATACTCATTGTAACTATACCGTGTTCAGAAATTGTTCAATATAGAAGATAATTATACGTAAACGAGTTTGGTATAGTTGGGTTCGACTGTATTAAGTTTCTGGTTGCTGGTGAGAATTGGGTAGTAGTTACTGAGGATGCTGATTCACGTTTCGGAGTGCCTTTGAGAATTTAGTTGTAAGAGGCCTTATTGTTCTTGTGATTTTAGGGTGGGGTTTGAGAACCTCAGCTCAATCAAGTTTGGTTGCATCAGTGTAGGCTTTGTGAAGGGCAGTGTTAGGGTGGTTCCTGTTTGTTAGGGTTTCTTTAAGGTGAAGAAGTCTATCTTTGTAGTCATGGTTTTCAATGCAAATGCAACGTAGTCATGTGGCTTGACCTTTAAAGATGCCTTGTTTGCAATGTTTGGATGGTGACGAGCAATAAAAACAGCGCTAAACGACAGGACGAGTGAAGGGACACAGACAACGGCGCTGACTAACAACCAAAGTGTGTTTATTCCGTCAGTCAGCATATATATGCTCCGCCGCTATCCGAAACCACAGAATCTACAGGATAGGGCATGCGCAGGGGGAATGCAATTAATGTGATAAGAAGGCAATCTCCTTTGGAAGGAGAGAAATGGACGGGAGGCTTACACATGCATCACCACTAACGTGAATGTGGAAGGCTTCAGATATAAGGCGTGCGCGGTCATCACAATATTTTGACAGATAGGTTACACCTTCGAAGGATGGCTTGCAGCCGCATTCATTGCAATGTAGCGACAACTGACTATCTTTTGCCCGTTTTTGAAATTTGTTGAAGTGCTCACGCATGCGGTCGTTGATGCAACGCCCCGTTTGGCCGATATAAAAACGCTTGCATGAAAGAGGGATCTTGTAAACCACACAGTCACAACAGTCAGCAACAAACCTCTGTCTGTGCTGTTTTTTACAACTTTTTTTGTTGTTATTGCTTGCCCTATTGACTTGGTGGCACAGGCTACCTAACTTATTTTTGGCAGTAAACAGCAACCTGACGCCTGCCCTACTGACAACCTTTTTGAGGTTGTGCGCAACCTGGTGAACATATGGTATTACCGCAACCACTTGCCGTGAGCGATTCTCGGACAGAGCAGCTGCCGACTGCTTTCCTTTAAGGTTCGCTACGAGGCTTTCGGCGATGCTGGTCAAAAGTGGTACCGAGAACCCTGCGAGCTTCAGTCTGGCTACTTGCTTTTTGAAGCTTACATCCACTTGGTGGTCACATGACCGGATGAGGGCCGCCTTCATGCAGGAACTTGCTATACTGCGCTTGACTATCTTTGAGTGCGCGGACGAAAATGGAAGAAGGTGCTTACGAGACGGAGGAGCGTGGATGGTTGGTGGCTTGTATATTCTAGGTACTGTTGTTTATCAAAAGGTTGCCTATAGAGCGTGGTCTTTAGTGTCCCATTTTCAATATATATTGCCGTGTTTAGAAAGCTTGTGCGCCCAGTTGAAGATTCCTATGTGAATTTTACTGTTGATCTTGTGCTATGTATGTGATGACTATTTCCAAGGCTTTTTTTTTTCTTATCTGTACATCAGTCAAGTACTTTTATTTTTATTAGTCCTGCTTGTTTGTATGTGCTATTCTCTGCACTACAACGTCATGCCTTATCATGTTGTGTTTTTACGTGCTACTGTAGTTGTTAATTTGTACTTGTACTTTGGATTTCTCTGCTCCCCACTGCAATGCCAAATTGGCTTTGTGGGTACTTAAATAAATTACAAAGCTATCTTTGTAGTGCATATACGTCCCCTGACCAGCTTCCATTTAACGAATTATGCGATAATTGGAGTAGCGATGTCACAATTCTTCCATTGCCAATTAGACAAAGCTGAGTATAATGCATACTATGCATCAATTTAATAACGTAAGCATGATTCTGAGTTTTCACAAATGCGGCACGTTACTAGCTACAATATAAACATACCATGGCATTGCTGGTCGATGTGGTAAACGGAAAGCACTAGTATTCCGTGTTTCACTATCACCACACTGGCTAAGATGGAAACTTCAAAATCACTGACAGTCTATACTCCATGTTGTCGTGAAGGAACATCATCTGGTCGAAAAACGGCCAATGACGTTGTCTGACCTGGTGGCGCTTTTATTTTCCTCCTGAAGCACCTTCATAAGGCACCTAAATTTATCACATATGGATTTCCACCCCTTCTGCAGCGCTGCTATAATTTCATCTGCACAGATGAAACATGTTTTAGACATTGGAGAGTTGGTAGATAAGTGAGGCAGCATGTACTGGTTCCACACACGCTTTCGATCGCGATCGAGCACGATCAAATTTCTGAATTGCGATCAGCTTATGCAGATTGTACAATAGAGGCAATCATGACCACAAAATCCGATCCCAATCAGGATCGAGTGCAATTGAAACTGCTCCCATATGACGGCCATATAAAATTCCAAGCACTCACCTGTTACGGCAGCATCAGGCATGATGATCCTCTCTACCTCAGTCTACAAGCATCTGGTCATGTGCTTGTTCTTATGGTGTTTCTGTTTCGCCTACGAAAGCGCAGGCCGAGCCTCAACGCAGGCGATAAGTGCTTCATTGTTGATTGCCTCCATTACCTTTGTTTGACATGAGACCAGCAAGGCCTCGGTATGATTCCGAAACCCCAACAATCTGTTTCGAAACTGCCGGAGGTTTACATGCTGTCCACATGATGTCGGTGCACAAGCTGCCACTTCTGTTGTATACGCTCAAAATGACAATCAAAATCAAGCCCTGCCTGACGCGCATACGAGCTGCGTGTCTCCCCTCTTAAGACTCGCGGGACGAGCGCGCACAGCCTCGCAGACGCGTGACACGTAGCCAGGCGCGTATGATTAGCCACGTGTGGTTGGGTTTTTACTTGTCACTGCTGACACCTTTCTCACTGTTGGCGAGAACGCAATCATCCTCTGTGCCACCAAAGTCAGCAGTTCAGAAATGTCCATAACACAACTGAACCCGGCAAAGCCTTACAAGCACTGTGGTGTTCCACCGCAAGATTTCTGAAGCCACTCGCTTGACACATCCGCCCAACGGCACTGATTGTCTTGCTCAAGGTTGTGAATAATACGCCATAATCACTGATGCAGCACTAACAGCAGCCTAAATGAGGAGAAGACGGCGTGAAATGCCCAGTAGAAATTCCCCAGCTCGCGCGAGGTGTAACGGCAGCGCTAGAGCAAATAAAAAAAATGATAAAGGGCATCATATTCGTGTTACGAAACGAAATATAGTTTGAGGTGCGTTCTGATGCTGGAAATTTTGGAAAATGACATTTTATATTTGTGAAAAATGTGGTACTATCCCTTTTACAATGCCCGTACAGTTCCACTGGTTCATTATAGGGCATAATGCCCTGTTTCAAAGTCCATTATAACTGGGTTTCACTGAAACGCCCTATGATATGTGCCCTGCACTTACAAGCATGAGCAACAATTGTGATTTGACATGAAAAGAGAGGTTTGGGTCTTAGTGTGCAAAGAAATATTATACAGCACAACAACGCTTGCAAGAGAAGGCTCCGACTTCATGCACGTTTTCATATTATAATTCTACTCAATATGAATAATTTTGATATTGCAGTTTCTGCATGTATGTTACTGAAAACTATACAAAGCAAAAAAGGAGTGTTCACATACAACATCTATGGCTACTGCTAACTAAAAAAAAAACATACTTTGAAAATTTTAGACTAAGCTAATAATATAAGGACCCTGTATTCGACTTACCTCCTTGACAAGGCAGTTGTGAGAGTTCAGGTCTCTGTGAATGATGTTCATAGAGTGAAGATAGCACTGAAACAAATATAGAAGATTGAGCCTCTTCGCTACTTAGCCCATGTCAGTACTGTCCTTATACATTGTAAAGGAAAGTTTAATGCCCCCCCCCCCCCCCCCTGTGCAAGTATTCAATATTTTTTTATTCTTCAATAGAATATTATGCTATGTAGTATTCAGTTCGGATCGAATTTCATTATTAAAGTTTTCGAAGTACTTGAAATGAACAAATATACATATTTTTTTTGCATATAAGCCACACCCTCAATTACAACACCCCAGACAAAAAATGATATCCATGCTTAATCCAATGTAAATAAGTGCAATGTCCAAATGTTTGTAAAAAGCAGCCTCAATTTTTTTTAATTTTCAATGCAGCACAAACAGTGGTTAGGCCCAACGGCCAAGGCAGGCACGGCAGTGGATGGCAAACCTTCGCAGGAATTTTGCCACCCATTGCAGGAATCATGCGTGCGGGCAAGAATGTGGACTGCAAAAGCAGCGAGCGTGCCTACCAAGTGTGTATGTGTGGTTACTGAACAGTACAGGTTAAGATAGCAAGTCAATGAAAAGGCTCAAGCTGAATTTGCACAATACAGCATAAACACTAGCATCACGCAGTCCACCACAAAGTTTTAGTTAGACTAAAGCACAACAGTGGACAAGAGCCAGTAAACAAACTTGTGCTGCTGGAGTTGTAAGAAATGTGAACTTCATTTTTGCATGAAAATATCTGAGTAACGACACTTTAAAAGTAAACTGACTTCAGAGATTAACCTGTTTCTTTTATGGCAAGAACCAATATTTTTTTTTAATTTGTCACCATCTGGCACTTGTGTAAAGCAAGTACACAAATCCCACAACTATTGGAACTATTCACTTCTAAATTATTATACACTACAGGAGAACCCCGGTTATATGTCCCCTGGTTTTGCGATGAACCGGGTTTTACGACGGATTAGCGCAGTCCCGGCGAAGTCCCAATAGAAGCAATGCATTGAAAACCCCGGTTATCCGACGCAATTTTACGCCTGACCGGCATTATACGACAACCCTCGCAAAGCGCAGGACAGAACGGCAGATGAAAGAAAAGTGCCGCGGGTGTCTTTCCTCGCTATGTTTCTCCACACACGGAGCACTTGACACCGCTTGACCGGGTCACTCGGGCACAGCTTTGTTCCCTGCCTCGTCTCATCGTTTGTTTCTCTCTCCCCCACCAGCAGCTGCCCGCGATGCTCGCTGTGCTGAAATAGCGCTTTTTTTTCTCCATAATCACTTCCCTCTCTTCTCGGCGGCATCGCCTCTCGTCGTGTTGGGGAAGCGTTTCTCTCCTTCCAGTTTCCCAGCAGCAGATTGCCGACAAGGTAGCGTGTAGAGGACTAGGTTTATCGCACATGTTCTTCGTCGTAATCCTAGCGACCAGCGTTCAGCAGAGGTTTTGAGTTGTGTGGAGCCACGCGACGCACAATGTCCCGAAAGCGGACAGCTCTGCGATCAACGTTGGCGCTGCCATTCTAAAAGAGAAGGCGGACCTTGTGGCATTGCGTCTGGGCATCGACGACTTTCAGGCATCGAACGGGTAGCTGGATTGCTTTAAAAAACGAAACAGGATTGTGTACAGCCGCTCCTGTGGAGAAAGCACTTCCGTGGACGTTTCGACGGTGAATAAGTGGATGGAGTTGCTGCAGGAAATGATTGCTGCATACAAGGCCTGCGACGTTTTCAATGCCGATGAAAGTGGTATTTTTTGCCATATGCAGCCCGAGCAAAGCCTTGTGTTTAAGGGTGACAGCTGTCATGGTAGCAAGCATAGTAAAGAGCGTGTCACGGCGCTATTCTGTGCCAACGAGGACGGTTCCAAGAGGCTGCCCGTGCTCATTGTTGGAAAGTTTGCGAAGCCACGGTGCTTTAAGAACTTGAAGACGCTGCCATGCAGCTACAACTTCAACAAAAAGGCGTGGACAATGTCTTCGCTCTTCAGCAATTTTTTGCAGCTGCTGGATAACAAAATGAGTGCTAAGGCGAGGAAAATATTGCTTTTCGTGGACTACGCACCATGCCACCCACCTGATACGTCCAGGCTGTGGAACATAAAGGTTGTTTTTTTTCCGCCCAACTGCACAAGCCGGCTGCAGCTGCTGGATGCCGGCATCATTAAGCTGCTGGATGCCGGCATCATTCCAGCAAGCGTACCGGAAGCGGTTAGTGCAGCGTCAGCTGGCGGCTATGGAGCGCAGCGAGTCGTAAAAAAATATCACTGTGCTCGACACCATGCATTTTATTGCCAGTTCGTGGAACGCACTGTTGCAAAGCACAATCGCTAACTTGTTCAAGCACTGTGGCTTTAAGCGAGAGACTGCATTCTCTGCTGCGGACGCAACAACCTCGATGCCGCTCGTGGCCAATGCATGCTTCGCCGACGATGATTTTAAGGGTTTAAACCTCACTGCAACCTTCACCGACTACGTGGAGGCCGACGACAAAGTTGCGATCTGCGGTGAAGTGTCACTGGATGACGCCATCGAGGAGGCTTTGCCTAGTGCCGACACCACTGCGACATTGGACGAGGACAACGATGATGCCACAATTGCCGTACCTGTGCCTACCACGTTCGCCGAGGTGCTACGGCACATAGCACACATCTGGAACTTCATCTGTTCATGCGACGCCACAGAGGATCTCCTTTTGGACGTTGCCCAACTGAAGTGGAAGTGCTTGATTCACGGATCAAACAACGTCCAAAAGAAACTTGCCGACTTTTTTTAATGTTCGCACCGGCTGGTGGGAATTGCAGCAGTGGAGTGCCGTAAAGGTTCGTTTGAATAAAGCATGATTGGTACCTGTACTGCAGCATTAAATCTTATCGTATTTACATTTTTGGTAATTTGGATTTCCAAGCCCTGCATAGTATGTCAGTAGTTTGCATTGAAGTTTCTCGTAAATCCGTCGCGCCAAATAAGTAGTATTTTTATGAGCCTAATTTATGTTCGGATTTTATGATGCCTGTGTTTTACGACGCTTTTTCGTGGTCCCAGGAAAGTCATATAATTGGGGTTCCACTGTATTCATGTTTCTTAGTAGAACCCTGGGAGTGTTAGACAGCTCCACCACCCACAGACCTTGGCGGCGGATGTGGAACATCCTTTCTGCCACAGGCGTCACGAGAACATGATCTTTTTGGGTGAAGGCAACCGGTCAATAAACCCACACATGCTATCTGAAGGCACCAACGTTGCCGGATTCGAGACCCTCGTTATGTAATAAACGAGAAGAAAGGGGGGCTAACCGAGGGGCCCGATTTTTATTAGTCATATCATCAGACCTCATAATACGACCTTTTATGCAAATAAGTACCTTGCCAATTCTCATACTTCTTGAGCATACTGCCAACTGCAGGTGGACATGGTATAAAGCAGCTGAAAGGAGGGAGATCTGGTCGTAGAAGCTTGGCTAGATGCAAATGGAATTCAAGAGGGGCACTGTTAAAATAGACAGATTAATGCCTTGCTTCAAAAGGTTTAAGTCGACGGATACAAATGGCAGGAGTAGCTTACCTGCTCTGGGCTCATGGCCTTGACAAAAATGACAACTAGAAACATATCAAGCTAAATCTAAAAACGTAGTGACTCCATACTCAGGCTCTTACCACCTTAACACAAGACGCCGAACAGAATAATCAAAATAGAATACAGGTAATGTATGCACTTTCAGCCACTACATATGCAATAAACTTCAGTTTAATGGTAATCTGTCTTTCCAGGAGCACAAATAGTTATATTTTCAAAGCAAATATGAATATTAAAGAATATTAGAGAATATAAAATATTTTATTTCACAACAAACTAAAATGTCTGCGTAGAGCACATTTGGGAAAAGGTGGGGCTTTTTAAAAATTATTTGACACATGCACGTAATGCCATTTGCAGCTGCATGTCCTATCAACTTGGGAGTTTTTACATGAAAAATAACCAGCAATGTGGCACACCACGGTGTGCCAGGTAATTGAAACGGTTTGTACTGTTTGTAAATTGAAGAGCAACCTCCCCACTGTATAGGTCCATGAATTGCACACCGTTACGCCACAGCACAACAGCAGCCTTCTATCACCAGTGCACCCGCCGTGGTTGCTCAGTGGCTATGGTGTTGGGCTGCTGAGCACGAGGTCGCGGGATCGAATCCCGGCCACGGCGGCCGCATTTCGATGGGGGCGAAATGCGAAAACACCCGTGTGCTTAGATTTAGGTGCACGTTAAAGAACCCCAGGTGGTCAAAATTTCCGGAGTCCTCCACTACGGCGTGCCTCATAATCAGAAAGTGGTTTTGGCACGTAAAACCCCAAATATTATTATTATTATTCTATCACCAGTGCTGCCGCCACCGGTCCATGCACCTCTCTCTGGCCCCCCCCCCTTCCATCTTACCTGTCAGTCAAGAACACAAGGAAAGGTTACCATTTCCCATGAATCTTTCTGTCTACTTCACTACCCTATCTTGGAAGACTTTTAAAAGCCTTATGCTGCCACCATTTGTCGCTAAGCCCTGATGAAGGAGCAAAGTTGGCTCCCAAATGTCGTGTTTATTAAACTTTTTAGTTGGAGTCACTACTAAATTCTTATACATTAGACCATGAATTATATCAAACTGAGAGAGGATAGTGAAACAGTGTTATATATCAATAATTCGAAGTATAAAATAATCCTATTAGAAATTTACCTCACATCTGCCGTCTCGGACAGCTTCCTCAGATCGGGAAAAGTGAGTACTGGTTTGCTTCTGCAAGGCCATGTCGAATGCACAATGGTTGACTTATTTTTGCTTACAAATGTTGCAAGTCACTCGCGCTGCAGAGTGGCCTTTGATATACTGAACGCAATGCTAACCATAAAAGCCTGCACACTACGCCCTAACATGCTACATGTAGAAGCTTTTGTTGTGCATTTTTATTCAATATAATTTAGAAATGGGTGCACCATGGAATCAACCTAGTCTGTAAGGATACGCACCATGCTGCCATCAGTGCACTTGTACTGTGAAACACGCATGAGCGTGCCTGGCCGTGCCTCCATACAATACCAACAATAAGTCAGTTTAAACAGCCAATTATCATATGTGGGCAAAAAGCTAGATGTACTGTTGTATCGGGTTTCGCAACTGACTTCCTTTTGTAATGAGTTGTCCTTGCTTCTCATTCGTGAAATACTAAAATGCCGTTCGTGGCAGAAAACAGAACCGGCGGTGCAGCATCTACAGTTCGGCATCCCATGCATGTGCCACAACATGAAAAGATCAAGTGCCATCTAAGCTTTCTTGTGGAACGTGTAGTATCAGACCAGGAGACCTTTCGCATTCTTGAAGCAGAGTGGTGATGCACCCTTGCCGATAAAGAGCCAGTGTGCACCTCTCCAATTCGTGCGCTCAGCGCTTTGACGCATCGCAGCCGACACGTCCCTTCATTCTCGGCCCTTCCCCTCCAGCCTCTGCCTTGGTGACTGCTGTCACTATACAAGCTGTTAGTATCTAAAGTGGTTTCGCACAATCGCACAATGATAAGTCTGGTGTGCCGATGCCGCAGTGGTCTTTACGCACAGGGCGGATGTGGCATGCATTGGTTTTATTAAAACTCAAACTCTAATGTAAGGATCCCTTCAAGCTGAGGTTGGGGTTGGATTTGTTTTGGCCACTTGTGAAATCCTAAAATGTTGTTTGCGGCAGAAAACAAGGCTCGTGGTTCAGCATCTCCAGTTCATTATCGTATGCCGATGCCAAAACCTGAAAAGATCAAGTGCCATTTAAGCTTTCTCGTGGAATGAATATCAGACTAGGAGGCCTTTCGCATTTTTGAAGCAGATTGGTGACCTGCCCTTGCCAATAAACAGCCACAGTTTGCACAAGCCATCCATATCCGAAGTGAGCAAAACACAGCACCTTGCTCATTTTCCTTCATAGCATGTACTGTCCTTCATATTAAATCTCATTTGACATCTGCCGTTTCAAATTTACTGGCATTAAATATTTCCGATGAATTTATCGGCATTAAATATTTCCGTAAGGTGAAGTGCACTTCCAGGGGCATGGCACAGCATTCAATATATTGAATGTGGAGGCGAACGAGAGTTTGATGTACGTGTAGTACATTGTTATACTTTTGCATGGAATTTTTAAAGGGATTTTTCAACTATTCAATATAAACAATAATTTGATATATCCTGGATCGACTGTGCAGCAAGAGTTGCATATAAATGCAAATGTGCCTACAGCAAAAGTTTTTGCAGCCCATAATTTAACATAAGCAAGCATGCTCTGTCACTCACCATTCCTGCAGCAATGTCTCTGGCCAGGTGCAACCTCTGCAACCAGGGCAGAGGCTCGCTCGAGTCATGAAGCAGGTTGCGCAGGGATCCCCCACTCACGTACTCAGTGACCAGGTGCAGACGCTTGTCCCGGTAAAGCACACCAATGAAGCGCAGCACATTTTCATGGTGAAGAGAACGCAACACGGCCACCTCCTTGAGGAAGTTCCGCTGGGCCTCCTCATCCAGCCGATGGAGCTCTTTGACCACCATCACCTCACCAGTTTGACGGTGGGTCACCTGGTTCCCAACACATGAACACAGGTATGTGTTGCAGGCATTGAGGTGCATTTTTCACTCAGTTCCGTGACCCCTATTTACCCCTAACGCCCTAGATTACAAAAGCCAAGATAACATGCATGCTGTAGAACCTCGTTCATACGATCTCATTTTGTACGATTTTCCAGTACCAAGCTTGCAACAAGAATGCAAAAATTACACAATTACAGTTACGCTTTTTTTTACTAGTTAATACATTCCTGTCAAACACCATATTTTGGCACCAACATTCAATATCTCGCCCACATGCTATTGTATGATACTATTGTACAATACATTTGCAAGCTGCGATACCCCGCGCAAACAAAAATGCGTGCGAAACACACGGCAAGATGAAGAGTGGTAGGTGCCTGCAACGGCAGCTTCCCTGCAATCTGCGCCCACCCATGTCACGCGAATATGCCACCACACACTCGTTTCCGATTCCGGTACCCGCAAATCTCCCGATAGGTCATTGCACAAAACCATTCGCAGTCATTACACTAGCCCACTGCAATAAGCACCTTCACCTATCTGCTTCAAAGCATGTGTGGCATAGCGCTGTTGGAAGCATACTGCATAATGTAAACATGCAGCTGTTTTCTGCTGCTGGCAGAGCATCATCCACTCTGGCAGTATCCATATTCTGGTGCTGCACACTAGCTCGATTTCGTCTTGGTTTGGCATAACTATCTTAAAACGACAATGCATGTATTGGATCGCTCAGCCCCTATGAGCTGGACATGCATCAGCGTGTCGTGCTGCAACAATTTTTGCCCAGTGGACACATCAAAACTTCCCACCAAAATGCTCCCCCAAATAAGCTTCTGACCCTAGCTGAAGTCTAGGAGCACAAACGTAAGCTTGCCAAAACCACAAAAACAAGGTCCGTCTCGGGTCACTCGGACCACACCAGATCAGTGATCAATCGCATGCATTAGCATCTCGTGCTGCAACAATTCGCGCAGTGCCTTGAATTAAGTAGAAGTCTACTACAGTTAAGATTGCCGAATTTTTTTAGTAACTGTGGATTGTACATTTTCTTGGCTAGTGCATTATTTTTTGTTTTTTTCCAAAACATGTCAATGAGGTTCTACTACTCCAAAGAAGCATAGCTCAGCCAAGTGATCACAGGCTTGGAATCTGTGTCAGCAAGATGCATCGACACAAACCAGACTTGCAGAGGCATGCATTGTGTTGTATGTTAACAACAAAGGCTACCTCTCTTCTGCCTGGGACTTTACACTTCTTTTACTACTGTCTGACATGGACACTAACTCAAAATACGCCAAATTGATACACACTGTATTGACTTTACTCAAGAGCAAGAATGCAAGGCATGGCTGCACATCACATAAAATTGCTTCAAAGCTCACCAGGTACACTTGGCCAAAGAAGCCTTTTCCCAAGAGCTTTCCTTGGACCAGGTCAGATGCCCGAAAAATCCTCTGGTTTTTTGGCTCAATGCGGAATGACTTGGTTCTACTGAGGTCATAGGATGGCTGGCTGCCACATGCCGCTGAATCACTGAAAAGCAGCGGCACAAGAACGTCCAATTTGGAGGCATAACCCCTGAGAAATCACACTCCTCACCACATTCATGGCACATAACGGGTGTTCCTTGGAGATGCTTATCCTGCAAATGCACTCAACAAAAATGCTACATGCAAATACACTGACATATATTACGCGGCACAATTGCTGGTGGCCAATCTTAGACACTGACGCGTCTCTATTATTGCTGCGACTGGCCATTCAGAGCGTGGCATTCAATTCTTGCCAAAGCCAAGGAGGAAGTGCGAAAAGAATGCATAATGAAATGGATCATTAGAAAATATGGTTCCAGTGCAAAAGCGTAGCCAGAAATTTATTTTGATGGGAGAGGAGGGTTCCTCCTTGCCGAATAGTACCACTCCCCCTCCTTCACCCCCCTCTCTCTCTCTCTCTACGTATGCATATGGAGGTTGCACACCACGTAAAGACAAACTCCTAGCACTCAACAGACAAGAATGCTTTAACAATGACGATGCATGTTTTTGCATTGCCGAAGCAACACTTTGCTTAACTTCTGACAAAAGTTTTTTATTAAGACAAGCAGCCACTTTGCATAAAATTATGCAATCATCTTTAGTAATGTTTAAAAATTATTACTTTAAGGAAAACTAAAATTTTGTTTATGAATTGATGCATTTATATAATGTATGTCGATGACCTAGCTGGTACACGACTTGGAAAAACAAACAGCACTAAAACTGGGGCCAAACAAAAACAAGACAGCGCACTATATATTGTGTGTCTTCTTGTAGGGCTTTGAAGGTAGGGCACTTTATGGTGCCCTACCTTCAAAATAACATCACTGATTTTCCCAGGGTGGCAGTCTGTCCGACGAACCTTTATTCTGGGATTCCTGTACGTCTGACGTACCTTTATATATAGCGTTAAAAATACAGGAACAAAGCTTTGCGCTACAACTTCAATTGTATCATATGACAGTCCTTCCATGTGTTTTCTGGTCACGCAACTGCCACCTCAGTTTTATATAGAGCCAGCGCCCACTGCTAAAGGCGTAACTGCGCATGAGAGGGCATGCGAATGCCACTACCGCTGTAGTTGTGTGTGGGGGCAGCCTCGGCAGTCTAGGTTTCCAAACTTTCGCAACTGCCACTTTACTTTCACGTAGCTACTTTTAACACTCCACATGCATCAATAACTACCTGGGCGAGTCATCTGCCATCAAAGGAGCACCCAAGGAAAAACATTGCTGCTCAAAACATGCAGCTTGCCGCAGCTTGTCATGGAAAAAAAAATCCGGGATCTTAGGTGCCGGAACCACAATATAATTATGAGGCAGGCCGTAGTAGGCGACTCCGGATTAATTTTGGCCACCTGGGGTCCTTTTACATGCACCTAAATCTAAATAAATGGGTGTTTTTGCATTTTGCCCCCATCAAAACGCAGCCGCTGTGGCCGGGCGGTCTTAGTCCAGATTTCTTTCTCAGCGCTGTTCGTCTGAACGCTTCAGTAGGTCCCACTTAATATTTGTCTGAAATTCAACACTACACATTTGCAACAAAGCGCCAACAGTGCCACTTGTAAACTGAGGCACACATCTGGGCTGCTGTACCCTCACATCACGTAAGTAAGCACAAACTCTCGGTTGCGATTAGTACCAGGTTGTTAACCGAGCACAGCTGCTCACTTTCTGTTAAACCATGAACAGTATCTTATCAGGAGATCAAAACAATGAAATCGTTATTGCAAGTGCTGCTTCCATAATAATGACTTCGTTTAATGACAAATAAAGGGAAAGTGAGCTGCTTGATGCGCTTCAGATTTCTCGGCAATGTGATGACATTTCTGAACATGATTTAGGCAGGATAAATGTAAGACAAACCTCACAACTATTAAATGCCTTTGGTGTGGCTTTTAGTATAGGATTAGGGCAAACATGAAGTGTTAGGACCCGTACAGCTGAAACTGCATTGCAATTAGGCAACTGTCTTAGCAAGCAGTCGTTTAGAAGCATCAGTAACCCCAGAACTTATTCACAATGCTCGTGGCAATGATGCAGGAACAACGAGACTAGGTATTCTGGTTCTTAATGCACAACTATTTGCAAGAGGTTAAAATATTTTATTAAATAACTGGTCCTGATAGTTTTGTCATGATCTAAAAATTGAAAAAAAGAAACAGTTTAATAATTCAATTAAATAAAGTGAAACACCTTGGTGCAAAAACATCATACAAGAACGATCATTTACTTGTGTAAAATAAGTGACATACAGACAACACAAGGAGGCATCCGGTCACGAATACTCCAACAGTCACAATGCAAAAAGTTTGTTAAAAGCATGGCGCTGACATAAGAAGCTTAAAGAATGAACATCAAAACATGGGGAGATATGCATTGGGACACAGGAAATACCAGCAAATAAATGGCAATATATACAGAATGCATAATCGATTGTTTCCATACACAAGAAAGCGTAAAGCTTAAGCATTTCATAACACCAGGCAAATCAACTCTTAAATGAGCTCAAGTAGCTACATTACTAATACTGAAGTTTTTCTCACTCGGACATTTTTTTTTTTAAATAGAAACATCGGCGCTCTTCAGTCTTACCTGACGACTCACATGGTCGTTTTACAAGGGGGGTCGAACTGTTGATGAGCGGGACTGAGGTTTAGGTTTCGTGAGATATGCTGGAAGGCCTTCAAAAATCCTTGTGACGGCATTAAGCTTCAGCATCAGCTTTTCACCCTCCAAGGACACGGTGTCGCAGTTTATATTTTAAAACTGTAGGCAGTGATGATGCCCGAGGCATAGAAGCATTTTGGGCACAAACGCATATATTTGCATTCAAGGCTAAAACCACTACTTTCCTGCCGCAGTATTTATTTATTTATTTATTTATTTATTTATTTATTTATTTATTTATTTATTTATTTGAATACCTTCAGGGCCCATAGGGTGTTACAGAAGGGAGTGGTAACAATAAATATTAAAAAAACAAAGCAAATATTAGGATTAGGTAACATATTCAAGTGCATTTTTAAGATCACTGGGGTCCATAATAGATATAATGGAGGTGGGTAAGTGGTTCCAATCATTACAAGCTTGAGGAACGAAAGAATGAAAGTGTTGGGGTGAGTGTGACAACGAGGAACAAACACTTTATAACGATGGTCAATACGAGATATTAATGAAGGGTGGGAAAGCAATTCTTGCTTAAGATGAGAGTTATGGCAGTAAATCTTATGAAATAAGGAGAGATGTGCTGTTTTCCTGCATAAGGAAAGGGATGGAAACCATAACATTGTTTTAATAGATGAAACACTGTAAAAACTGGAGTAGCTGGAAAAAATGAAGCGTGTGCTACGATGTCGTACAGCTTCAAGGTGACTAATAAGACTTTCAGTAAATGCACTCAACACAGGTGATGCATATTCTAGTTTAGAACGAACAAAAGTTTTACAAAGAAGGAGTTTAAGAGAAGGGGACATAGAAAAATTACCGTGCAACAGCTACCCAAGCATGCAGTTAGCATTACTGACAATATAATTATTGTGTGGTTGTCGGAACAGGTTAGAATTAATGTGGACCTCTAAGTAGTCACTTCTTCAAGAGGGGAACCATTTATGTTAGACTTACAAGCCTTCATGGAAAGTTTACGAGAAATTTTCATTAGTTTGCACTTCGTCATGCTGAGTTTCATTTTCCATGTGTTACACCAGTCAGAAGTACTGTCAAGGTCAGTGTGTAGTAGTGATGTGTCATTATCAGAGGAAATCACACGATATACAACACAGTAGTCTGCGAAATGCCTAATAGAAGAGTTAATACAATCTATGGTCCGCTTCTATTTCTCGCACTGCTCCTTCTCACTCGGTAAACAAAACAATAACACCTTTTCAGTTGTTCCCTCGTAGCCGAAATGGCATCCCGGCACACAAGACGTGTTTGGCATTGTCGTCCCACCCCGCCACTTCAGCTAAACAATCGAGAACTCGAACAAATAGCACAGCACATGCACAGAATGCACCACATCAATCAGCTCGTCTCGCACTGCACAAGCGTTTCGGTGTGCAAACGATGCCCTCTGAGGCACAGTTGCACCACATTGTGACAGCCTTGAGCACTGTATGAACCTCTCTCATAGCAGGATGGGGGAGTTTCGTCGCCAGAAAGCATGGAAGGACTCGGATCATATGATGCAAGTTTCACTCACTTTCGGTGACTTGCTGTCTGACTTGTTTGATATGATTGGAAGTAACTTGCGATCATGGCATTGTAGCCATCATGCAATGCATATTGTTATTTGATCACGCTTAGGAAGTGATGAGGCAGACAGTCTGAAGCAGGGCTGCTTCCCGTTTAGAAGCCTTTGTGGAAATTACGGCATCCGTAGTTTCCAGTAAAATAAGGGCCAGTAGCTCCAAGAGATATGAAAGTGTTGTGTCTCCTGACAGCTGACTATTCAGAGACGTTCAGTTAGGATGGGCTCTCTGCAACAAGTAGCACATGCTACGACGAAGTAGGTGAGCCTTAGTTAGGTGACTGGCCACGGCCATGTTGTGCTGAGCGATCGAGCAGTGATGAGACACTCTCTCTAATATATAATTATCCGCATTACACCAACTTCTCTCTTGATGCCTTTTATACACATCCCCCCCTCCTCATATCCATCACCCTACTCCCCTTCTTAAATTTATTTTCCATTAGTCACTGTCGCACTCTTCTACATCCACCGTGTTGCTAAATGGCACTGCAGCCCCTAGCATTCCTATATTTCTGTTCCTGTGTGGACTTCAAGGCCATTTACCTGCCCTGCCACTTGTTTATTGTGGTGGTTTCTTAGCTTCCCTGGCCCAACAACCCCCGTCCTTGATATATTCTGCTGTGCGCAAATCAACGTTCTGTACATCTTTCTTCCTTGTCTCGTTTTCATTTTTATCAGCATACATACAAACTAGCCTAACACCAAGCTCTTCTCAAGTTTATTAATGAAATGACAGTCAGGGTCACAGACAAAGAAAAAAAAAAGAAGGGAGGTTGCTTATCATGCGTTTCCTAGACAAGCAAGTTGGAATATTTTTGGAATGCTGCAGCGTGGTCGACGATTCAGTGAACTGCCAGAAATGAGAAGCTCTTTGATGACACGAAGGTCTGGTGGGGAGCAACAACGCCCCCACGTTTTATGAACGCGCTCGTCCCATCTTTACCTGTGTTTGGAATTTTTAGCACTGATCTCCCCTCAGCAGTTATGGCTAACAGCACCTGGAATGAGGTAGAGGCGCACCATGATGGAACCGCAATGTTCTGTGCATGGGAGAGGGGATCTCCTCCACGACAGCACCCCACCCCCGCCATCCCTTCGGACTGCCACTAGCGCTCACCTTGCTTTCACATTCAAGCTTTCCCTTTCATCCATGTTACTCTTTCGGAATGAAATGGATGGACACCTCTTGTAATGTTCTGTTCTGTGGGAAAGGGGGCAAGGGTAAGGGGGTGCTTACGAAAATTTCAGGGGGAGGGGATTCCGACCCCCCCTCCCTGGGTATGCCGATGCACATTACGAAGCATTGCTTATTACAAGTTCAAGTGTGTGGAGCATTCACAACAAATGAGCAGTTTGTTTGAATACCTGGAATTTTTCAGAGCATACAAACGATTGCCGTTTCCAAGCAAAACTCAAGTTCAAAAGTGAGCTCAAAGCCATGGGTTCGATGCCAGTTCTGGAAGCCATATTTCAATGGGAGCAAACAGCATGAATGTTTTTTTTCCAAAAGTATAGGTGCATGTTAAAGAACCTCCAGTTGGTTAAAATTAACCCCTTCCCACAGTGTGCCTCACAATGATATTGTGGTTTGGATCGCATAAGCACAGATTTTAATTGTAATACTGTGTGACACTATGCAACTTTTCGTCTTATGCCTGCTATGGTCGCTAGGACTGAATTCATTGCCCTTTTGCTACAATTTTTATTTGATTGTGCACACTAAAGAACTAAAGGGACACTAAAAGCAAATAGTAAGTCAAACTAAAGTGATAGATTAAGGTGATCACGGCCGCCATCTTGCGTATAGTTCAGATTCTCCCACCAGGCGACGCCACTCATTCCCATTTTGAAAAAGGGAAAAAAATCTGCTCTTAGCCATCGCAGCATGCTCCGGTCTGTACCTGTTGTGATGCAGTGACAGGTGATCTACTGTAGCTGATAAATGTTCCCTCCATTTCCCTTGTTTTCAGGACAAGTTGTGCCAGGCACCATTGTCATTTTGTTGCTGCACATGGTGGTTTTCTCACGGCTGATGCTTTCATCAGTGGCTCAGTTGAACCTTTCTGTACGTAAAATGGTCGGTGCCACTGATTGATAGTGGCTATAGGCATGATAAGTGGTTCACCACTGCCACTTTTTGACGTAGCTGTCATGTGAGTGCGGGCCGCTGCTCTGAAAACCATCTCGGTAGAAGACCTGCTGACTGCAGTGCTCACTGCCACGCCATAGCACAACACTAGCCGTAATAACACAGACAGACTGAGAGTAAAATGGACGGAACCTTGAGTGACATTGACCATCAAGTAGTTTTGTTTCTTTTTCTTCCTAGCATCTACCTTTTTTTAAAGCATTTTATAAAGTACAGGCCCACTAAATGAAGGTTTTAGGCTTGAAATGACAAATATAGCTTTGTGCCTATAAACACATAGATAAATAAAAGAAAAAGAAAGGAAGAAAATTGCTACTGACCGCAGTAGCTACCTAGCGCAGTCTGCTGACACCTGAACATCGGTCAGCAGCAGGAGAGGGGCAAGAGTAAAAGAGTAGTGGAAGAGGTTAGTATAGATTAAAAAAGCACTATTTACAGCAGAGCAACCAAGTAAAAAGAAAAAAAAGACAGTTCATTTGTGCACTGACTTTCTCGAGAAAGTTTGTCAGCGGCACTGTTAGGTCCTGTGCAGTGGCATAGCCAGAAATTTCGTTTGTGGGGGGCTCACACAGCAGCTAGGCCTCCACCTTACAGAATTTGTCGAGGGATCAAATACATTCATAATAACTGCATTGCCATTGTAATAGATGCTGCAAATAAATTCTTGAACGCTACGCATCTTCAAAACAAGTAAAATATGTATTTCTTACTTGTACCTGACTGACTTGACCTGACTTGTATTGTTTTTCGTTGCCTATACTATAGTATTCTTACATATGTATTGTTTCCCACCCTGCTAAAATCCCCAATGGGGATTGCAGTATTGATAAATAAAAAATAAAAATAAAATAAAAGTATATACTTGTATGACTCAAAAATTGTGCTCTAAATAACTTATATCAGTGCTTCCATGTTTTCTGTCTATCTATACGTAAAGAAAATATCACATGAACATTAGAGTTATATCAGTTTCAAACCAGCAGAGCAGTGCATGCCGCTGATATGAAAAATGTAAAGGCCATGAAATGAACAAGTTGAGGACAAATATTTTAATGAAACTTTGTTAACCTCCCCGTTTTTCTCTCATTTGCATCTCTCTTTCTGTGTCACTCAAGAACCATGTTTACATTTTTGTACATATGCAACAACCAGGGGAAAATCTCACTGACGCTGTCCTTTGTTAGAATGTATTGCGCAGGAGCTGCTGTCGTCAGTCGTGTATTGTGACTAATTGCACCAGAATTATAGTTACAACAGAGAGCACATATAAAAAGCAGGAGTTCTGCAAAATATGCGAGGGCGAGTCAAATGAAAGTGAGCCAATGGGAATATATGACTAATGGCATACTTTATCTAAAAGTAGTATCCATGAGCATTTAGACACTTGTCCCGCTGAAGTCGGTTGATTCCCGTCTCACAAAACTCCTTGGGTTGCTGCTTGAAAAAGTTTAACTGACTCTTTCGCGTCGTCGTCCGACCCGAATCTGGTTCCCCTGAGCTGCTTTTTTTTTTTTTTTTTGCTCCGAAATGTGGAAGTCACAAGGCGACAGGTCTGGGCTGTATGGCAGATGTTGCAGTGTTTCTCACTTGAACTTTGCCAGTTTAGTATAAACCACATCAGCGTCATGGGGATGGGCATTGTCGTGGAGCAAGATGAACCCATTCCTCAATTTTCGCAGTCGTTTGTTCTTGAATGGGACACGCAGCCGATGCAACATTTTACAATATCAGAAACGATTGATAGTCTCTCCAGGTTTAGCAAATTGCCGCTGACAAACAAAAAGAAGTCAACAACACCTTTCCAGCGGAAATGACGGCCTTTGCTTTCCTTGGGGATGGTGAATTCAGATGTTTCCATTGAAAGCTCTGCCGTCGTGTTTCAGGCTCGTAGCAGTGGCACAATGATTTATCCCCGATCCCAATTGCAGACAAAAAGTCATCACCGTCATTGTGATACCGGATTAGATGAGTCACGGCAGCGCCGAACCTTTCCGTCTTCTGGTGGTGGTTCAAAATCTTGGGCATCCATGGCGCGCACAAGATCCGATAACCGAGGTGTTCATGAATTATGGTGTGACCTGAATCTTGACTGATGTTCACATGCCCTGCCAATTCATCTATGTTTATCCTCCCTTCTTGTCTAATCAGCCTTTGCAATTGTGTTGGGGTGATTGCACGGTGGCTTTGGCTTGCTCTTGGATCGTCTTTGCAACGTTCACGTCCCTTGAACCGCTTTTTCTCCAACGCTTCACAGTGGCCAATGAAATGCAATGATCAACGTAAACGGCAGGCATATGGCGACTAATTTCTTTTTGGAAAACATCTTCAGCTGCCAAAAACCTCACGACAACACACTGTTCAACTTTTGGAGTGTCCATTATGCCATGAAACCAAGTTCAACCCAGTGTACGAGAGCATTAAAGGGCCCCTCACAAGGCCGCATAGCAAATTTTTCTTATATGCGGGAAGTGGTTACGTGTCCTCCAGAGAGTGTACTGCCAAACATTTTTCAAATTGGCTCATTAATAGCAGAGATAGAAATATTTCACTGCTGCAAACCCATGATTTCTGCATGCGGGCTCCACTGCATAGTGGAATCTCTCCACTCACCCCGTCTAGCCTCCGCAAACGAAATTTCTTCTCTGCGTTCCCCCATGCTGGACCTCGAAGATCGTGTGACACATACGCCATGGGCCCCACCTTCACTTTTTTTTTCTCCTCGATTTTTTTTTTTTTTTCCGGCACCGCGCACTTTCGCTGGCGGCGTTGTGTGCGAGCTGTTATCATTTCGCGCAGCGCACAATTTTGCTCACTGTGCACAAGGACACGTGACTAGCAGTATAATTCAATGCTACATGAATACTGACGCAGAACAAGCGGATCGCAGAACATGATCACGTCCTGGAATATGGTAGAAAATGGCATAGTTTCGGTACCTTCGCACGCGACCGCACGACCGTGGGAACAAGTAAGCAGACGAAGCGGAAGTGCATCTCTCTTGCTTCGGTGCGAGGTAAAACAAAAATACACGCAGGCATTCCGTTTGTGTGTTTTATTATTTCTCTAAACTTCAATTCGTCAATTCAAGCAACAAATCACACAAACAACAGATGTTGTCTTGAATAATTCGCGAAATAACGTGTCACCACAAGCGACGTCACACTGCAGACATGATTACGTAGGCACAAGGGCACGATTACGTCACCGCAGCGGCCGCACGGTGACGCGTCAGAGCAGCGGCCGCAAGTGAAGAGGGAAATGGCATTCAGACTGAAATTTCAGATCTTTCCACGGCGCAATACTTTGCAGACACAATTTTTATCGTGCAATGTATGCTCTGTGCTTGTCAGCTCAAAATGGCCAGACCTAGTGAGGGGCCCTTTAAAGAACCTTTATCCTCACACCTGCGTGTCACTTTTGTAAATGAGAGATGACTCTGTGCCACACGCATGCCTCGCACATAATAAACAGAACCAGTATTACGCGGGGTGGGTTGACTCACTTTCATTTTACTCGCCCTTGTGCATTAGAAATGCGAATATACAGTGGAATATACAAATGAGAAGATACAGCTTGATAAAGGGCAAGCGTCACTGGAAACTAAGTTTACTGCACATATACACAAAACCTAGCAACAAGTTATTTAAATACATGCACGAGTTTTCAATAAATCTACATATCTAAGAAAAAGTTACTCTATATAATGCATAAAACAAGGCAAATAAACATCTTGCGCAACAAAAGATTCATAGATCACAGCCCCCCCTCGCTCCACTCCCCCAGATGCATCGCACACGACAGGAGGTGGCGCACTTCCTCACCGCTTTTCTCCCTTGCATACAGAAGACTGAGCCACCACCATCGTCGACTCATCAATGCGGCGCCCCTTCCTCCTCCCCCCCCCCCCCACCTAGGCTTTCACTCGCACATACAACATGCAGCGTGCAGTCACGATGTTATCGCCCTTGGTCTTCATACGGAACATGAGGGCGACGTCGATGGCAGGAATGCACCTTGTGGGGATGCGCGACTCTCACGCATCCCCTGATATGTTGTTTTCCCGCATGGCGCATCTCCTGTAATCCGGCTTTGCCGCGTGGCCTGCGCGATGCTCGCGGCGGTCGATGTGGTTGGGGCGCAGTGCGAGAGATGGCGCAAGTGTTGCGCTGCTAACGCCGCCTCACGGCAGGGTTACTTGGGGGCGCAGGCCAGAATGGGCTGGCTCTTTTCCTGGTGGCAGGGTTGCCAGATTTGGCTACTTTGTGCCGAATTGGCTACTTTTTGAGGCTGTTGGCGGGGAAAAAAATGCCTTGGCTACTTGGCTACTTTTTTGGCTACTTTTGAAATAGCTTGACTATTGTAAAAATTAGATAGAAACTTGTGTAGCTCATATTATGCAGCAACATTAGCAAATACTTAGGCCAACCCGCAACAACGACACTTCAAATATTTTCAAGCTGGTCCATCATCATTGTCAATCTGACTCTGGCGCTTTCATTTCATGCAAAGGATTTCGCACTGGTGACGTCACAGCGTGTTCCATCTTCGCATTGACGTTCTGCGTCAGGCCTTCCACCTTCCACACATAGCGCTTCTTCGATTTTCGGAGTTCTGGCAGCCCGCTGGCAGCCGGACGGCAGCCAGCTAGTGCCGGTCCTAATGGGAAGGCAACGTGAGGTGGGATCCTAAGACAACCCGAAGCTGCCCGAAGTTTGCAAAATCGAACACTTGGACAGCTGGTCACGGGATAAAGGTAAACATGCTACCAGCATGTCAGCGGTCGGTCTGGCCGGCGCGCTCTCGGCGTAGTCGGTCCATTTATGTGTTCCCAGCTTGAAAATATACAGCTGTTTTCAGGAATACGATCACTTTTGCGAGATTTCGCGCGACTGGGCATCTCACTTTGCAGAGCGTAACAAACGGCCTGCGACGCGTCCGATACCAAGATGCAAAATCGCACGTAAATAATCGCGAAAGCGATCGCTCGAGAATGCCTCAAGCTTTGACGTTCTTCGAGAAATGTGCACCAAGATTAACTCATTTACACTGTGATTCTGATTTGTGATAATATTCTAGTCATATTACATGCTGATCAAAGCGCTCTTAGCTGTAGTCATTTATACACGTTTCATAATATTTTTTGTATGTTCCTACATTTACTAAAAGCAACTTTAAGTGTTGGCTGTGATAATGTCTTCAGAGTTACATAATAAATGAAAATGCAACGTTTTTCCATAGCGTGGCTACTTTTTTGGCTACTTTCCGAGATTTTTTCGCTACTTTTCACATTTTGGACCTGGCAACCCTGCCCGGCGAGTCGGCGCACGGCGTGGACGTCCCGCGCGCGCGCGGCGACCCATGCTTCTGCGAGACCGCCTCGCGTGGCCGCCTTCGAACGCACGACCGTTGGCGTGACCGAACACGCGAACAACCAGGCGTTGGGATCCAGCATGGGGCAAACATATTCGCTCGTTTTCCGGTCGCGGTGAGTCGGACTTCTAGATTTGTCGCGCGCCCATCGGCATGTTATGTGCATAGCAACTCGGCTAGCAGGCATTGATCTATGAAAGGTGCAACAATGCCCTTGTGATTGTTTGCACTACTGTGTCGTTCCTTTGTCCCAAGAGCACGAGAGGAGAACCCCACAACCTAGAGTGTCCATATAATTGCTATCGAAATAACATTAGTGTATCCGGCAACTGAAGCATCTCACAGCCCGTTACTTTCCGCAAAAGAAGTAATAAAACTGAACTTTCACCATGCGACAATTTGCTGCGCCGCAACAGTGCCTTTCTTTTGTGTGTGGGGTGGGGGCAAGGAAATTTAAAAAATGCAAGGAAAGCATGTTGGCGATAATCGAATGCCTACTTTTGGCACCAAATGTGGCTACCGAAGGAATATCGAAGAAATTGTGAGACTCCTGGTCCACAGAGAACCATAAGCACACTGCTTGGTACTCTACACTGGCGAGACAAAATTTTGCGGAGAGGTTGCACTCATGCGAACGTGTTGCAATCTGTCGAGTCCCTGCAGTGATGGGGGCGAGCGTCCATGCATTGTTTCTTTTTCTCGACTGCCAGCTAGAAAGCGTCCAAAACAATGGCAGGCGAAAATCCACTTGGCCAAAGAAAAACGAACGCGCATTGAAGTGCGCCGCACGGTGGTCGGGGCAACACGAGAAAGATGCATGCACTCTGGCTGGTTCCGGCAGTCCGCGTGTAGCGAAAACAAAACAAAAAAAATGAAGGGGCTCAATCTGCCCTTGCGAATAAAAGTCAAAGTAGAAAAATAAATAAGACCGTAGTTACCTTTGCTGGCTTTAGTGTCTTGACATGGATGATTTGGCGCAGGTGAAAAAAATGTTGATATTTCTTTCTGTGACATAACAGCACAAATGAACCGCCACAATGCTTCGTCTCATCCAACCTCGCTGCGTGCTTTGTCAGCTTGTCTGATAGTGTGTTGATTTGGCTTGTCTCGTATGATGTGTGGGAATGCGTGACTCTCACGTGTCCCCTGATATCCTGTTTTCCTGCATAGCTCCCGTCACCTGCAGTGCGGCTTCGTCGCGTGGCCTGGCGCCCGCGGCGGTCGGAGTGGTTGAAGCGCAGTGCGAGAGATGGTGCAAGTGTTGCGCTGCTAGCACCGCCTCACGGCGGGGTTACTTGAGTGCGGGAAAGACAAAGCACTTCCTCTTTGGTTCGGGACGGCAAGTAGCACGGACGTGCAGCGCGTGCGCCGATCCATGCTTCTGCGAGACCGTCCCGCATGGCCGCCTTCGAACACGCCACCGTTCGTGTGACCGTACACGCGAACAACCAGGCGTTGGGATCCAGCATGGGGCGAACATATTTGCTCGCTATCCGGTAGCGGTGAGTCGGACTTCTAGATTTGTTGCGCGCCCATCGGCATGTTTTGTGGATAGCAACTCGGCTAGCAGGCATTGATCTATGAAAGGTACAATAAATGCCCTTGTGATTGTTTGCACTACTGTGTTGTCGTTCCTTTGTCCCAAGAGCATGGGTGTGAGAAGCCCACAGATGCTATGTACGACTTTAGGAAAGTCAATGCACCTTCGGCGTCAAATGTTTATAACAACATTACACCCAAAAAGTTCCGTAGTTGGAGATCTAAAGCATGACTGGAAATGTCAATGCACCTTTCACATCAAAAGTTTATGAGAGCTTTATACCTATAAAGTTTCAGAATTGAAATCCATGCACTCCGTAGATTCCGCGGCCTCCGCGAGATGCCGCGACGAGCCCGCTCACCATCAAAATGCCCTTGAAACTTCATGCTCGGATTGGGCTCTTTGTGTTATCTGACTCCGGTGCATGGGCGTGGTCATGATATCCAGCCCAGTTTCGCAATGTTCGCACTGAAATGTATTTTCGAGCATGAAAAGGACATTCTAGGCAAAATTCAGCATGATTTCCTGCACTGGGGGTTGTTTTGGTTCGTGGCAGCACGAAAAAATTCCAGGGGGGCTAAAGCCCCATAAGCCCTCCCCCTCCGTGGCTACGCTCCTGGTCCTGTGGAACAGCCGGGTGGCAAGGCCCTACTGCTAGAGGAAGTCGCACGGTGTTTGCAAGCTACCCCGGGACATGTGTACATGCAAAGAAATTAGAGTTGTTTGCACCGCTGACACCAGTTTTGTTTCGACTGCAATATAGACCTGATGCCTATTTTCCTACATTCAGAAGCCCCCAGCTAGCTCGTTTCCATAAGGTACTTCGGTGCTAACAGTACGCAGAGCCGCAGTGCGCCAAAAAGGGTGCTTTTTATATACATGCGTGACAGAAAGGCTTTGCATTTTGCCAACTAAAACACTATGAGCCCCGTGCATTCCAAAACAGAAGTAGTTTATCGAGAGGGCGTCGCTTTATTTCCATTTTCTTTTTTCACCGAGCTGTTTGTAAACTGCATGAACATGAATGGGGATTAGGGTGACACTGGCCATGCTCTGATGCAAGAGTGCCGGCTCCTGGAATCGCCAAAGCTAAGCAGCATTGATCTGAACTAGTACATGAGAGGGAGACCACTTCCAGGAACACTGACTGATGATAGCTCTGCCTGCCACAGATTAGTTTAAATGTCTGCTTTGTGCGATACAGTTAGGGTAATGGCAGCAAGGGCTGTCCCCTTCCCTCACAATAACAACAATTCCTCATCACCAAGAATATACCAAAAACTCAAATAGGATGAGCAGACGCTATCCACACAAAAATCGGGGTAAGCAGACCTGGCCACTGGAAAGCAACCCTGCTCTCTGTCAATGGTCTGGTTCCCTTTTCGTGTGCGTGGGACATTGCCTTTTCCCCTTTCAAAGAACCTGTGTTTCATATTGTGCCACAAGCCAGCCGAACAGCTTTGGGCACTCGTCGGCGTGACGAAGCATGCAGACAAAGCCGTTCCAATGTTTGCCATCAGTATGTGCAGTGCGCAAGCACCAGAATACAGATGTGATAAACAGCCTAGATTTTCTGCCTGTACGAACCGCGGATGAAGTGCAAAGGCAGCACTCCAGGGAATGAAGTCACGTGATGAAATCGGGATTTTGAAATCTTCAGTAACCGAAATACACGCTGGTTGTAACAATTCATGACGGTACTGACAGCACTCATATTCTGTTATTCTGTCGGTGTCTGCGGTTGCACTACCCTCATGTATGAAACTGCCTTTCACTTCGTGACCCATGCAAGTGGGAACAAATGTTTCAAACTGCAGGCAATAAACGAGAAGAAAGGGGGTTAACCAAGGGTTTTTATTAGACATATCATAAGAAGCCAATAAACACTGACACCAAGGACAACATAGGGGAAATTACTTGTGCTGAATTATTTAAATAAAGAAACGATAAATTAATGGACATGGAAGTGGATGGAAAAACAACTTGTCGCAGGTGGGGAACGATCCCACAACCTTTGCATTTCACGTGCGATGCTCTACCAATTGGGCTACCGTGGCGCCATTTCCCCCTCCACTTTCTTGGGTACACTGGAACCCCGGTTATACGTCCCCCAGTTTTGCGAAGACCCGGGTTTTACAACGAATTAGCGCAGTCCCGCAGAAGTCCCCATAGAAGCAATGCATTAAGAACCCCGGTTATCCAACGCAAATTTACGCCTGACCCGCATTATACCACGACCCTTGCGAAGCGTGGGATGGAACACCGGACGAAAGAAAAGTGCCGCGAGTCTCTTTCCTCGCTCCGTCTCTCCGCATGCGGAGCGCTTGACACCGCTCAACCGGTTCGCTCCGGCGCAGCTTCCTTCCCTGCCTCGTCTCATCGTTCGTTTCTCTCTCCACCACCAGCAGCCTCCCGCAATGCTTGCTTTGCTGAAAGAGTGCCTTTTCTTCTCCACAATCACTTTCTCCCTCTCTTTTTAGTGGCGTCGCCTCTCGTCGCGTTGGGGAAGCATTTCTCTCCCCCCAACCAGCAGTCGCCCGCGATGCCCGGTGTGCTGGAAGAGCGCCTTTTCTTGTCCACAATCACTTTCTCCCTCCCTTCTCGACGGCGTCGCCTCTCGTCACGTTGGGGAAGCGTTTCTCTCCTTCCAGTTTCCCAGCAGCAGATCGCCGACAAGGTAGCGCGAAGTGGCCTAGATTTATCGCACATGTCCTTCACCGCAATCCTAGCGACCAGTGTTAAGCGGAGGTTTTGAGTTGTGTGGAGCCACGCAACACATGATGTGGCGAAAGTGGACAGTACTGACGCTCGGCGATAAGCTGAATATTATCGTGGAAGTGGAAAAGCAGCATGGAGCCACGAAAGCCAGCATTCATCTTCGCTTAAGACGATCCTGGCAAACAAAGCGGTGATATTGCAGAATGCCAACATGTTCGGGCTCAAGAGGAAAGCGGCAAAAGGACAGCATAAGAAGTTAGAAAAAGTTCTTGTCAAATGGCTGCATCAAGCACGGAGCTCTGCGATCAACGTTGACAACGCCATTCTAAAAGAGAAGGCAGACCTTGTGGCACTGCATCTGGGCATCGACGACTTTCAGGCATTGAACGGGTAGCTGGATCGCTTTAAAAAACGAAACAGGATTGTGTACAGCCACTCCTGTGGAGAAAGCACTTCCGTGGACGTTTCGACGGTGAACAAGTGGATGGAGTTGCTGCAGGAGATGATTGCTGCATACAAGGCCTGCGCATTTTCAACGCCGATGAAAGCGGTATTTTTTGCCATATGCAGCCCGAGCAAAGCCTTGTGCTTAAGGATGACAGCTGTCATGGTGGCAAGCATAGTAAAGAGCGTGTGACGGCACTATTGTGTGCTAACGAGGATGGTTCCGAGAGGCTGCCCGTGCTCGTTGCTGGAAAGTTTGCAAAGCCACGGTGCTTTAAGAACTTGAAGATGCTGCAGTGCAGCTACAACTTCAACAAAAAGGCATGGATGACGTCTTCGCTCTTCAGCGATTTTTTGCAGCAGCTGGATAACAAAAACGGTGCTAAGGCGAAGAAAATATTGCTTTTCGTGGACAACGCACCATGCCACCCACCCAATACATCCAGCCTGAGGAACATAAAGGTTGTTTTTTTCCACCCAACTGCACAAGCCGGCAGCAGCAGCTGGATGCTGGCATCATTAAGTGCATCAAGCAAGGGTACCGGAAGCGGTTAGTACAGCGTCAGCTGGCAGCTATGGAGCACAGCGAGTCGGATAAAAAGATCACTGTACTCGACGCCATTCACTGTAATGTCAGTTTATGGAACGCAGTGTCGTGAAGCACAATCACTAACTCGTTCAAGCACTGTGGCTTTAAGCGAGAGACTGCCTCCTCTGCTGGGGACGGAACAACCTCAATGCAGCTCGAGGCCGATGCGGGCTTCACCGCCGAGGATTTCAAGGGTTTAAACCTCACCACGACCGTCACCGAGCACGTGGAGGCCGACGACAATGTAGCGATCTGCAGCGAGGTGTCACTGGACGATGCCACTGAGGAGGCTTTGCCTAGTGCCGACACTGCTGTGGCATCAGACGAGGACAACGATGATGCCACAGATGCCGTGCCTGTGCTCACTACGCTTGCTGAGGTGCTATGGCACATAGACCGCATCCAGAGCTTCATCTGTTCACGCGACGCAGAGGACGTCCTTTTGGACGTTGCCCAACTCAAATGAAAGCTCTTAGTTCACTGATCAAACAACGCTAAAAAGAAACTTACCGACTTTTTTTAACGTTTGCGCCGGCTGGCGGGAACAGTGGCAGTGAGCAGTGGACTGCCGTAATGGTTCGTTTGAATAAAGCATGATTGGTACCTGTACTGCAGCATTAATTCTTATCGCATTTACTTTTTTTGGTAATTTGGGTTTCCAAGCCCTGCAGAATATGTCAGCAGTTTACAAACTCCAATACTATGCACGAGGAGACAGCTTACACGATGCCACACTGACTTGGCAACGCCACTCTTTGCATACATGGCAGATTACCACTGAGAAGCAGGGTGCACGGCTGTGTATGTGCTCAGCCGTGTTTAAAGCCATGTGCAGCCAGAGCCAAGACGCGTGCCAACTTACCCCCCAACCCCTCCCTCCACCCGTCTGCCCATCAGCTCCTCGCACGCGCTTGATCGCGTCACCAAGAGCTCGCTCCCCTCCCCATTTCCCGTTGCTCGCACGAGAAGGTGGCACTCGTGAAGCTACCGTCTTTATTGTCCCACCCTTGCACACTTTCACTCACACCTAAAGGACAAAGTGCGCTGGGTGAGAGGGTTTTTTTCGCACTTGAACTTTATACGAAACATGATGCGGCTCCACTTCCGCTAGTTGTGCCAAGCGCGATTTGAGAGGTGCGTCTGCAAGCAGCCCCTTGTAATTCAATAATTTGACCATCTGCGAACGAACATGGAAGTTTCCATTTATTGCCTGGGCATTCCTTTGCAGCGGAAGCGAAATTTTGTTACATTGAAATACCATGGTCTAGATGACGCTTTATTCCAAAAAGGAAAAATGGCGCCAATGCAAAAACGAACACGAGCCGGCGATTGCTGATGACTTTGTACAGATGAAGGTGAAGTCCGCATAAATGTTTACACTAATTTCCCCATGGACTGAAGCGGCCAGCCTGGCCGCACATTAGACAGTAGAACGGAGATGAAAGGGCTTCAGGCAGGAAACGTGCACGATCTCTGTTCCGCGGCAGCGTCGGTTAGTTGGGGCATCAACAGGTGTAACGCAATAGTTCACCAGCGACGTCTGCTCTATGACTTTGTAGGGGCCAATATATTGAGACTCAAGCTTCTCACATAAACCGGGTGCTCGTGCAGGTGTCCATAGGAGCACATCGTCACCAGGGCAGTGACGATGTGCTGCACAAGTCATGTGCAAACGGTACACAGGCCAAGTCATGGGGTACGCTGTGCTTGACTTATTTTACGACATACTAAAGGAGTTGCTATACCCCTATAACAGCAGCGACTTCCTTGGCAGAGCTTAGAGGTAATGAATGCGCTGACCACACATCTATCAAAAATGCCTATTTTCGGCCTGTGTTAGGTACATCTTCAAGCATTCACTGTAGCTCACAAAGTCTGACTATGGTATGTAACCGATAGATTCTAAAGTGCAATTTTTTTTAATTAGGCCCAAAATTGCCTGCATGGTGCAACTGGATTTGGTTGTGAGAAGCCGCAAGTTTTGATCCTTTAGTGTTTTTCCTAGTGTCACCAGTGGAGTGTCCATTGTGTGGCCAAGTGTATTATTGAGAGAAAAAGGGGGCTAGATATTATAAATAGAAGCCGACTGCGCCTGGTTTCCAGGCTGTTTGCATCTGTGTGGCCCAGATGGCACATGGGATGCCTGGCAGTATTGAGAACGAGAGCTGCCGACAGGCCTGTTTCACACCAAATTTCGATATTGCTATCCCCTCCAGGTGCAGTACTAGACACCTGTTGTTAGAGGAGGCTTTCAGGAACTGAAACCGAAGTAAACATGAATTATCAGAGTGTGTTTTTTACGCACAAAAAAGCAAATAACCAACGTCGCTGTTGAACACCAACAGAACCTTCTGCCACATTTTCACACGACAATGCTACTCAATGGACGTGACAACTACCACACAGTCGCTTGCAGGTAACACAGGAGGTGCCCAGGCACTATACACGCACCAAGCTCGTGCCACCGCACAATATAGTCATCACAATTTCAGCCCACTAAAATGTTTACAGCCTACTAGAATGTGTAGAAACTGTTTGTAAACACATGTACGAAAGTTTTTTTAAACTGCTTATTCCTTTACCCCTTGAGGGTCAATGACATAAATATACGGCGCCGCAAACAAGTTTGAAAATGGTCGATGCGGTATATTTACGGCGCTGTCTGTATGTTTAAAAAGCACGCCCATTTCCTAACTTTTTCTTCTCTGTCATGTGCTGCCACTATGTGGGAATACAGGGAATTTTTTTCGTGCGCCTCCCTCTCTCGGTTTTCATTGCATGGTTTGTTTTAGTGCTAGTTTGATCCCGCGCGTCTATATAGTACCGCCCGCGCATTGGTGCACCGGCGGGCGGGTGGCGGTTTGAGTTTCATTCTCGCTGGCAGTTTCGGCTTCTTGCGCTTGCAAAACTTGCAAACGAAGATTAGAGGAAGTTTGTCACACGTTTTGCTTTTTTTGATGGCCACACAACCACACAGTTTTCTTGAGTGCACGCACCTACGCAGTTCGATTACGCTATGGATGTACATATTAGATATTAGTGTAAGAGCAGGAACATTTGAGTCTTGTGAAATATTGTCGTGTGCGCATTTTCAAGGCCTTGAACTATGTGTATAAAAATGCATCAAATTTTTAATTCTTATAAGTTTATTTCCTTTTTTATTGTTGTTATTCATGAATGAAAGTACATATATACCAACGCAAAATATTTTTTTCTCACTTTACGGTCACCCTAGAAAAATTGCGGTGAATTTTTTTCGAAATAAGTCCCTAAGAAGAATTAAAATCTGCAATAAAAAAATCGACCCTGGGTGGTCGCAATGTCGAAAAAATCAACCCTCAAAGTTAACAACAGATCGTAGACTGCAAACTGTCTTTTTTTAAAGAAAAAAAACATGTTTCTTGAGCCTGGCAACGGACGCGCAGCTGCGTACCCCCTTTTTTTTTTTCGCTCCATGCAGCCAAGCCAGCAAACTATAGGTGTTGTGCTGCCGCTTCTATTTCTGCCCCACAATGTTCACCGTGAAAGTTCGCTCCATGTAGCTCGACCTCAACACAGATGCACTGCAGCAAAACTAATTTTTAACTAAGCTGACTTACAGAAACCGGCCAACATTGTGCTGCCTATAATAAAGCCTTGCCCATTTTTCTTGCAAAAGAATGAGTGCGCTTTAGATTTCTGCTTTGTTTAGGAGCTCTAAAAGAAAGCTGAAACATTTTTCAAAAAAACTGAGCTTTCAACTAATTATCGTTTTTCAACCCTGATGAAAATCGGTCAACAGGCCACAAGTCACCACAAGACGTTTTAATTTAGCAAAAATTATCAGCAGTGTCTGCTGGAAACACCGTGGGTCATCTAACAGGCTCTCATAACGAAGACAATCATGACGTCATCATGGGTATCGGCGAGGCATATGATTTGGAAAGAGTGGCTCACGTGGCCAGCGTATTGCCGTCATCCTCGCGCCCGATCTTTCACCGTTACACTTGGCGTGTGAAAGGGGCAAAGCTTCGCCAAAAATTTAAATGGCGATTGTGACGTGGCTATGTGCACAATTGAGAAAATAATCTCAGGAGTTGAGCTATACTATGGCAGCCTTCCAAACTACTGTAAATCGCGCAATTCTAAAGCCTGCTCAACTTCCATTTTATGTCATTTCTAAATTAGTTTCCTGCTTTGGAAACATAGAAAGTAGGTGCACATTTGATTCGAGAGCATGTTAGAATTTTGAAAATACTGCCCAAATAATCGGAGCTGGGTTTTGGCATTTTCTCTGTATCTTGTTTAATTTCACTCACTAGGTAATTAATCAATTTTGTCACTTCTCTCAGGGTCAAATTAATGGAAGTTGACTGTATAAATAATCGTGAGCCTACGCTTTCTGATCTAATCAGTCACTAGAATGACATTTTCTTTAAAAACTTCATTGAAGGCCTTCCAGCAGCTGCCCAACAAAATTTTCACATACATCCTTAACAAGTCCTACACCAGTTGTGCCTTACAGCTCTAGGTGCAACCCACCTGACTAGGAGACGTGGAAGAGACGACGAGCGCTCCCTGCCACCACTGGACCTTTTGAGCTGACGTGATCGCATGCCACTTGTGCCAACAGCACCTTCATCCTGCAAGTTTAGGTAGCAAATGGGTTGGATTATTCCAGTCATGGAGAAAGGCTTTTGAGCTGCAAATGAGTATTAAACATTGCTGCAAGTAATATTCAACCAAGGACAAGGTCAAACCACGGAAGAAGACATAACAAGAGGAACCAGGACTGCTTTGCACGCAACTCCTTCTGAAACAGTGCTTTTAAAATGAGGCACGGGGTGGCATTACAGTATTTTACAAGAAGCCAAATACAACCTTTGTCTGTAAAGTTCCAAGACTGAGTCCATTGAAATAAATGCATTTAACATAGAAATTATTTGTGCAGCATCAATTCGAAATAGTCTCCCTTACAGTCTATACACAGCTTCCAACGCTTCTTGAGGTCTTGGAAACAGTTGGAAAACCGTTCTTTTGGCAGGGCTGTCAGCTCCTTTGTCGTGCTGCCTTGAATGGCCTCCACACTCCCCATCCAGCTACCTTTTACGGCTCTCTTCACACGAGGAAACAGGAAAAAATTGCATGGGGAGAGGTCAGGCAAGTATGGCGCATGGGGAAGAACATTCAGGGGAAGCATTCAGCTTTCATTTCCCCAAGTTCTCAAAAAAAATATGGTGGCATGTTGTCTTACTAATGTCGAGAGCACCTGATAGCATGCTGACTGTAATTGCGCGGTCTTGCTGTATGATCTCCCTGATCCGAGCCACAATGTTTTCATTCTGTGAGCTTGCAGGGCGCTCCTGCCTTATGTCATCTTCCACCGACGTTCTCTCCGAAACGAACCTCTTGTGCCACTCGAAAACTCGTGCCCGCGATAATGTCTCGTTGCCGTAAGCGTCACAAAGGAGCTCATACGTCTGTGTAGCTGTCTTGCCAAGCTTCACACAGAATTTTATGTTTAACTACAGTTCAAGGTTGATGTCCATCTCTCCACATTCACTCCCAGTAGGATGCACAGACAACTAGTGACAATGTATTTTTCTAGATGTAGCGCCATCTAGCGGCTGCCACAGCAATTAACATAAATAGCTCAGATTAGCCCAAAAAGACAGCGCTACACATATGCACCAACATTTGTTTTGGGGAATCCTTTCTAGAGAAGAAAATAAATCAGTCTGGAAACATTACGGACAAAGGTTGTAGTTTAGTCTCTGGCTTACAGTGTGCTACTGCCTCATTAGAATACAGTCATTAAAGGGACACTAAAAAGAAACATCCAGTTTGCACAGTGAAGCATGGGTATGTCGAACTTGAAGGGGATCACAAAATAGCTCAATATATTGACAATTCAAAATATCACATATGCCTGTCTGTAGTTTGCCTGAAACTATACATATTTCGGACAATCTCCGAGAGCATGAAATGCAGGAATTTAATGATCCCATGCCTGTAGCCACTCAGTCAAAAAAAGTGCCACTAATTTCATGTGGGGCACCTGTGTCTGACTGGGAGGCCTGTTGCGTTCATGAAGCAGTGTAGCAATCCCCTTTCCGATAAAGAATGGCTGCAGATAGTATGCTCCACTGCACAGCAGTTATTTTCTTTGCAGTCAATAAGCTTGGAGAAGATCGGAGAATATTACTAAAGAAAATTTGGCATTATGGAGCACAAATAAGACGCCTGCTGCACGAGCCCTCCATATTTTGACGCACATACTTTGCTCATTTTTCTTCCATGGCATGTACTGCCTTTTATATTCAATGCCTTGACAGCATCTTCTATTACAGTGCCATTTTGTTGACATGCATTTTCCTAGACACGAGAAGTGATGGTAGTTTCATTGGGAGAAGTGCACTTGTGGGGACGCAGCACTCTATATATTGAATGTGGCGATGAATGGGAGTTCAACATATGTGCAGTACCTGCTATACTTTGTATACGATTTCCAAGGGGTTGTTACAACAGTTTGATAAAGACAATAATTCAATATAGCCGGGTTTGAGAGATCCATGTTCAACAGTACCAATAAACTGTCCTTTCAAAACTACAATTTTGTTAATACCGCGGTAATAGGCTGGTTAGTAGAAGAGAAAATGAGGCCCAATGTTCAATTCTTTAAATTTCGTGGTGAAACTCCTGCATTGGTACATCTGTGACGTTGCTGATTTTAAACTTTTCTTATATTTGGGCCTTTGTAGCACAGTAAATGTTCTTGAAACCTGCAAAGTTTGGTTGCCAACTCTTTTAGAATGCATTATAGTGCCCATTTATTGAATACTTTGTTTAGCGCAAAACGACAGACACAAGAAAGACGACAGGACACGACGGACAAGACGACGACAGGTGTCTGTTGTTTTGCGCTAAACAAAGTATTCATGGATTCGCACCAACTAGCCCGCCAACGCATTGTGCCCATTTATTGTTAAAGCCTACTTGGCCCAAACAGATGTCGTCAAATCCATGATGTTGCGCCAAGTTGTCGCAAAAGTTCATCATAGCCTACCCACCAGTCTCTAATTTTGCATCTTTCCTGGCTTGCAAAGCCTCCTCTCATGGTAAGAATGGCTTTTTTGGTATTGTAGAAAGGTAACCTGCTAATACAGCTAAAATAATCTTTTTCTTTAGAATCCCTTTAAAGGGGCACTGAAACAGTTTTTATTGAAGTAGAGAAATGCATTTGAAGGTAGGTTTGCCTGTTTCAGAAATACATTGCAGCAAAAAATACTTCAATGCGTGCAACAGGAGCGGAGTTATTGCCTATCAAAGATCGGCTGCGATCCCCTTCATGGTGCTCCTGCTCCTTCAATGCCTTGCACTGCAGAGGCTAAAGCAGAGCAGGGCTGGTACTGCGATGGTACCGCGTGCCCACAGCTCTCTGCATACTAAACGTCGCCATGGTATGCAGTTCAAATTTGATTTTGTACGCTCAAGTAGCCACCACTACTTTCTGATTTTGGTGCCTAAGACGCACCAAATGCATCTGTCCTCAGTGAGCTGCAGTGCACTCAGCGAGTGAGCTCGTCGCAGCACCCTGCAATGGCCGTGGTATTTGCACTACATAACAGACCACAGCTACATGCAACTGTAGTGTGTACGAGCAGCGTTTGCTTTGTGTATGACAGGGCTAGAGTGCCCGCTTGCGTTCAATTGCTCAAGTCTGGCTGTGCTAAGCGGTGCAGAATAACTTTGTCCAGCACAAGCTTGACCAATGGATTGTTAGCAGCCACATCTAATTTGCACATTTTGTAGCACTGTCAATAGCTCACTATGAAGCAATGTCTGCCAACGCGTCTAGTCAGGAGCGGCTAAGAGTGAGCATGCACTGACAAGCATATGTGTGGTCTGACCTTAAGTTGAGGTCAGACTACACATATGAGGTTGTGTGGTCTGACCTTAAGTTGAGTGTTCAAAAGTAATCAAAGTCGGTGAGACCCAACAGCTACGACACCGATAGGGTGGCCAAAGTTTAATTTCTACACAGGCGGCGTCAACCAAGCATGAGCAGACAATAGTCGGCTTCTTCCCGAAGTACATAGTTCTTATGGAAATCCAAAAGTATATATTCACTTACTTCAGCCTGTTTATTAAACTGTGGTGCGTGGAATGCTCTCCCAAACGATGGTTGCACAAACCTCCAAAAGTGCGGCATTTCTAATGCATTAAATAGAACTGAAGATAACTTTCTGTGGTCGGTAGACAGGGAAAAGGAAGTGTCATCAGACACCGATAGCCACTAGCCTCTAAAATTCAGCTGTGTACGTGTCTCTGTGCTTTTGTATGTTCCATAATACAGTCGACTCTCGTTACAACAGACCCTGATAATCCGACAAAAAAATTATGTTTTATCCTAAGTCCGTAGTATCTAAAACGCCTTGCTTCTGAAAATTTGGTCGCAATTTGTAACAATGTTATTGTGAAGAATGAGTGCCGAACGTCCACAGTAAAAAACAAACCAAAAAAAGTAGCAGTTTCGCCCAATAAGGCAAAGCATCGATTGTGATAGCAAATTAGTAGACAGCTATGCAAAGTAAGGATAGTAATTTTATCAGCCATATGAAGTTGTAAACATTTGCATACTAATAAACTAACAAGCACGGTGCCACACGTGCACAGGTAAACATGAACACATTTCACTTGATGACCACGGAAAGTTGCTGTCAAAACTTTGGGGTGAGGAAGTGCGGCAGCACTAGCGAGCGAATTGACCTTCGCGCTGTCTCTCCCTTCAATGCGAATGTAGAAAGCACAGTGCATATGAGGCTACTGGCCCTGGGCACACTTTATACACATCGCAGATTGTCTTGAAGATAAGGCCCATGTGGGCACACACTTTGCCCATATCGCAGATTGCTTTCAAAATACGGCGCCTGCGCGGGCGCGCACTTTGTCACCTCACAGATCGCTTTCAAGATACGGCGGCCACGCCGTAAGCAGCAGCCGCTCAAGTAGAATCCCCTTCTCCCTCACCTCCACCCCGTGCCTCGGGCGTGAAAGAAGACGGCGTGCTTCTACCCAGCCTTCCTCTCTCATGCGCACAATATTGGGCTGTGATCATAGGCTTACACTCCCAAGTCAGTTGTCAGCCCATGTCGACACAGCAAAAGTCCATTTTATACGCCAGACTTTGACCAAAATTGCGGCTAATTTCAACCGCTGTAGCCGATAGTCCGTTGCAGCACGGTTCATTAACAGTGAACTTTGCTGCATTAATAAAATAGGTAGAGCAAATTAAGGTTGAATGTATGGTACGTCATATCCGAAAGTCTGTTGTATGTGAGTCCATTATAATGAGTGTAGACTGTATTGTTTCGACACGGTACGTGTCAACTCAGCTTTCATTACTTGATGTGCGCAGTAGGACCAGCACTAAGTAATTTTTTTTTAATATTTGGGCGGCAATATAATTGTGCGTTACAATCAGTGGTGCGGTAAAATCGTGTAAATATGGTATACACAGTAACAATAGAAAGAAGAGCACTGATCCGAACACCCTTCTTGACTGATGTCAGCTATTGGTTAGTAGCAGTCTTGTATGGGAATCTGTTTTATGACGAAATATAGCACCCAGAAAAGAGTGAGGAGAAGGCTTTTGTTGAAAAGAGTGTTCTGAGAAAAAGGTGACTTTGTGCTCAGCTTGCGAGTCCACACGCCACACACGACTGCAAAATTTGGCTGAGATGTTCATAGCAGCAGATACTATCTGCGGACAGTGGTATTTTGCCAAGCCCGAGGAGTGGTTAAGGACCTCTTTAATGAATATGTTAAAGGGCCTCCTCACCAGGCCCCATAGCAAATTTTGGTTATATGCTGGAACTGTTACACGTGTCCTCTGGGGAGCGTTTTGCCACAAGAATTTTTCGAATCGACTCATCAATAGCCGAGATAGAAATATTTCAGTGCCACAAACCCATGATTTCAGGAGGCTAGCTTGACCACAAACATAGACCCTCTCTCCAATTGCCCCATCTAGCCTGTGCAAGCGAAATTGCTTTCTTGCGTTCTCGCATACCGGACCTCAAGGATTGCGTGACATATACGTCATGGGCCCCGCCTTCATTCTTTTTCTCCGCGCTTTTTTGCGGCGTGGTGCACTTCCGCTGATGGCATCGCGTGCGAGCTGCTGCGATTGTCTCGTTTTGCACAGCACACGATTTTGTGCACTGTGCACAAGGACACCTGACTAGCGATATTAGTCAGTACTACATGAACATTGAGGCAGAGCAAACAGATCGCAGAGCGCAATCACACGCTGGAACATGGTAGAAAATGGCATAGTTTCGGTACCTGCACACGTGACCACACGACCATGGGAACAAGCAGACAAAACGAAAGTACAGTCGCCGACGGGTTTTTTGGACTTCGAAAATTCGGACATGCTCGATTGTTCGGTCTGCTTCGCGGCACCGCCATTCTCCCCATAGACCATAATGTATAACAACTGCCAAAAGTTCGGACACCTTGCAACCTCTCGTCTGGTTTTTTGGCAACTCCTTCAGCCAACTCGATCAAGAGCACCATGCACAGACTCTGACCGGTGCATGGTTCAACTTCCTGAACACCATTTTTGTTTTGAACGGAGCCTCCTTGCTGCCCCACCAAGTGGCGCTACTGCAAATTCCCGCTCAGCATCATCGTTTCTGCTGGTTCGATAGAGTGGCTACAGCAGTTCCGGTCTCAGCTTAGTAAGCCATGTCAAGACAATCCAGCAGCTGATTTGTTTGTTTCTTCGTGCACGACGCAGTGAGTAGGCTGCGTTTTTTGTTTGTGCAACTGGTGTCGGAGTGACGGTGTGGTGATGTTTGCTTTGTGTGCTGTGTCGAGGTTGCGGTGATCCAATGTGGCATACGGAAATATCGCGTCAAGTGTCTAATGGCACCGCCAGTGCCTGCGCGGGCTTCGTTGGGGAATGCCGGCAAGCGGGTGCCGAAAGGCCTAGGATTTGTCACCTTCCGATGTGCTCCCTACTGACGCCGAAAATGTTCTGCCGAGACTTGTGCAGTGGTTGCATTGCAATTGCGGACACCGTCTCATTTGACAGTTTCACGGGTGCTGACACTGCTGTACTGACATGCGCATCCCCACATCCCCCCAACCTTAAATAACTACATATTCCGGCGCAACATGTCACATGTTCTAACATCAACGCATGCTTCGCGGACAAGGTAGTACATTCAACATTGGCGGCACCGAGGAAATGTCCACACGCTGTCCATAACATGCGAGCCGACATTGTCCTTGGGTACACCGCTGGCGTCCGCCGGTCACAGCAGCAGCTCTGCAGACGTGACGGCAGGAGTTCAGGCGAGGACTCCGGAAACGGCGACGCAGTAGTCGCAACCAGCAAGCGTCGCTTGTGCCGACGCGCCCTGCTGGCGAGAGCCGCAGTAGCTGTCGGTGACCGCCCGCTCTTCTATCCACCGCCGAGGGCTGCGAGCTGGATACAGGCGGCTGCCGAAGTCACTGCACCGAACTGGCCACAGCATCACCATCGCCCGGGATGGCTCAATCGTAGTCCAGGGCAGCAGCGCAGACGATGTGCAGGTGACGGCAAACCAGGGGTGACTCCGTTTACACTGCGTACACTCAACACACTCGACAAACACTAACGTAGTGCAAGGGAGAGGAAGTCTGCATGCGCATCGCCCACGTGGTACGATGTTCAACTCGGCTAGCAAAAGATTGGGCGGCTACTCAGTTGCTAAGTTCACGTGAACGAAGCTCGCTTCCTTGAGTCGAACGAGTAATTTCAATTCGTGCGAGGCTAACTAGAATGAGGGAAGCAAAGTGCAACACCTCAACGCCACGGTCCACCAGGTTGTGTCCCTCCACGTGCGAAGGGCAGCTCCGTAAAGCCTCAGGCCTAAAGCGTCGCTACCCTGACAACAACCGGCATCCAAAAAACAACACCCAGAATGGGCGCTCTGTTAGGTGGTCATACCTCGCTCAGTGCACAAAACATCCGAGTTGACGGCGCCCACTGTCTCAGACGGTGTCAGAGCGCCCGGTGCCAGGCCACAATACCAGTCAGCCCGTAGTGGCACCCGTGGCCCGCGGCCGCCCGGCTCCCAGAGCCGCGACTTCATACGAGTCAAAGAAATAGAAGAAGCTATTTACATAAGAAATTCGGACCACCCACAAGGCTTCCGTACTCACTCGCTTCAGGCTTGGCGATGCTCCGCGGGCGCTGAGCCTCGCTCTCCCAGGATGCAGACCACGTGGCTCTCATACCAACGAATGTCATTAAAAAAAAAACTTGCGAAAAGGCTTAGCATGTTGACATGTTCAAACACACTACAGCCACCGTCGCCTCGCTCAAGAAAGCACGCCGCCAACGCTAGCGATCAAAATCCACGCTAGCCCTATGCTTCGGTTCCAACAAAGGTCTCGAACGAAGCAAAACTGTTAAATCTATCGTCCGATGTCCCAAGAGTCCCACGTTGGGCAGCCAGATGTGGGGTTCTTACACCCGTACTTTTGGGACAAAGGAACGACAGCACAGTATAGTGCAAACAATCACAAGGGCATTATTGCACCTTTCATAGATCAATGCCTGCTAGCCGAGTTGCTATCCCCAAAACATGACGATGGGCGCGTGACAAATCTAGGAAGTCCGACTCACCGCGACCGGATAGCGAGCGAATATGTTCGCCCCATGCTGGATCCCAACGCCTGGTCGTTCACGTGTATGCTCACGCAAACGGTGGCGCGTTCAAAGGCGGCCGCGCGTGTATGCTCACGCAAACCGTAGCGCGTTCAAAGGCGGCCGCGCGAGACGGTCTCGCAGAAGCATGGATTGGTGCACACACAGCACGGCACGGCCGCACTGCTTGCTATCCCGAACCAAAGAGGGAGTGCCTTTTTTTTCCCCCACCCAAGTAACCCCGCAGCAGCGCAACACTCGCGCCCTCTCTCGTATTGGACCTCAACCACTACGATCGCCACGGGCGCCAGGCCAAGCGGCGAAGCCGGATTACAGGAGATGCGTGAGAGTAGCGCATCTCCACAATTTACACGATTGTGAGTCAACCACTTCTTTTAAATTTCAAACTCCGAATTGGGGGGGTCGACTTACAATCGAAACCAAAACATGGCACCGCCAAAAAAGCGCGACCAACGGGAGCTACAATGTAGTTACAATTTTATGTTTGCTCTATGGCCCTGCCCCTAGCTTTTCGCTATCCCGCGTGTTTGTTTGCTTTTCAGAAGGGCTTTTCAAAATTTTTGGAGCTTTACAGTGCACACAACAGTCATGGGGGGGTGTCGATAGCTGATGGAAGCACCGCTGTTCCGTTCGCGGCGGCATCCTAAGAACGGTGGTGCTTGCAGGGAGTATCAGTAGCTCATGGAAGAGCAGACACTGCTCGCGGGTTTCTCTTTCCCTGTTGTGTTTAGTTTTCTCTATAGTTTGACGAAAGGCATTGGTTTGACGCATTCCAATTGACTGCCGGCTACGTGCTACTTCTATGCTTCCTCAGTCGTCACGAGTGCTCCAGACCCACTAATCATTCAGAACTCATTCACAGCAGCGTTCAAGAGGGCTGCCATCCTTTACGCTGAAGAAACAAATCACTGCGTAGCGGGCCTCAAGTTCGATGTTTCTGAACGGGTGGTGCGAGAGTGGCGACTGCAGCTAAGCAAAATTTTCACCTGTGACGGCAAGTGAGGAATTTCCCACGTGCCAAAGTCTGGATGATTTTCGGAGCTGTAGGCTAAGCTTGCGTCGTACGCCGCTGAAATGCATGATCGGTCCCTGCCACTGAAGTGCGACATGGTCATGAAACAAGCCCAGATCTTCGCCTTTTAAGGACCTGCTCCGCCGTGAGTACGAGTGGCTGGCGGGAGAAGACTACGAAATTACGCCAACCGGACCTGTCAAAAGAGCCTCCCTGACGGCTGCGTGTGGTTGGGTGCATTCGGTGTGGGCTGCTGTTCCACAAGATGTCGTGGTGCGGTCATTTCCCAAATGTGAAATTTCACTGGACAACGACACGCTGTGGGACCGTAGCAACGATGATTACGGCAGCACTAGCGAAGATGAGTAGTCCTGTGACTATGTCAGCTACTAACAAATTTTCGTTATCGAATGCGCCCTCGGGTATGCTTTCCTTTTTTTTTTTTTCCTGTCACGCGATATGGGGGGGTCGACTTACAATCGTGTAAATAAGATAGTATCGTGTATTAATCCCTGGGCACTGTTCATTGGCCACAAACTGCCAGCATAACATTTTTCTTTCACGGCAGGGTGGAGTCAATCATCGATAGATCGCTGAAAATGCACCGTGTGACAACTGTATAAGATTCCTGTATAAGGTAGTATTCTCACAGGGAGAAAGGGGTGCCTCCAACTCCTTTACCCCTGTTGAGCTCTTCTTTTCCTCTCCCGCTAGGTCACGTGGCCCCTCTTTAGAGAAGTCCGACAACGACGGCACAGGGTCCACATAAACAGCTTCGCAGCAAAAAATTTGCCTCCTTAACCCTTGCAGGGTTAATGACGTAAATATACGGCATTGCAAACAAGACAAAAATAGTCGATGCCATATATTTACAGCGCCATCTGTACCTTTCAAAAGCGCACCAATTTCCTAATTTTTTTTTTTTTTTTCTGGCATGTGCTATCACTATGCGGGAATAGAGGAAATTTTTTTCTCATGCCTGCCACTCTCGGTTTTCGTTACATGGTTTGTTTTAGAGCTAATATGTGTGCTCCGGCGCGTCTATATACTACCCTCGCGCATTGGCGCGTGCGTGGCAGATAGTTTGAGTTTTGTTCTGCGGGCAGTTTCGGCTTCTTGCGCTCGCAAAACTGATGGCTATCTCGCTACTAATCACTCAAAGGGTGACCGCCTGTTACTCGCTCGTTTATTGCTCACAGGGGTGCGCATACGAAGAATGCCACCATGCATGCGTTTCCCTCTTTTTTTTTTTTATTAACGGTTGGGGGGGGGGTGAGACGCGCGAAAACTAATCACCTCTCGTTGGCGATAAGATGAAGATTAGCGGAAGTTTGACACATGTTTTGCATTTTTGACGGGCACGCAAGCACACAGTTTTCTTTAGTGCGCTCACCTACACAGTTCGACTACGCTATGGACGTAAATATTAGTGCAAGAGCAGGAGCATTTGAGTCTAGCGAAATATTCTCGTGTGTGCATTTACTAAGCCTTGAACGACCCGGCCATAGTTGCTGAGTGGCTAACGTGTTGGGTTGCTGAGCACGAGGACGCGGGATCGAATCCCGGCCACAGCAGCCGCATTCCGATGGGGGCGAAATGCGGAAACACCTGTGTACTTAGATTAAGGTGCACGTTAAAGGACCCCAGGTATTCAAAATTTACAGAGTCCTCCACTACTCATAATCATAATCTACTACTCATAATCAGAAAGTGGTTTTAGCACGTAAAGCTTCATAATTTTTTAAGCCTTCAACTATGCGTATCACAATGCACAAACTTTTTACTTCTTATAAGTTCATTTTCTTTTTTATGGTTGTTATTCATGAATAAACAGCACATATATACCAATGCAAAATATTTTTTTCTCACTTTATGACCGACCCCTCGCGCACCAACGTTTTCACCGACTCACGAGCGGCCATCAAAGCTTTCGAATCGGGTAACCTAGCCCACGAGGCTGCCTCCATTCTGGAAAAGAGAACAAACCCTGGCACTCACTTCATCTCTTGGTTTCCCGCCCATATGGGTGCGGACGTTCATCAGAACATACCTAACCTCAACGAGCTTGCCCATGACCGTGCGCGAGATCTAACACGCCGCGGCGGCATGGAGGCCTTATGGGGACAGGATGAAATCCAGCAGAACGATCCGCTCCTTACTTTTCACGAGATAACATCTCACTATCGGCTTAGCAGAAGGGCCTATCCTCTTCCTCACCCGAAGTTGGACAGGTCTCAGACAGTTTTACTTAGAATGCTCCAGACGGGCTCATTCCCTTCGCTGGGCTTTCTCAGCCGTATCTACAGAGACGTCGATTCAAGCTGTCCGGACTGCAATGAGATCTATTGTTCCTTAGCGCACATGCTCTGGCAATGCCCCGCGTTACCTAACGGCCCTCTCTCCAGCGAAGCCGACTGGGAAGAAGCACTCCGGAGCCCATCGCTCCAGACACAACTAGAGGCAATCCAGAGGGCCCGAGAAAGGGCGGAACATCACGGCGTTCCTGCCCCGACTTGGACGCGGCCAGCGGCTTCCGCGGGTCCCCGATAGGGGCCTCCGCTGAAGCTCCTCAGGATCAAATAAAGTTCGTTGTCTGTCTGTCTGTCTGTCACTTTACGGTCACCCTAGAAAGATTATGGTAAATTTTTTTCGAAAGAGATCCCTCAGAAGAATTTAAATCTGCAATAAAAATTATCGACCCTGGGCGGTCGCATAAGGCGAAAAAAGTCGACCTTGAAAGGGTGCCCCTCTTACCAGGCCCCCATTGCAAATTTTGTGTTAGGCACCGGAAGTTGCAAAACGAACTTGGGATCATTTTATGACAATAATTTTTTAATGGTTCATTACTGAGGGAAATACCATACCGCTAATAGGCGAGTGCTACTGCCAACAGAGAAACTCTCTTCCGCTGCTTCAACTAGCGTCCGCAAGCAGCGTTCCTTCCCTGCTTTATCCCATACCAGAGCCAAGAGACCGCATCAGATTCACGTAATGAGCCTCGCCTTTTTTTTTTTTTTTTTTGCACTGCACAGTGCAGTTCCAGTGCTGACATTGTGCATTCTGCACTGGATGATTTACTAAAGTCACGTGACATGGTGAGTGACGTTGCTAGCAGTGTTTTACACAGGCGTTTGTGCATGTGACTCTGGCTGGAAGAGGAGCTTCCTAGAGAGGGAGCGCACGTAGCATATGGTTTGAAATTTCAGCTGTTTTCAAGGCGTGCAGCGCTTAGTACTTTGCAGACAGGATTGTCAGCATGAGTTGTGTATGTTTCGCTTGTCGGTTTAAAATGTCCAAACCTGGTGAGGGGCCCTTTATTAATAATTTTCTTCCATGTAGTGCAGTACATGTTAAAAAATCTTGACAACAAGCTGAAGAGGTTAATCAAAATTGTAGTACTGCACACTGATGCTTCCAAATAAAATTGAAAAAGAAAACTACAGCAGAGGATAATTTGGGTGACAAGATTCCTTAGCATAACACTAGGCATCAATAGATTTCACTAGAGATACTACAAACCTTTCTTTTGTACCGCCTTTCCTTGTCGCTCAAAGCTTTTCTTCTGGGAGGGCAGAGCAGAGGACACCTTGAGACATTGCTAGGATCATGCTCAATTGTCAGCTGTAACACCTTGTTTGTTGACTTGATGAGTTCTTCAACCTGAAACAAAAGTCATTTGATCTGTGAATTTGTGTGAACACCACCTTCAAGTTTCTTTTTGTGCTGCCACCCCTCGACTATCAACATAATCGATATTTTGCTACCAGCACATAACCGTGCATTCCCTATACTTATTTGTATAAGCATCACTGCACCTGAGCAGAAGCTGGAATCATTGGTAGACAGGCCTGCGCTTTCTGAATAAGTGGAAGACCTTTTGCAGCGCAGCATGGTGTCAGCAACACTGAGAGTTGAGGCACTGCACTTTGCAAGAAACTGGTCTTGGTGCACACCAATTGGTAGGCACACGACAAGCCACTATGGGAAAGCAATCAAACACTACATTAGGCCCTATGCGGGGACTAGGTGGGGGAACCGCCGTAACTATGGCTTAAAGGGGTCCTGAAACACTTTTCTAACTAATCACAGAATGGCCTCACTATAAAAGAACACAGTCTCATGAATCTCGTGCCATATAAATGTTTCAGTTAAACTGTAAGTGGAGTTATTGCACTGATATCCAGTTTTCTCTGTGTCTCCGCTAGTGTGCTGGTAGCTACGCAGCTGAGGAAGCGATAGGGCAAAGCCCTGCCCAAACGTTGAAGGTCGCGGCAGCAAAAGGGCTCATCACGGCACCCTGTAGCGGCCACGGTAGACTACGCAGCTACACGCAACTGTTGTTGTAGCCTGGCAGTACAAAGATGAAATGATTACTCAAGTATTATTGTGAAACAAAAAAAAAAAGACTTAAGAGAAGAACACACACCAAGCACAAATCAACCGAATGCACTCGCAATGCAGACAATGAGCTGTGAGACGCCCTGCACCGCTCTGAAGTTGTGCCGAAAGGTACTGCCTGTAGATTTTAGTTAAATGTGGTTTAGTGGCGCAAAAGTGGCTAAGGCTATGCTGCGCCAAACACAAGGTGTTTTATAATACTATTTAATAGGAGAAAGGCTGTGTTAATCTATATTTTGTGTAAAAAGCCCAAGGAATTTACGTCGTCGTCTAGGAATTTACGCACGTCAGGTAATGGGACTATCGAATCCTCTCCTAAAATTGAAGCAGGATGTAAAGGTATGTGCAGTTGATATAGGTTATGCAAAAGGCTTAGTCTTTATACTTCATTATGTGTGCATGTGAGTAATATATGCATAACTGTTAGTGGTTCTTGGCATTTTTCACATGTTGGTACGTATTCTTTTGTAAATAAATAATTATGATTGGGGGTTCAATCCCGTCGCTCGTGATTTGTTGTCAAGATTGGAGTCGGGCATGAATTAGAAGGTAGCTGGCCCATGCCGTCGTCCAACTTATCCACGCTGAGGACGTTGATGAAGGGAAGGACTGCTTCTCATCGAGAACAAGGAATAAGGGTTTATTTACAGTATTTATATCAGTCTAACATGACTGTTTGAGAAAGTACATCAGTCTAACATGACTGCTTGAAAGAGTGTGTCCTGAGCAGCCACACAAAAGCGGTTTTTACACACTCGGCCCTCTCCCAATACAAGGTGACGCAAACGTTCGTTTAGTCATTTTAAACAGGCCGCCTCTCTCTGGGACGGGTTACACACACGCACGCACACACGCATACACACAGGTGCAATGGTCCGGAGCCAACGTCAGAGGGGCTTCGTAGAACTCGGAGCCGTTCCGGGTAGCACGTTGTCTTGTGTCTTGGTCGATGCGTGGGAAGAAGCCTGCGTCGGCGTTCCCGCGCCAACTCCCCCACCCGTAGCAGATCAGGTCGGTGTTGTGCTGTTGCGCACAAAGCCTGCTTTGTCGAACTCCTTCAGTCACAACGGCGAAGAGGCTACAGCGCAACGGTGACGGTTTCAGCACAAAGCCTGCTTCGTCAAACGCATCCTAGCTGAAGCGACGGAGAGTGGAGGATGTGCGTATTGTTCATGACACAAAGTCGACTTAGTCACGCCGTGGCTAGAGGTTGGCGGCGATGCTCCCGGGATGTTGCCTCCACAGTTGCAACTGGTTGGCAAAACTTGCACTGCAGCTGGCCGTTCTTAACAGTGCCCAATGCGTAGTCGGCATAGAACTACTTCAAAGAACCGCTCCTGGTGGTTACACGACTTCCACTCACCAAGTACGGGTTTAGTGAGATGTAGCTTATTGTATATACAAAAGTCCCATTCGTGTTGACACTTTGACGTTAAGGCCTTCCTAATGGCACGGATACCATCTTTATATGGTAGTGTTATTTTTGTTATTTCTTTGTACGCTGCCATCGAAGCACATCTATCAGTTGCTTCATTACCCGGTATCCCAACATGACTTGGTACCCAGCAGAAATGAATCGAACTCCCGTATTTTTTAAACGCTACTATGTTTAGTATATCCCCTAGCATAGGTTCACACTCATATTTCGGATGTAGAGCCTTCAGTGTACTTAAGGAACCGATGTATATGACTGTGTTTTTGTGTTTGCCAGTGATAATCATTTTAACTACAACCCATACAGCATAAACTTCAGCAGTGAAAACAGAGGCATGTTTCGGTTAGACGAATACTTGTTTCCCAATTTTCTGTTACGGCCCCTACACCCACGTGTTCTTTTGTTTTAGAGCCAATAGTGTAGAATTCCATGTTTTGATATTTGTCCTGAAGAGCACGGAATTCTTGTATAATGTGTTCAAGTGGGGCGTCTCTTTTCTTTAAATGTGTTAATGTGTTAAGCTAGGCAGTTCAGCATTTTACCATGGATGCCAAGGTCAGCCAGGTCTCTTAAAATTCCATATCTCCATATGGTATCACAGGCTTTTTCTAAATCGAAGAGAACTGCAAGACAGTGTTGTTTGAGTAAAAATGCATATCGAGTTTCATGTTCTAGACAGACAAGATGGTCAGTAGTTCAACAACCCTTTTTATATTCACACTGGTGGGGGTCTACATCCCCCTCAGGCGCGAATAAAATCTTTGCATTAAAGAAAATATATGAGCATCATTTTGTGCTCTTCACGCTTCAAATAACGAGTCTTGAAGATACAACAAAAATTTTATTCTTTCATTGTATATTGCGCTGTCCCCGTTCGGGGACAGGGCGCCTCAATACAGAAAAAATAAAGTACAGCAATAACAGAACGTGCGGTAGTGTTCTTAGCAAGATATTTGGAACAGAATGCCAATAATGGATTATGATTTGATTGGTAAATTAAAGCAAAGCCTACTTGGCGAGAAAAAGGTAAAAACGATTGTTGTGTGCCGACACGCACAAAAACACGTGGCATTTTCGACAGCGAATCCGGCACTTCGCTTTGCATCCCTCACGGCGACAGCGTTGCGAGTTCGGTGTGCTGACATACTCCGGCCAGTGATTGTAGCCATCATACCTGATCGTTACAGTCGGTAGCAAATGCGGTCTTGCCTTCTTCGCAACAGGCTCAGGGTATTCACTGCTTGGCCGACCATGCTTTTTTGGAGGAGCTCTGCTGCATGCGATTAGGCTGTTAGCAGTGTCTGTTTGGAAGGCCATCATGTCCAAACTACTTTTCTGTGCAAGGTTCTCGGCACTTGCGTCTCTCAGGTATTCTATCCAGCTGTTGCACAATGAAAAAGACACAAAGTGAGACATGACCCTCACTGGCCACTTTCTGGTTCTTGCCGTAAGGGGGTACAGCGACATTAGGAAGTCGAGTTTATCGACCCCTCCCATGTACAAGTTGTACTTTAATATCACTTCTGGGCTGTCAATTTCAATATGCTGCTTTGTTGCCTTGCTCCATCGTTTCACTTTTTCAACATTACCACTTCCAATTTGTGTGGATGCCATGTTTACGACTCCGTTATCTTGCCATCTCACAATAGCAATGTCTCCTTTCGTGGAAACCTTCTCATCCATGCTTCCCCGACCTTCTTTCTTCAGTTCTTTCTCGCTTTTTAAGCAACACTTCAGCAGGCGGTTGGGTCGTATCGTACCGCTGGCAAGAATGCCCATTTCCTTCCGCTGCAGGATGAGTGGCACTGTGGTGAAATAGTTGTCCATGAAGCACTTCAGGTTCTTTTCTTTAGGCATTGCCTCGACAAGACACATGACGACTGACCCGCCAAGTCCGAGATGTGCATGTTGCGCACTGACTCCTGTTCCCTTACCCTGGTACAGCTCAAGGTCATGAGCTAAGCCATTGGCGCTGCAGCGGAGGAACACCTTCACCCCTTCTGGATTTGGCTTTCCCTTCACAAGCTGTTTTGCAGGGACACGGCCTGTGAAAGGAATCATTTGCTCATCTATACTATTGTGCTCCAAGGGTTCCAGCTGCAAGCATCGTGACCTGACGGCTTCTATGACAGGGCGCACTTTCCAGAACTTGTCCTGGCTGGCTGGATCACGAGGAGCGTTTGAGTCCGTAATGTGCAGTGCGGCTCTAATTATAAAAAATCGCTTTGCTGTCATAGATTCCGCTATTGCTGGAATTCTCGTCGAGGCTTGCCAATACATGCGAATTCTCTGGAATTTTAGAATTCCCATCAGCATGAGAATTCCACAAAAAACTCTGATTTCTTCTGCAGAAGTTCCTAGCACATTTCCATCTGTCTGGAGCACGTACATGTTAGTGAATGTTGCTAGATCACTAAAAAGCGTGGGTGAAAAATACCGAGTGAAGTATGCCATGGGCTCTTCAGGTACTGATCCACCTTGAGGCTTGTAGGTGCAATCGGTGTTCTTAGGCTGAAAAGCTTGGGCCACCCAATTCAACGCATTCATCTTCTTCGATGCATCTGGCACTTGCTTGTCCTGCGTGCAAGGTGCTCCAGGCGATGCTCCTGCACGTTGCACAGTGCTATCTGTAGCAGAAGTCTGAAAAGAAGCACAAAATTATTTCTAAACCTGGGATCACAAAACATGCACCATTACTGTATGCCGTGTCTCTTGCTCGCTGTGCTCGTCATCAGAGAGATCATTGTCAGAAATATCGCCGTTTTGAATTCTTCGAAATATTTTTTCAGCTGTGTCGTCATCCAGCTTCTTTCTTTCCAAACCATGCTTGGAAATACCTGGAAAAATGAGCAGTTTTCTTCATGTCAATGAGGGAGCGACGCCGCGCACTGAGAAAAGGAGCGTGTTCGCAAAGGCAGGTTTGAGGCGCCATGTCCTCGGGGGAGGACGCCAATATTCGGAAGCACATGCAAGGCTGAATATGTTGATGATAAGTATGACAACAGTTATATCGCATTCCTGGGACCTTATAATAAATAAATGTCAATGCGTCACTCAGCGTACGCTCTTAACAGTGAAAAATAAAAGAAAACAAGAAGCACTTACGGTTCGCTTCGTAGAAGACAGTCGCATCCATTTTTCCCGCGCTTCTCCGGCAGCATTTTGTTCACTTGGCGTGGGATGGTGCCACTTGTCCAATAAAGTGACTCGGGGGGCGTGTTCCGGCGCATTCACAACAACGTTTTTCTTTGCACTTTTACGCGACTGGGCGCGCGAAGTTCACGTCCCCGCGTGGGGACACGGCGCCCGAAGGGGATAATGTTTCTTGATTCTAAAATAAATGAGAGTCTTATATTGATAATGCTTTCATATGATCTTGCCAAACAGCTTGTGAGGGCAATGGGTCTGTACCTGCTTGCAGATGTTGAGGATTTACCGGCTTTTAGAAACGGAACTACTGTTGCCTTTTTCCACTCTTCCGGCATTATACCAGCTTCCCAGATTATGTTGAAAATTTTAAGGAGTGCCTACAGATGCTTGAGATAGATGAGCCAGCATGGTGTAGTGAATACAGTTGTGACCTGGCGCTGTTTCTTTTTCTGCAGAAAGGAGTCTGTTTATTTCTTGTTGTGTGAGGGGGGAATTGTACGGTTCATTTGACGCGCCAGTATTGGGCAGCGTCTGTTTTTCAGCAGATTGTTTGTACTGTAAAAATTCCTTTGTATAATTCACTGAATACATCACAAAAATGTTCGCCAAGTATAGCTGCCTGTTCTTGTATTGTTGTTTGTGTGCTGGACTTGTAAGTAACGGTATTGTACAAGATGAGTAATCTCACTGAAACTTTCCAACTTGTTCCCACATTCGTTTAGATGTGACTGAACTGTTTATTGAAGATACGTATTTCTTCCACGATGATTTTTCTGCCTGCCTTCTGATAAATCGTGCTTTGGCTTTGGCCTGTTTAAAGCATAAGAGGTTGGTATAGGTGGGGTGTCTTCGTAACATGCCGCACGCCCTATTTTGAAGCGTTTTTTGATTCTGTGCACTCAGGAGTCAGGCAGGGGTAAATTTTTTTGCGCACAAGGCCATATGTTTGAGGTATTGCCTTTTCTGCCGCTGAAATTAAAACCGCAGTGAGCTTTTCCTTAATTTCATTTAGGCTGAGTTCAATTGAAAAGACTTCCTCGAGTTTGCATGCTTCACGAAAAGCGGCCAGTCGGCAAGATGTATTTTCCAGCGACATGGCTTAGAGTTTAAGGTAGATAATGTGGATGATAGCTTGATAAATGCCGGCAAATGATCACTTCCATATGAAGTGTCGAGGACTTCCCACTTAAAATCACTAAAGACAGACGAGGAGCAGAAGGCTAAATCAAGACAGCTAAATTTGCTTGAGCTTGGTGAAAAATATGTTGATGAACCCGAGTTTAAAAGACATATGCTGGGAGACAAAATAAAATATTCGATTACTTGCCCTCTTTAGTCAGTTCTATTGCTGCCCCAGAGGGTACAATGGGCATTAAAATCTCCTAGTAAAACGAAAGGCTCCGGCAACTGGTATATTAGATTTTCCAGTTGTCTAGTAGTAAAATGAGTATGGGGTGGGACGTAAAGTGCACAGATGGTGATAGGTTTATGCGATAGAACGGTGACAGCGATAGCCTCGAAAGAAGTATTGAACAGAACATTTAGTGTAGGGGTGCCGCCCTGAACGACTATGGCGACTCCTCCTGAGAAACGGCTAGAGTGTTCGTGGTCCCTTCAGACAACGGGAAAACCTTTAAGGATTTGACTGTTCTTGGGCCCTAGGTTTGCTTCTTGAAGGCAGAATTCCACTGGCGAGAACTTATTAGATCTTTTATGTCACCTAAATTAGGTATCAGACCTCTACAGTTCCAATGGATGACGAAAGCCATTGTCAAGAAGTTAGAACTGTTTATTTATATGTGTGTTTTAGAAGGTTATAGGTGACATGTAATGATAGGATAGCTAGTCTAAACGAGGGCAGTAACCGTTACCTGGCCCTTTGTTGGCGCAGTTACGAGATGTTTGTCTTTTTTAGTGTGCTCCAGGGAGCGCTGGTCCTTTAGCGTCGATGACACAGTGGTTTTTGGGTCAACATCCATAGCTTTCTCCGAGGGGCTGGAGGATCAAACACTAGGCCGTGAGACGCTTGTCTCGGGCCTCAAAGTTTGATAAAGTCTTGGGCCCTGAGACACAGCAGTCTGGGGGTCCGCCTTAATGATGATGGAGCAGCACTGGCCGCTGCCACAAAGGGAGCAGATGGAGTTACTATGGGGCCACTGGCTGTGACCCCTATAGACCCCTGGAACCGACGTAGTGCTGAGCCCTGCTGCGCCACACAGGCATGGCTCGTTTGAGGTAGGTGAGATAGTTTCTTCCTTGCTTCATAGAAAGAAATTTTCTCTTTCACCATGAGCGCAATTATTTCTTTCTCTTTCCTCCAGAGGGGACAAGATCGTGAATAAGCAGCATGATCTCCTTTGCAGTTTGCACAATGTGGAGGAGCATCCCAGTTGTCTGAAGGGTGATCATTGGCACTACATTTTGCGCATGTTTCTTTACCTCTACATGAGTGAACTGGGAAGAATGCCGGTTCCAAAAGTAAGTATCACATGTTTGGTTGGGATTTGTTCGTCGTTTCTCCTGATTGTTATTCTGCACACTTTGATTACGTTTTGCTTTTGCAAACCCTCGAGCAGTTCTTCGTCGCTTAAGTTTGAAGCGGTATGAGCCTTGGAATAGAAGATGAAGAAGCGCAGGAGTCTGGGTTCAGGAGAAGAGAAGAAGGAAGTGAGAATAAAATGGTAGACAAGATGGACGCCAGTTCCATAGCAATACTTTCCGTCTATTGTATCCTTTAACTAGGAACGCTACATTATTTTGGCGCAGTCGACAGCGGACTCCAACATGTAGGTATCATTTTTCCTTGAGGAGACCTCCGCAGAGAAGATCATCTTTTCGAGATACCAAGCTGAAGATGAACCAGCGGTGGAACTACCTCGCGAACTCAACTCGGCAGAACTCGTGAACCTGGTTTTAGAGAAGGCTTCCATGGACACTGATGAACTACGTCGGAAGGGTGCTGTGAAAGTGAACTTGCGTCTGGCGATCTTCGACGAATTAGTTCTTCAACCGATGCGTCGAAAGGACTCTGGATCACAGTCATCGACGGAAGAGGTGAGCCTCGTTTTCAAAGCTCTTCGGCTACAACAAGAACAGATTTCACAACAGAACCAGCTGGTGGCATCGCTTATAAGCTCTTTAAACGCTGAGAAGCCGGTAACTAAATTTGTAGAACCCGATGCATTCGACGGCATGTCTTCTAGTCCAGAAGGTTGGCTTGAATTCTATGAATATGCCGCTGGGAAGAACCACTGGCACTGTAATAAGGACAAGATTACTAACATGCATAGTTACTTAAGCGGTGTTGCATGGAAGTGGTATGATTTGCACATTATTGAAGAGGCTGGCAACTCTTGGAATCAGTGGAAAGAAAAATTTTTGACGACATTCCGAAGCAACCCAGTGCAAAGGTGGGATGCCGCGCTTAATTTCAAATTCAAGCAAGGCTCCCTCGTCGAATATTTCTTTGACAAATGCCGCCTTTTAAAGCTGGCCGAACCTATGCTTCCTCCTTCTGCCGTAGTAGCACTAATAATGCACGAACTGCACGTGCAAGTCCTGAAGCAAGTGCAAATACGGTCACCTAAAACTATGGACGGGCTCCTGGAGTGCCTTCACGACATACCATTTACTTCAGAAGAAAATATAAGCGCTCGCTCAAGCAGTCACTTCACACGGTCCGGCGCGGATTGGTGAAGCCGTAATCAGCGAGAACCGCGCCGCCTTGCAGGCGGCACAGAGAACTTGGGTTGGCGCGCTCCCAGAGGTCGGGTGAATAACGTCGACAGCGACCCTGTCCCCCTACTTTCGAACGCTGAAGAGGCTCCGCCGACAAAAAACTGATAAACAAGGGTGATCAGTCCGACCCGATGACCACAACTGAGACTGTTTATTTAACTTGCTCTAGCCTACTTCACATCCCTGTCAAAGTGGGAAACAGACATATGATGGCTTTGGTTGACAGCGGTGCTTCTGTGTCACCTTACAACATGTCAAGAGAGCGCAAGATATGGTTGAAGGAATTGCAGGAGATGCTAGACGCCAATATAATCCGGCCTTCGGTGTGACCCTTCGCCTCTCCCATAACTATTGCGCCGAAAGAAGATGGAACTTTCAGACTGTGCACAGATTACAGGGTTCTCAACCGACAGACAGAACTTATACCATTTCCCATGCCGAAGATAGACACGATTATAGATGAGACAGGTGGTTGCCGATGTTTTTCACGTATTGACTTGTGCAAAGGTTTCTGGCAGATCCCGCTAACCGATCACGAGTGGCAAGGTATTATCATGGCGTCCGTAGGCTGCTTATATTTCACTTTGTTGACTTGTTAACTAGGAAATCTTCAGAGATCACGCCCCTGCTTGTATTTAGTGATCGGTGTGGTGAGATCGTTACTTTGATGTCACCAATGCTGGTGAGATTGCAGATCATTTCCAAATGTTCTTTCTTTTCAAGTTCCAGGAGAACGTCTCCACTTGTCATTTTAGAGGCTTTGTAGGCTTCTCCAATTTATTCTTTGAGGCATTTTGCCACCACGAAAAAGGCGAGTTGTCGCATTGGGGCGGTTCCTTCGTTGTGCATGACATGATAATGTATGAATGTGCCTGGATTTACTCTGAATGTGAAATCGAAAGGTACTTCGGTGCGACCTTGTTTCAGAGGCCAATCTGGAAGGCGGGGGAAAGCTTCTGCCATAACATGGTTTCAAATTTCGGCAGCGGTGGTAGCCACCCACCACCGAGCCCAACAAGGGGACGCTGCCAATTCCGAAAAACCTGCAGGCACCAGCTATACACCGCCACTATAACCTAATGTATATACCCAAGACTGAATATATACCCTTGCCGCCAAAAAATTCGGAAGTAAGATGTGAAAAGGAGACAGGAAAGATGAAAAGCCTAGAGATAGACAGAAAGACGAAGATTGAAGAGGACGACAGGAAAAGGCAACTGCCAATTTCCTCCAGGTGGGTCAGTCTGGAGGTGTCGTCTATGTGAAGCAGAGGCCAAAGAGGTGTGTTGCCTCCGCCGGGGGGCCTTATAGGTCCAAACACCCAGCATCGACTCAACCTCCAGGATCCCCCTTTCCCCAGACACGGCTAAGCCCTGCACAGCTACATGCCAGAGGGTTCAATCCTCATGTGCTCGGGTACTCCGAACCTCCGTACAGGTAAACCAAGTCCGGAGGACTGATCTTCATGCGTAGACAAAAGGAGAGCGTCCGTGCTTTGCAAACGATTGCAGCAATGAGGGATACAGTGGCACAGGGATCACGAAGAACATTTAGAAAAGGGCCCGTTGAACTAGAAATGATCTTAATGAGAGCAGCATTCCGGGCAAGTTGGTAATCCATTATTCAAGTATTATAGCGCAACAAAAAAGAGACACAGACATAAGAGAAGAAGAACACACACCAAGCACGCAATGCATACAAGTACCCGCAATGCATACAATTAGCTATGAGAGGCCCTGCACCGCTCTGAAGTTGTACCGAAAGGTACTGCCCGTAGAGTCGCGCCTGCTGGTTCCACTCGGACTGCAGGATCAAGCAAACTCTGGTGGAGTGTCCCGCTGAAGGAAGAAAGCCTCCAAACAGGGAAACCAAGTCCTGAGGAGTGATCTTCATGCGTAAACAAAAGTAGAGCGTCCGTGCTTTGCAAATGATTGTGGCAATGAGGGATACAGTGGCACAGGGATCACGAAGAACATTTAGAAAAGGGCCCATTTAACTATAGATGAACTTAATGAGAGCAGCATTCTGGGCAAGTTGGTAACTATTACTCAATCGTTTGCAAAGCATGGACGCTCTCCTTTTGTCTACGCATGAAGATCACTCCTCCGGACTTGCTTTCCCTGTTCGGAGGCTTTCTTCCTTTAGCGGGACACTCCACCAGAGTTTGCAGGATCCTGCAGTCTGAGTGGAACCACCAGGCGCGACTTTACAGGCAGTACCTTTCGGTAAAACTTCAGAGCGGTACAGGGCATCTCACAGCCAATTGTCTGCATCACGAGTACTTTCGGCTGGTTTACGCTTGGTGTGTGCTCTCTTCTTGTCTTACGTCCGTGTCTTTTCTTTTTTTTTGCGCAATACTTGAGTAATGTATTACCAACTTGCCCGGAATGCTGCTTTCATGAAATGATTATTCTGTCTTTTTGAGATTGCAGACATATACATGTTTCATTTATTTAACTCAAAATTAGCGATTATGTACTACTCAGAACGCTCTCGCGACCCTGAAATCAGCCAATAGCATTGGAATGTCCCACTGCTTTCAACGATGCTGCATGACAACATTACGGAAGCGAGATCAAATGATTTTTTGACCGTTTATGACACAAGGTTGTGAACTCCCTGCTACATGCAGTGCAGTAATATCTGGCTCATGTTCAGAGCAGCCTCTACAACAGATCAGCAACGTTTTCTTACTATGTTCAAAAAGTGTTTCAGGGGACCTTTAACCATGAATATGTTTCAAGCCTGTGCATATTACCATTGTTTTACTGCATGAATCGAACGCAAATGAAGGAAGTGAAGGCAGCACTGGTTCTGAACTGCAGTGCGCACCACTCTGTGCTAAACCTTTAGTGCACAAAGGATCCTTCTGCCCTCTGAATACAACAGTAGGTGTGTAGACCATGGACATAGCCATTACTGCAAATGGTTCACTGAGAAATGGTGCACTGAGACCTGAGCAGACTTTTATGCTCGATAACTAGCATATGAAATTTTCATCCGTACCAGGTTAGAATACGCGTCTGCAATTTGGAATCCACATCAAAAGTACTTGACTGACACTTTAGAAGCTACTCAAAATCTTGCCTCCCGCTTTATCTTATCGAATTATGACAACACTATCAGCGTTACTAACTTAAAGTTATCCATTGGTCTACCCCTTTTAGCATTAAGACGCATAATTTCGCAACTCTGCCTATTCCATAAATTGTACTATAACTTTCCTGACCTTCGTTCCTCACTTTTATTTCCACCCATTCGCTCATCACATCGTCTATTCAATTCTTTATGTATCCAACGCCTTCATGGTTCTACAAACGCTTTTAACAAATCCTTCCTTCCCTCTGCAATAGAACAATGGAACTCGCTCCCGGAATCCATTGTTGTAGAGCGAAACCCTTCGAAATTTCGAGAGTTACTAACCACCCATATTTGCAGCTAATCATGCAAAAACCTGTTCTTCTAGTGTCTTTTCAGTTGTTGCCTTTGTCTTTTTGCTTTCTGCATGACTATTCATTCGATGTTTGTATTATTGTTTTGCCTCCCCCTTATGTAATACCCCAAATGGGGCCCTTAAGGGAATAATAAATGATGATGATGATGATGGACATGGACACAAAGAAAATTTTGCAACAATCCTACCTGAAGATTATGTTGCTAATGGCAGTCCAATTTATTGTTGGAGCATGGTCAGAAGTTCACCGTTCCCCAATGAAGGAGTGCTTCAAAAAAGCAGGCTTCATTCAGGATGCTACAAGTGACGAGGAGGCTGACAAAGCAATGGCAGTACTTTGGTTCTCAGTAGCACTGTGCAAATAGCAAAAATTCTGGATGCGAAGTGAATTCGAATATTAAAGTTTGAGTGCAAATCAAATTGAATATTTTTCAAATATTTTTCTAATAATTCCAAGTTAAAGGGACACTAAAGGTTACAATGAAGTCAAGTTAAAGTGATAAAGCAATACTCTAAAATATCTACGGTGTCAATATAATCGCGAACAGAGCTTTAGTAACCGAGAAATTGAGGTAAATGCATGACACGATTTGAGACTCCCCAGCGACATTCCGGTACTAGCCAAATGACGAAGGCACTCCTCATCATAATTTATGTCACTAGTACTCAACTACTCGTATTTAAAAGATCATTTCATTAGATTATAAGACGGAAGAAAATGCTGCTTGTCTACTTCTGTTCGATTCTAAGAAAAGATAACACTTTGACGTTACCCTTCACTAGCATGAGTGGTCGAAAGGTTTCGTTTTCGCTCGACTCAGCGCGCTCATCTCTGCACCGCGCGCTGTTCGGAGTTTCAGTTGTTTCGTCATCATGTCATGTTGCACTGGTTCTGCTGGCTCGCGAAACTTGCATTTGGAACAAGCAGCGAGAATGCCACGTCCATGTGATTTTGTGGGATGCGCGAATGGTCCGCAGAACTTGGCCAAAGGCAGTTGCAGCGGCGAATCTAACAATACTTATCACTGCGTGCCAACGAGTGAACCTCTTCGTTCGAAGTGTTTAAGTGCCATACCTCTGCCACAGCACATTGCCAAAGAGCATAGTGGCATAGTGTGCTCGCTGCACTTTTGTCCAGAGGATTACGAGCTCAACGTTGACTAACTGAAGTCGTGTCGAGTGCCTTTCAAGCAATGCTTTCAAAGCGTTGTTCCGTCGGTCTTGCTTGCATTCTTCGAAGTGCAAGAACTGCAGGTCGAAGACAGGGCGGTGAGTGCGGCATTTGGTTTTCACGAAGGAAAAGCTACAAATGTGCGACGACGTATGACATACAGTTTCTGTCGTAGTAGTACGCAACGATGCTGGCAGCGCGAGCCCTCAGCAGCACGTCACAGTCGTCAGTGCTTAAATCACTGAAGTCGAGCCCAGCATCGCGAGCCAATCAATGTGTCGTTGTCAGGGTTGTCCATTGCAACGAGCGTCAAAGTTGGAGTCATAAAATAAAGAAACAGCATATCGTCGCACGCTTTCCCTTCCGCTACCCACCATAGTTCTGCTTTCACGCTGCTGTCGGCTCTGTCTTGGCTCTGTTTCTGGCCGCGCGTTTGCGTTTTGAGCAGAAAAGCCGTAGTGTCATCTGCGGGCGCCGGTTTGCTCACCGACGGCGCAACGTCACTATGAGACTATGATGTCACCACTCCTCGATCGGTGGGCGGGCGATTTGAACTGCGCTAGAGGTACGCGAACGCTTTAGAACGCATTTTCTATTAAAATAAGGCTGTTCTTCGCATGAAACAAGCGTTTCGAGGTTTCTGGGAAGGTATTTCAACAGTCCACATTGACTTAATATTAACCTTTAATGTCCCTTTAAATTATCGGAAAAATGTACTGCAAAACATGGTCAAAAAAACAAATTTATTGCACACCTAGTGGACTCCCACATAGTTGTTCGTAGAAAAAAGTCCAATACAGTTTTCAACAGAATGGATGGCTACAAGTTGAATCACTGGACGTCATGGAGGAAAGTGAACTGCTCAACATGTCCTGGAAGTAGACATGCTCTCCTGCCAGTAACAACTGCACCAGACACTGAGAACAGGTGCTCGCTAGAAACGCTTGTGGCTGGAATGGCCAGGTATTGCCATGCAAGATGAGCCAGCAAAGAGTAACCTTTCGCACCTTGTTTCTGCCACCAGCGACACGGGTGTACCTTTTGGTGCAGAGTCGCATCATGCAAGTACTTTTCTGCTTCTGCTTGTGGTTGTGAATGCTGTTGCTGGCTTAGAAGGGTGCCAAAATTTTTCCACAATGCTGAGGTGGATTGGAATTTTCCTGGGCCGTAAACACATGGGACACCTGTGTGCTCTTTTGTGAATTAGAATTCTTTCACACACCTTCAACTACTAAGTTCTGGAGCAAGCTGCCCATTGTTGTATCATCTTGGTATACCACAAGCTTGAAACGAGAGTCCAAGAACATTGCCAAGCTTGCTGTTACATCAAGTTTATAGTCTTGAAATCTTTTCAGGCACATGGTCAGATAAGCAGAAAATACAGATGTTGCAAACCGTTGAGTCATAGCATTGCTCAGGTGTGCGAGCAAGCAGTAAAGGATCGGTATGACAGTTGACAGTGTTGGGTAGCTATCAGCTCCAACTGTAGTTGTCGCTTCTTCAAGTGGTTTCAAAGCAGCAACATACTCATCAATTTGCCTCCAATCTGTCACTGAAAAGCGTTCAGTCTACTCATCTTCAGAAGCAAGGTCAATGGTTATCAACTCTCGCAGCTCTACAAGCCTCGAAAACATTGTAATTTCACTATTCCGCCTCGTTTTGACATCTTGTACAACTCGAAGAGGCAGCATTAGTTTTTTATGCGCCTTCGGGCTGTGCTTGTAATGTCCAACAATGCCTCTTGCTTTCTTAAAAAGCACAGAAAAGCCTCGAGTCATTTCCTTTGCATCGCTGATAGCCAGCTGCAAGGTGTGTGCAAAACAAGTTCTTTAAAACCAAGGAAGTGCAGTAGTGGCTGTTCTGATGTTGCGTGCATTATCCATCACAACATAAATAGGAAATACGTTCTCTGGATTCAGCAACAAGCTCATCAAAGACCGAAGTGATTCTACTTGCTGTGTGCTTTTCCGAAAAGTGTCTGGTGCTCAGGTTGTACCGGGAAGCTTGAACTGAGTGTCCAGGAAGTGGCATGTCAGGTTGACATATCTTTCATTTGCTCATGATGTCCAAATGCCAGAGGGGAATGCAAGTGATGCCATGCCATCACTGCTTCGTGTAGCTCCAGACGAACCCACTCTAGTGTCATGATACAACTCTGGCACCACCGTACGAGACAGCACCATTTTTGATGGTGACCGATAACCAAGGATTGCCTCATTCAAAAGGTTCGTAAAATGACGATCATATGGCTGCAAGTTGAGTGCTATCATTCTAGCAACCTTCAGGTCCAAAGCCTTTCGTTTTAATTAGGCAACGCCGCTTTTCTTCTCAACACATCGGCAACACTTGGTTGACTGGCATTCACCTTCGAAGCTTGAAATTCAGCATACAAAGTTTTGAGCCATTTGAAATGGTTCACGAGAGTGGTGCTCGTTGCCATTGGTATCTTCAGCGTGTTTCCACAGAGGCGGCAGAGTGCTTCAGATTGAGAAACTTTTCTGAAAAAGTTCGAAATCGTGCTTCTTGTGGCCAGGCACGAACTATGTTGGGGCTGTTCAGTCGCTTCCATTGCACGAGAGAGAGAAAACATCTTTAATGATGCTAAAGATGACTTGATTTGCAGGAGTGGTTTCCTCTTCATGGGAATCCATGCGCCGTCTTGGCTGCAACCGCCTTCTCAACCAACATGATCTGGTCCGAGAGGTGGGAGCTGGACAGCAGTGTCTCCCACTGCTCTCAGCGGTAGGGGGCAGGGGGTAGAGGAGGGCAAACTGGATTTTCTTTGAAATCTATGACGATGTGCTGGAGTATTCCTAGCTGTTCACAGTATTTACATTGTTCATCATGTTGAGTAGGAAACATGAGAAAAAGCCTCCTTGGGTGCAGGAATGTGTTGGTATGCAACAATCTGAGTGTTGTCTTTTGCACCTTCGTGAGCTGTGGATGCGGTGGTGGGAGTGTTCTGTGGTTGAGTCTGTAGTGTTGAGTGATTTCTTGGCATGTTGTTAGTCTAATGAGCTCTTCTGTGTCCTCCGAGGCCTGTTCGATAAGATCTTGGGCCTTGGAGTAGGCAAGTTTCTGGCAGCTTTGCTGCTAGTATACGTTGAGTCGTCGGTGCCACCCAGCCTGACATAAAGCTCCTGCTCTCTAGTCAAGACATTTTTGGGTTAGTTGGTTCATATCCATAGTAAAAGTGCCAGAGAACACAAGGGACCAGACAAAAGAGAACAGCACGTGCAGAGGGCGCACTAACAACTGAACGTTTATTCACTGGATGCACAGAGTAAGTACTGGCTGAACATGAATAAACAGAAGATAGGAAAATATGAGACATGAAAAAGCATCACATGGTCAAGCCTACTACGCATGAAAAACGATTTCTGCAAGGAATATGACGTCTTTCTCCGAGAGCTTGACAGACGGCTTGCTGACACAAGAATCACCCACCTTTTTTATCTCTAGGGCTTCAACAATCTCCCTTGTTAGCCTATCTGTTGATTTGGGCATGATGCTAGTTTTTTTCCAATAATGGGGCGCAGCCACAGTCTCTACAGTAAATACCTAGATGCTCTGATTTTTTTGTGTGTTGTACTTATGTTCTTTCAACCTGTCATTTAGGCATCTTCCTGTTTGGCCTATGTATGACACGCCGCAATTCAAAGGAATTGCATAGACCACATCTTTAGCACATTGTACAGGCTTATAGCGATGATTCTTAGTACACACAGATACCCTATCTCCTTTATTAACCGTTCTGCACATTTTTGTTACCTTGTCGGGTGCGATAAGAACCACCTTTACTCCCGCCCTTTCCACCACTTTCTTCAGGTTATGCGAAACGGAATGTACGCAAGAAATAAAGGACACATTCTTTGTACATTCTTGCGCTCCTACACGATTGGCGTTAGTGACTTGCTTCTCCAGTTTAAGCATCTTTCCCCAACATCTGCAGAGAGCATTACTCATGGGTATCCTGCTTCACTTAGGTGATGAACCTGCTCGCCGAAACTCTTTCGCAGCCGATTAATGCACAATTTTTTAAAGGCATTGTCAAAGGATGAATAAGCGATCCTGCGCTTTACGAGCTTAGAATGCAAAAAATGAAACATCAAAATCTTTTCTTTTTTTTGCTTTAGGCTGGAATTCCCAGCAGACCTGTTTGAATGAGAAACACAGCCCTAAGTCAAGAAAGCATAAATAGCAGTCAACAGGAAGCTAGTGAGTCACTACTACAGGTGCTAGGCACTGACGAAAAACTGAAATTATTTCGGAAGACTGCTTTTCCAAGTCTTTCTCATCAGTTTCTAAAACCACTAAAAATCATCAACAAATCTAAACAAATATAGTACTTGCAAAGGTGTTAGTCGTTGTTGCAACAGTCTGTGTCATCTCTAGTGACATCTCTAGTGTCATCGTACAACTTTGGCACCAGCGTACGAGACAGCATCATTCTTGATGGTGGCCGATAACCAAGGAATGCCTCATTCAAAAGGTCCGTAAAACAATGATCTTCAACAATCGCATACGGCTGCAAGTCGAGTGCTATCATTCTAGCAATCTTCAGGTCCAAAGCCTTCTTTTTCAATCAGGCAACACCACGTTTCTTTTCAGCACATCAATGACGCTTGGTTGACTGGCGTCCACCTTTGAAGCTTGAAATTCAGCATACAAAGTTTTGTGCTGCTTCAAATGGTTCAGGAGAGCGGTGGTCGTTGCCATTGGTGTCTTCAGCATGTTTCCATATGAGCAGCAGAGTGTTTCAGATTGGGAAACTTTTTCGAAAAAGTTCCATATCGCACTTCTGGTGGCCAGGCGCAAGCGTTGTTGGGGCTATTCAGTTGCTTCCATTACGACATTGCAGCTAGTGGGAGCAACCACAGGTGTGATAACGAAAGTATACGCAAGTCACACACTCACACGGGACTCTGCAGAGATAGTGTACACAGGCGCGAAAATAACAGCAGTTGACATGCTGCAACTCCGTGGAGATAACGTACACAGCCAACGGCATGAAAACAACTATGTCACATGAGGGCATGCATGGATGCATTTGTAGAGCTGGCACACACGGTCAATGGCGTGAAAACGAAAGTAGTTGGCACAACATAGATAGTTTCGTTTGGGACTCCATACAGCTTGTGCATGCGGAGTCCCAGAGCTGTTGGTGCTCTGTGCAAAAACACTGTGCTGCACAGTGATGCGGGTGTCACAACACGTGGTATCAGCGCAAGACTGCGTAACTCAATATTTTATCGTTTTTATGGTGATGAAAGCTCATATCAAAGGAAAGTTATTTCGCACGCTGAGGAAAGCTACGTCGAGTCTTTTTTGCCTGCCCAAACCTGTCTCCGTAAGTGGTGCAAAGGAAAGGAGACCTTCAGCTGCACTTCCACTAGGAAAAGTTTCTACGAGCCGAAAGATGGAAAATATCCAGACCTCAATTGACAAGCTAGCAGACATTCTGAACCAGCTCTGTGTAGACCGAACTTGTCAAGGTAATGGCCCTTGAATTGGCATGCTATCAGGGTGTATCCATAAGCAACCTTAAAGCAAGCAAAACTGGATCACTGAAGGAAAGGAACTGACAGTTGGATAAATTTTACATTCTATGTGGGTGTATTATGCTTGTCGTTTTTTTTCTGATCGTACACATAGTTTAAAAGAAATCTGGTAACACACATCCAGGTGCATATTTATTTTGAACTCTCAAAAATTGAGTGCATGTTACATTCAATTAAAGACGGTATAAGCAGATGCTCCGCTTCGCCCTTTTATGCAGCACTCTGCCTAGTCTGTGGGCACTGATCGACCTACCTTGTCTAAAATAGCATCAGGGTGCGGTGGCGGCCATTAACCTTTCCGATAGGTTGAAGTTTGCGAGGAAAATTGGGTTTGCGCGACATTTTGACGTGCTGCGATTTTATGTTTAGCGAATGAAACCATTACATTTATTTTCCGGAAATTCGAATAGATAAAGTTCGGTGCAAATAGAATAACAAAGACTATTCCAAAAATATTCGAAAGTTTCAATATTCGCACCACCTCTTGCTCTCGGTCAACAGCGACATGTTGGCGGTAAAATCATTTTTGCACACTGACAGTGCTGCAGAGACTTTGCAGACTATGATGGATGAGGCAACTGTTGCCATAATGCCTAAGAGGCCCAACAAGTGATGAAAGTGGTAACATACAAAAGCCTACACAGGTGACACCTGAGGAGGCCATGCTCAAAAACAAGCCCCTCCAGGTTTTTACTATACTAAAGGCCTTTTACTTCGTACGGAACAGTTAGGTGCCCTTCATAAATATGCACAGAGAAAGCAGGTAAAGTTGTCAAATTGCGGATTTTCTGCTTTGAGGCAGTAAGTAAGGTGGCTCGCTCAACTTGACAAGACCGATTACATGAGTTCTTCACAGCTGTTTTTCTCCATAACCTGGTTGTAAAAGAAGTTGGTTGTAAGCTAGGACACTACAGTGGTAGCTCCAAATTGTCATAAGTGGGTCTCTACAGTGCTGACCTCTTCCAGTGATTGGCTGCTGAGAGGTGTGCCATTGACTTCAAGGATCTTGTCGCCAATGTGTAATGCCATGAGGTCTGGGCTAACATCCAGGTCAGTGATGTGGACTCCATGACGCCCAAGGCAAGGCGAGCCCAGTTTGATGCTGCGTGCCCCTCCAGTAGCTGGAATCTCAAGCAACTGGATGCTGTGGGGCTGTGGCCCACCCAGGACACTGCGTTGGCTCAGTGGCTGCATGTGGTGCCGGTAGCAAGGTCCGCTGCAGGAGCAATCATAAAAACTCTGGAATATGCTACTCTGCCTTCTTGCAGCAATGACAAGTCGAGAGAACTTTCAACACTACCCCCATCAGGTTTGTCAATGAACATCATAGTAAAGGTAAATTACATAACCCGACAAGCTTTTTACTTAAGCCTTTTAGCACACAGACACAGGGCCACGTACTCCATAGCAAAGCATTCATTTCCAACAATCATTTATTTTCACAAGCTTCACACACATACATATCTAGAAAACAGCCAGCCAGCTTGCACGAGCTACTTTGTAATGTTGATAAATCATGACAAAGAAGCACAAAACATATGACAATAGCAATTGATGATAAAACCAAGTTAAGAAAGTGAGTGCTAAGTTGGGAGATTATGAGATCAGTCTGTACTGCCATTCCCACCGAGCCATTCTCTACGTGTGGTTAAGATAATCCAATTATTTTTTGAAAAATGTCAATTGATGGTGCACTCACACACGCGTCCCCCACACTCGCAATTTTCACTACTTCTATGAACTCATATTTTGATTACGTGGCACTTCTTTATATTACCCTGCACTGTATATAGTGGGGTTGACACTTCCCAGTTTCTACAGAGGAAGCTAAGATGGCCCATACCGCCATTTCACGCACTACAGGTACGTTCTAACAAGCTTTGTGTATAAATGGAAGTGTGCAAGAACAATAAATGTGTGTCTTAGAGTCTCACATAATGAAACCTCAATCCGTGAGCCCACAAAGAGCAGTCAAACTTAGACGGACAACCAACATCACCTTTCTCCCTTTAAGGCAATTCCCCCTCATCACTGTGCAGGCTGCAGTAAAGCCATCTGTGGCCCTTGCTGTGGTACATTCACGACACAGTAAAGTCACGTGTCTGAATTGCCTCAAGCCTGTCACTTGCAATGAAACAGTGGCAGTAAACAAACTGCCGGAAGTAAGCAGCTGAGAAAAAAGGCACAGGTGTAATGTGTGACCACATTATGTACAAGGGGACCACATGCTTTTTCTCTTTGATTTGATCATGCGGTCTCTATAACAATGTGCACACTAGTTGGGAGAGGCATGGAACTTTTCCTAAGATACAAGCAGCATGGAAAGTACTCATTTATGCGCATGAGCTGCAGCAGCATGTCCCCTTGTGAACAATGAGATTCCGAAACAGTGAAAGCACATTTGTGACTTCCTGCACATGCCAGTGTCCTAGAGCCTTCAATAAGGAGCTCGCAAAACCATTAGCACAAAGCAGTATATACACAGTTCGGCTGTTTATTAATTTAAAGGGCCCCTCACCAGGTTTCAACAATGCTGAAAGACAAGCACACTACACAGTCTACGGCGGTGATGATTATGTCTGCAAAGTACAGCGACACCTCAGTTCTAGAACCCAATTCACGCGGCTCTGGTTGCAAACCAAACTAATTGTAAGCCGAAGCAGATTCTCCCATAAGAAACAATGCAAGCATGGTTAATCCATTGAGACTCGCAGGATTGAGGCAACACTTATTTAAAAAATAGAGAATGAAGAAAACAAGTGTACTGTTCACTATAGTACAGTAAAGTGATCCTATAAAGTGAAAGTATACACACTTCTGTTGGGAGGGACTGGCATGTGGGTGGCAAGTAGTTACTTATTGAAGGGAGAGTCAAGCGCAGGATAAAAACAGTCAGAATTTACTTCAGGGGTTTCCTCCTCTCTTTCATGTTTTTAGCTGCAGGCTAATTTCTGGGGAAAAAATGTGTTCAATGTAACTTGTTTTTTTCCCCTGTGCTGCACAGCCTTAAAAAAAACTAAAGACAGCCTTTTCATTCATCAGGTTCAACCTTCTGTCCATTAGAGTGAAATTGGAGTGGCGCTTTTCAAGAAAGTGCTGGTACTCAATCCGTTTTTCCAGAATAGATGGTATCACTGCTAGCCTATTCCCTGTCATAACAAGGGCATTCTGTTGCCCACTGTAGAGCTTAGTAAGCACAGTTAAACTTCGATATAACAAACTTCAATATAACAAAATTCTCGATATACTGAACGAAGTCTTTAACTTGTTATAGCTTCTTGTTCATAGAACACCATGTATTTTGAGTCTCAATATAATGAAGCATGTTAATACGTGATTTCAATCTAACCAAATTTCACTGCCACTACGAATGAATAGCTTTGTCAGGACTAAGGTCAACCACCTTGAAACGTGCCAAACTACATATATACTTTCAGCAATCACACCAGGGGGGGAGACAAAAATCCCCTGTGCGAGCATGAGGGCAGGCAGGTCTGTTAACATGGTAAGCAGGTCGGTCGGTAAAAAAAATAAAACTCCACTAAGGAATAGTGACACTTGCATACAAACACCTGTCGTCTCACGTATCTCCGAGGCCGATGCCTGTCAAATCTTCCTCATTGCCGATGCCGTGGACGTTGCTGCCTTGATGTCAGCTCATCCATCTTTGCTGCTGGTGTCCTGAACTCCGTTGGTGACGTGGCACTCTGGCCTCACTGGCTAGGCCTAACACCGGGTTCCGCCACTATTTCTTCGAGTGCAAACGTGACGCCCTGGGCACTATCGTACATGCTGGTCCGCCTCTGAAGGGGGATCCTTCTTGGAGTGCTCAGCATTGCTATGAGATGCTGCAGCAGATCCAAGGAGCCTCGCTCAAACACCATCAAGGTCGACGGGCACCCTGGCCCGCCAGCGTCCCGGACTTGACCGAACCACTTGACTGAACCTCCATCGCTCCTGTCGCCAATGCGATGCTGACACCACGACCTTCTTCGCCCAGAGCCACATTGATGAAGCTAGCTCAGCGCCGCTTCTCTCCCGATCAGAGCTCGGGTCACGAGTATCAAGGGCTCATGCCGTTCGGACCAATCCGCACACATCGTCCTCTCGATTTCTTTTCGCGCCACATGCCTCTTACATATGACACAGTGAAAAAGGGAGAATAAAGATCCATAGCAATGCTTGTATTTAACCAGTTGCCTGGCCTTCCACAATCTTACGTTGGTGGAATTTACGGAAGGAAATAAATGATGACAGTTGGCCTCACAAAGGACATTTGCATTGGACTGTGCATTATGCACATGCTTGCCCAACTCCATGCACTGTGATACAGCAGTGATCCACTTGACTGTAAACACTCATGCTAGATCGCTGGAAAAGTGTGAGTGGCATGTCGGCTAGACCGAAGAAATATTCTAACATGGTGAAAAGAACAAAGGGATATTGGGACATTAAAAGACACTAAAGAGAAATGCGAAGCTGTATAGGTAAATTATGTTTTCCCGATAGAAAACCAGCCACTGCTTCCATGACAAGCTGTTTGGCAAAGCCAGGATAGGTGTAAATGAGTCATGACAAAGCACTGAAACTCCTGCACCAGTTTGCCGTGTCATGAATTTTTGACAGTGCAAAGATCTAAACGATTTAAAGGGATTCTGAACCACTTTTATTGCAGTCTAGAAATGCATTTGAGGTTAAAACACATTATTTCAAAAATACTTTGCCGCAAGATGTACTTCAATGCATTCAACAGAGGCGCAGCTATTGACAATCAAAGATCACCTGTGATTCCCTCTGCAGTGCTCCCAGTCTTTCTTCAATGCTTTTAACTGCAAAAGGCTACGGCAGAGTGTGGTGGTGCCTACAATGCTCTGCCTACCGAACGTCACCATGGTGTGCAGCTTAAATTTGATTTTTGATGTTTCTATAGATGCCACTGCTTCCGATTTTTGGAATCTATGATGCACGAAACTCGGAAACTATCCCTCAGCTTACAGTTGAGTTCATGGTGTCTCACCCCTTTGCTCTGCTACAGTGTACTAGATAGCTATGAGCGGCTATTCTTGCACCCTGTGACATGAGCAGCACAGGCACATTTCCTTTTGCACTTATCTCTACAACAATCACACAATTTTCGAGGGTCGAACAAACTTCATCTGCAATCACACGAGTACATTTGAAGCATGCACATTGGCTAAGTGATGGATACTGCACTCTGGACTTGTGTTGAAAGGATTTCTAACGTAATGAGCTTCGACCATAACGTCACAAACCTTGAAGGTGTGCAACTTGGGAAGCAGACAACCTGCCTGTCAGATGCTGGCAGTAGGGCCTTGAGTCCCATTACCCTCACCACTCGGAGCATGCCGCGATCCTTAGCTAGTGCGCTCATCGCAGCGCCCTGTGGCAGCCACGGTACCTACACTACACTGCAGAATCGCTGAAACAAACTGTAACGGCTCACTATGTGCACAACAGGGCTAGAGTGCACACTCATGCTCATATGCGTCATCTGGCCGTGCTATGTGGTGCGGACCAGCTTTGTCCTGAGCTTGACCAGCGGATAGTAGCCACATCCAAATAGTTCAATTTGAAGCACCACCAACAGGTCAATATGAAATGAAGTCTGCCAAGGTGTCTAGCCAGGGGCGGCCAGGAGTGAGTACGCTGCAAGCGTACGTCTGGTCCGACCATAAGTTTCGTGTGGTTCAAGGCTACTTGAAATTAATAGATTAATAGAAATTAGCAAGTACCGGCAGCTATGACATTGATAAGCAGTGTGACCAAAGTTTCATCCCTATGTGAGCGGGAGCGGTCGAGCATTAACAGACGATAGTTGGTGATAGTATGATATTCGTATTTCCGGAAGGACATAAGTCCTATTGAAGTTCGAAGGCAGATTTTTGCTTCCTTCAGCTTGTTTATCAAACTGCGTCAATAAATGTACACAGTAACAGTAGGAATAGGCGCGCTGATCCAAACATTATTCTTGATTGATGTCAGCTATTGGCCAATAGCAGCCGCATATGGGAATCTGACATATGACAAAAGATAACCGCTCGAAAAGAATCAGGAGAAGGCTTTTGTTGAAAAGAGAGCGTTTGAGAAAAGGTGACCTTGCACTCTGCTTGCAAGCTCCATGTGTCATGCGCGACTGCAAAATTTGGCTGAGATGTTCATAGCAGTGTATGCTATATGTGGACTGTGTTTTTCACCAAACGCGAGGGGTCATTTAGGAACCCTTTAACATAGCCAGTTCAGAGACGTTTTCCTGAACTGGAACAGGCCAACTAGAAAAAAAAACAGCTTAAAATTCCATGATGTTGCGCTGATGTACCAGTGCGGGAGTGTCCGCATGAAAGTCAAGGGAAGTCAGGCCCTCATTTTCTACACCAAATGAGTGAGAATAGTTTTCATGGAATGCCAGTTTAAAATGCTCTTTAATGTGCCATTAAAACACACAAGAACAGTTTATGATGGAGAATGAGACAAATCCATATAAATATGATATCAACATCCAAATTTATGACACTGTTAAAAAACACGTAACCATGGCACATCTGCTGTAATAAAACAAAGTTTCTGCCACTTACCAATAAAGCTTGGAACGCTCTACTAAAGCATATGCATCGCCATCCCCAATAAATGCATTACAGCTTGCACAGCAGAAGCACTCGGGATGAAATTTGTGGTCTCCTGCAACCTAGAAAATGTACATACAATTTAAGGAACCATGGCAGCATAATTTTCATTCAAAGTACATTTGGTATTTACTTCAGGTAGCCAAAGAATATTAAAATATTAAGTCAATCTTTTGGAATATAAAGGCACATAAACCAACTGTTTCAGCATTATTTGGAAATAGCTTAATAAAGCAGTATTAAAAAAAACATAGTATACAAGAAAACATGTCCAAATGCGGCTTTATTTGTTACTATACAGGTATACTTTGGCTTTAAATCAAACAAATACAAGATATGAAAGAACAGCTTAGAAGTGGTGCTATATAAAGCAGGTGCCTTCAGAAAGGTCTTCTATAATGCTGCTTATAAAGCTTACCATTACTGGGCCAGTAATAATCTCTGAGCAATTTTGGCACACCTCGCCGTAGTTAGACAGGTAGTCACTCTTGCAGAACAGCATCCCATCCTTCTCAAAGTACCAGCTGTTCAAGGAAACATCACACACGGAGCACCTGAAATGCATGCAACAGTAAAGAAAACTGCATTCTCATCCAAGATTTTTCAGTCACTCAAGTGGTGATTCCACATAAGCAAAACATGCAAGTATAATACGTGAAAATGTACAACATGATCTCGAAAGGAGGAGAATGGCCCTCATGCAAACTAATAAAAACAAGTTTGAAGCACATAATAAGAGTATGCCTAGTTAGAAGCTTTCTAAATTTTTTGTTTTAGTAGTTGATAATCCATTGATAACATGTTAGAAATAAGGCAGGTAACCTTTCAGCAAGCTTGACATGGCATATGTTAAGAGGCTGCAATACAGATTCAAACAAAACCGAATAAGAGAAAATCAAATACATTCCGAAGTGAACACCACAAGGGAAGCTTGCCAGCTGCACAATTTTAAATGACTCATCAACAGCTGCAGGTCTGTACCACGGCCTTTCAGAGCCTGTTGCACTGAAAGTATGCACTCTGCTGGAATTCACACTGCATCATATAAATGGCCAAGTTGTACAATACTTCCTGACACACAACCGAAAGGCTTCCATGTACCAGACAAGTGCCAATCGCACAGTGCACTTTTTCCCACTAGCGAACAAATGTTTTCTGATGTTAATAACATAAAAGCGCGTAGTTTAAAATATTCTGCTTTAACTTTCAGTTTACAATAGCAAGAAAACGTAGAAACTTCTGTGGCTGCAAATAACCAGAGCAGGCCAGAGACATTCTGTATCACACTAGCATTTTATTTGAGACATAATGCCAACCCCTACTGTTGTGCATTCATTGGTTATAGTGTCTTTGCATCGCAAACATCTCCACCAGCATGGTCTATCATAGGTACACAAGTGTCATTGGTGCAAGTCAGTTTCATCGTGGCTGACTTCTCAAGGAAGAGCATGCTATTTTGTATGAAAGTAAATGCTCCGATAAGCTGCCAATTGTGAATATGTCCAGTGGCTAGACCCACTACAAATAAACCATTTTCAATATGCTTCTTCGTTCGTTACAGACAGACACTTCAGTATTCATCAATGCTATGAAATTTGCTTTGTATGACGGGATAAAAAACACTTATGCGGTAATGATAGACTTTTGAACTCCAGCTGTAAGATGACAATATATGGACTGTGACAAAAGAATTCTGGAGAAAAAGAACGCTCATTTTGCAGTTGGAGAAAGATTGTGAATCTTGGGATATTGTGACCTCATCTCCATGGAAATAAAACTGAGCAAGCAAGCAAGAATAAATGTGAATTTACAAATAACCATGAAGTGCCCCTGCCTTCCCCCAAAGTTCATTCAAAAAGATAAAGAAGCTCAGCGCACGCATATTCGAGGAATTCAAACATAAAAAGCAGAAATGTGCATATGGCTATAGCAATTTGTCCTACAATGAAACTTAGGCAAGGTGCACATGCAGTATCAATGTCAGGCTAGCAAAATGTGTCAACTGCCTTTTTCTCAGCACAGCTTCTTATGAACAGGAAAAAAACATACGAACATGCTGTCAAAGAAACTGCCACTCAGTGCCATCTTGTGAGCATGACCTAACAAGAAGCGAAACCAGTAGTGAGAAATCCCGTTCAATCTTGGCTGAGAACACCTGCACACTGCAGACGAACTAGTTAAATAAAGTTTTTCTGTCTGTCTGTCTGTTGAGCTTTTCAAGACACCTACTCGTGGCAGGCGTCGTCATTACAAAATTGAAGATAACTGTCTGGGTTGCACGAACGGACGAAAACACCCAGCAACGTCAAAGTTAAAGGGGAGCGAAACTCTGCGCGGGCAGCGCGGAACAACCCATTTGGGGGTCCCGTTAGATGCTTACGCGCTACGCAAAGAATGCACTGAGAACGACGTGGACAACTTATTAAAATCCTACAGGTGTGAGGCGCGTGCACACGCACAGGAAGATACCCGAAGCTCTTCGGCGAGCTTCCCCAATCGACAGACATACGATGACTCACGAGAAACCTACAGCGTCTTTGGCAGCAGCGCGGGCACAATGCCACAAACAAAAGTGTTACGCTCGTACGTGTTGAGCAAAGGACACGCCGCCACCGCGGTATATGCATTTGGGCCAAAGCTTGCGGATATACAGGTCGGCAGCACCTATGCACGAAGTCGCGGAACCAGGCCCAACACATGACAACTCAGTGTGAAGAGATTCTCTTTTCCTATTTCCGAGACCAGCCGGGACGAAAGTCAACGTAACATTCAGAATAGCGAAATAGCACTGTGCGCGATGTGCAATGATGACAAAATGAAGGTTACGAGTCAGAGGTTTTGAGTGAATTACGGCACAAACAAAGCTCGAAATGCGACTATTTTGACCACGAGAAACTCCAGTCACCCAACACACTGGGATGACTTTAATGGGATCATCTATGCAAACATGCGCGAAACACGAGTTCTTGTTGACGTAAACGAGCGGGGTCAAAATTGCAAAATAATGAAATAAATAATGCAAAGAGACGCTGCCTGAAACTTTTAAACTCTGACGAAAGAAAAAGACACTGAATTGCGCCCTAAAGAAAAAAGACTTACATTTTTTAGTTAATTTTGTGAAGGCAAAGAACAGGAATTCAACGACAACTCGCCTGAAACAATCGGTATGCCACACCGCGTGAAGTGCCTGCGAATATTCGTCGTCCTCAATCGCATTCAGGCAGCTTTCACAAGTCAACGGCAGCTCTTCTGTCAAGTTGAAATTTCATCGTTATTCAATGTTAGTGAAGTGGGTTAGCCGTAGTTAGTTAAGAACTGCCGGTTATTTCAGAAGCAAATTTGGATATTAACCTGACGCCTTTTCCATGACGAACATCAGCCACAAACTTCGATTAGTCCGAGCCTATATCCATGCTCCAAGCCGTAGTTTGCTCCGAGCACCATGCGAGCACTATGATGCAAGCGCATGCGCCGAAGGCCCCAGCAAGCACGAGAATGCCTCCTTGCCCGCACGAGACAAAAATTATAGGAGGCGTTGACGAGACGTTCACTTGAGGGATCGCCAACCGTTTGTGCGCAGGCGCGAGTAAGAGCGGGCGTGAGAGATTTTTTTTGGTGAGAGAGAAAGGCTGGGGGCATGGCTGGAGGCATATTCTAAAAATACCCTAATATGAAACTTATGGCCGGGGCTTTCGCTCCTTGAACATCACTCTGCCTAGGCCAATGGGGCCGATTTTCGCAGGCTGGATTCTAACGGTAGTTGCACTGATACCAGAAAAATGTTTACTTACTAATAATAGATGCATGTGTTGAATATTATTCCCTTTCAATCTAAATTTAAGAATGAAAGAAGACGTCTGAATAATGTTTAGTTGCTTAGAAAGTTACATGGGTATCGAAAGCGCAATGACGATTCAGCAGACGGCCGACACCGGCGTCGTCTGCTTCTGCTATCGCTTTTGCGCTGCCCGCTTGCTTTGGCCAGGTATATGCCACTACATATATATAAATATATATATATATATATATATATATATATATATATATATATATATATATATACATATATATATATATATATATATATATATATATATATATATATATATATATATAAACGAGAAGAAAGGGGGTTAACCGAGGGGCCCGATGTACTTGGTGTCAGTGTTTGTTGGCTTCTCATTATATGACTATATATATATATATATATATATATATATATTTATATATATATATTTTAATTTAGAACTTAGAATTAGCTTGTACATTTACCTTTGAAGGTTGGCACTGCTGCATAGGCCGAGAGAAATCACGACGCTAACTTGCGGCCAATAAACAGCTTTATTAGAACATCATATCGATGTTTACATGAAATAAAAAGCACGTGAATGGCGTTTCAGAAGATATACTGGTGCGTAACATGCATAGTTATTTATGTGCAAAAAGATACTACGTACAGTCTCGCCACACATTTCTGGTGAACACAAGCTGTCCGCCGCTGAGTGAAGAAATACAACCGACCACATAAAGCCGTCCCACGCTGGTATGTTGTTAAAGTTCCTCCAATTTTGTAGGTGAAGATGTCACGCCACTTCGTTCACTATATTCATAAACTGCACCTTGATTTAACGAGTGCATCCTGTTTGAGCCGAAACACGTAGCTTTCACAACGGCGAATTCTGTCGCGACTGTTCGTCTGCTGGTCCAGAATGCCTGCTCCCTCTCTCTCTTGCAGTTAACCATTCGAGAAGTCCCGTTATAAAAATTTTAAGCGGTTAAGCTGAATTTGCTTCGAAAAATTTATAATTTCAGATAGAAATGTTTTTTTTGTGCGTGCTGGTTTGATGCGTTGCAAATAACGTTTACATAATAAAGGCTTAGCTGGCGTTTCGATTACCGCCGCCCATGCCGCCGCCCATAGAATTTTTGTAGGAAACTCTATGCCGGCGCCGGCAGTGCTCTGTCGTCGTTTCGATGGTGGCGCCACCCCAAGGCTTGGACGCGAAACACGCCACATGCTTGCCGCGGCGTCACCGCGCGCGGGGGCGTGGCGTCTAGAAGTAAGCGATGATGGCGCCATCTGGATTTCCAATAAAAAAATGCCTCAGCGCGCGGAGTCCTCGTTTGGCCCACTCTCACAATCTAGTACACTCTAACAATACGCCGCGTCCCCAGGTGGGTGGCACCGGTAGGTCTGGATGCGCGCAGTCGGCAAAGTCACAGCCGCTTTCACGGTTTGATTGAAGCGGGGGAACTCCTGGAATAAAAAGTTTTGTGGCGCCCTCTCATGGTTCTTAGAAGTCGTCAGTCAATGGACAGATGTGGCGGCCTCTGTCTGCTGGGACACTGGGATCAAGAGGCGCCTGCTCGGGGCAGGACCCTTGTCTGCGAGAACCCTCTCACTTCGGTGTGGCCAGTGAAACCTGTACGGAAGTGAGCACGTAAACCCTCCCCCTCAAAGGCAGGTCGGCTACGATGACTTTGGACGCTCCGTATTGGTCGATGGTAGACTGCCATTTTCCCTCACCTAGGGTTCTAGGGAGGACAGAGTGTATTTAAGGAGCCGTTGGCGACTCCTCAGTGTGCGTTCCTCTTTCAGTCATGTTGGACTGATGAACTGTAACATTCTCATGTAGATACTGTAAATAAATCCCATATTCCTTGTTCTCGATGAGAACAAGTATCTCCCTTCAACAACGTCCTCAGCGTGGATAAGTTGGACGATGGCATGGGCCAGCTACCATCTATTTCATGCCCGAATCCAACCATAACAGCCCATTGCTTCTCCTATTTTACCGCGCCGGCAGCCAGCATCCAAGCGTAAACAAACTCTGTGACTCAACCCCACTCCGCAATGCTAGAATAGGCACTGTAGCAATGCTGGCACGCCTACAAAACGTGCTAAGAAACCTCCTCCGTAGTGCCTTGGCAGAGTCATATTGGTGATATATTCAAGGAGCAAAAGCCCCCAGATTTTCTCTCTCGCGCCCGCTCTTACTCGTGCCTGCGCACAAACGGCTGGTGATCCCTCAAATGGACGTCTCGTCCAATGCTGGCGCTGAGCCGTGCTGCTCTATGCTGTGCTCCCTGAGGGGCTGCAGAAGATAGCAAGGTAGTGCCAACCTTTCTGTTCTCACAACGAACAACGAACCACTTTTAGGTTGCGGTGCTGATGCTGTGACACTTCATTTCTTATTCTCGCCATGTCTGTAGTGGTGTCCGGTCGTCAGCAGGCACATGGTTTTCAAGGTATGTCGGTGGTTTGTTTTTAACGCGATAGCGTTAAGGAGCTCGTGTCGCAGAAAAGCCGGTGTCGTCGGCGTCGGGTGTCGGCGTCCGCGGCGTTGACCGTGACCGATAAATCACGGCAGGCACTTCATAAATAAAAAGCAACTTCCAAGATGGGCTGAGTGGGAATCGAACCAGGGTCTCCGGAGTGTGAGACGGAGACGCTACCACTCAGCCACGAGTTTGATGCTTCCAAGCGGTACAAACGCGCCTCTAGTGAATGCGGTGTTGCCTTCGAAACGAGCCGTGGAAAGTTATACTGCAGTGTATATCGGTAATTATGAACATGTAACTTACAGAAGTCGCAATTACACGAGTAGCGAAGTGCGTTTCCGCTGCATTTCTTCTGCGCTTTCCGCACACGCAGAGCCATCTTGCGGCAAACACAGAAGACCCCCTCCTCTCCATGTAAGGCGCTGCCTCGACAGATGGCGCGCCACGCGCGCATTGGAGCTGTGGAAGGACCGGTGCGAGGGGGGTCGTTGCCCGGACTCTCTCTCCCCTGACAACGCTTCGCCTTGCTCCCTCCGCAGAATCAAGCGTCCTTCCTTTCTTTAGATCGCTATCTTTCTATCTCTCTGCCCGTGCCGATCACGACGTTTGGCTGGCGTGCATCATTTCCCCCTCCGAGATACCGAGTTCTTCGGTTCATTCCGCTTGCTCAGGCGCACGTTTCGTTGCTGCGCCGAACGCTGCGTTGCTCGACCATATGGCTCGACGATCACCGCGTCCAATGCGGGGCGCCTCGTAAGTGATGGTTGCCCTGTAGCCCATTGTCTTACACCCCTTGGCGGGTCGACGGGAACGCTGTCGCGTTCCACTCTTGAAGGCGAAGCTTAAGCGTCCTCCAATTTTTGTACTTTTCTTTCATGCCAGTAATGAGTGCTTAGCATAGGCCAGAAGAGCTGATGCACAACGCAAACGGCAGTACCCTTCAAGGCATGTGGATGGTGTTTTATCTCGGAATAGTATTAAACTGAGCCAATTGATGCATAGACTAGTTTGAACAGCTGAACTGCAACCCGAAACAAATGGAAGGGACGTTGTTGTTTGTCTCCCTTTGTCCCATGTTTCAGTTTATCTTCTCACACTCGTCCTGGTCTTTCTTGTACTGTACGTGCTTCTCGCGGTCTGCAGGTTTTGTGCGCAACGGCACCATGGTTTCAGTGGTTCTGGCACACGTTTTTGATAGTGGTGTTCGATGTGAGGTAGTCGCTGCTCATGCATTGGTTTTGTTCTTTCTGCTGGTGAAGGTCTTTTGTAATAAGGGCTGTCTGTAGAGCTACATGATATTCTGAACGCTTTGTTGCTCCTCTGTACGTTTACATAGCTCCTATGTATAGCGTGCAGTATTACGTGCTTGTATCATTTGTAGGCACAAGCCATGTACTTTCACATGTTCTTGAACAGTCTATCTTTTTGCACATTATATAAAGCTTTGCTGTACTCTACTGCTTGCAAGGACAAATTTTATTGTCAGTGGTACTATATAAGCAGATGCCTTAGATTTAGAGAAGCTGAGAACCAGTTATTGTAGGCGTCTTAAGCTACCTTTTATGTCTTACCCACGCATTCAGAAATGTGCCTTAACTTGAAGCCCATGTTTGATTTGGTCGAGATAAAACCCGACGCGACGCGCCCAAGGAGAGACAGTGAGTGTCTTGGGCACGTTTGCACCTGTCGTTGTATGTATTGACAGTCAAGCTTGGGCTTCAAGTAAGGGTGAATATCTAAATGTGGGGTAAGTATACTAAGCGACGTGTTTGCATAGTTGTAAAGACTTTTCAGGTGTAGGATGCTCAAGCCAGCCAGCAAGAGAGTGATCTTCCAAGTACGGTTCGCCCTCCTGCCCCACATAGCATCTGTTGGAATCTCAGCGCTGACACCCGTTGTTGCAATCGCACCGCTGGCACGAGTTGTTGCAACTGGGTCGCAAGCCCCAAGGGTAGCGTTGGCCTGGCGGCCTGGGGCACAACTGGAAGCATCCGAAGGTCCAAAAAGCATGAGTCGACTGCTAACAGAACAACTTGTTTATTCTAGCATCGCAAAAGAGCGGCCGGTCAGGTCGACCGAAGTGGAGAGACGGGAGGGCACGCTACTCAACAGAAGAAATCGGAGCCTCTCTCCTGGCTTCCGGGGTCAGCTGCTTTTATACTCTCGGAGTTGAGGGCAAGAAGGAACGTCACGGGATGAGGACACGTGACGGCGGGGCACGGACAAGCTGAGAGACATGTTGAGACGAGTGTAGTGACGCATCCGCCGAGCCGGCGCCGGTTAGACCTCCTCGCTTCACACTTGGGGAGCTCCTCTCCCCGGCTGCCGCGCTTTGACAAGCGTGGGCACCAACATGCACACACACGCACACACGAATACACGTGGCATCGAAACATGCCTGGACGCGCTTGGCGGGGAGGCGTTGAGGCAGCGCTTAACGGGCTAAAATGTCCGCCGCTTTGAATGCAGCCCCGGCGTCCGTTGCATCCGCGCCGGCTATACCGCGCGTCGTAGGCGAAACGTAACACATCGTACTGTGTGCCTTTAGGAGTGCTGACAAATTTTCTTCCTCTTTTGAAACTGGTAGCAGTCTAACTTGTAGTCACGGTAATGACTACAAGGCTAAACTGCACTATCTCCAGTGCCCAAAAATTATGTTCCCTTTGAAGTGGCTACCTTAAGATGAGCACTCACTGCAATATGTTTCCTTGGTAGTACTGCTGCGGGGGCCAATGCAATTAACCACTGCTGCTATGTTTAGCCCAGTGTATGAACCCCAACCAGATAACGCTAAAGATGTAGATGTAGCAGCTCGTTTCCAGCATCAGCTGAATCAATGTATTGGCCTTTCGTGGCACCTGATTGCATTTTATGTAGTGCTGTATGTTTTCAAAAATGTGACATATATAGAATCCTGTTACTTGATGTCAGGCTGAGTGTACGGAAAGCAATGAGACAGTTTAAAAGGAAAGGGCTGATTTGATACTGCTACAAGTGGCTAAGCACTCTCAGCAGCATGGTGTGGCCTGGTACCACTGCGTTTGGTTCACTAGTGCATGCCAAGTGTGCTGTGGTACCAGGTAACCACTAACTGCAACTACACTGACACCCTTATGGTCCATGAATCTACACACTAGTCTCACTTGCGTGGAAATATGATATAGTTATTCTTCTTGAATAATTTATAGAGCATACCATGGTTGTATTTGGACTGCATGCTTAATTATTTGAGGAAAATGAGGCAAAAATTAATTAAGATACTTCCTCCTTATAACAGTCTTCATGTCTAAGAGAGAACAGTGTTTTAAAGCTACTTTTTTAATGCAGTAGCTGTGTTCTAGATTTTTTATCTTTATAGAGAAGCTAATTTGGCACCCCTTTGCTGCAGGGGGTTGCCTGCTTCTCTTACAGAATTTATCATTGTGCTAACATATTGGTGGTTTTCAGATTATTTTTCCTATAGGATATATTGCTGTTTTGGGCCTTCACCTGTTGCTCTCCTTTATGTTTCTCTACATTGTTTCTATTGCTGAATACAAGGCTAATCAAAAAGTGATTTGATGTTTCCATATGTGAATTCTGCTTTTGTTTTTGTTAATGAGAATTACAGTCTCATAATGTGCCCTCTGTGTTTTATTTTACTGTAGAGAATGCAGCTAACATTGCACTCTTGCTCACCTAAGAATTTTTTTTTTTATGAGAGAAGTCTTCCTTTTCAAGCATTGCTTTTACTGTCTTACTTTATTTATCCTTCAGTATGTTTATGCTTAGCTCTTATGCAAAATTGATATTTTTGTATTATTTCGTGTATTAAGCACTCATTGTGCCTTTCAGGAACCAAGAGATGGCATTATGTTGTATCTTTAGTGTTCACTTTATTTTCATGAGACATCTGCAGTCTGCCATTGTATTTCACTTCAAATATTGTGTACATCATTACGTACTTGTCAAACGGTTGATACTGATAAGAGGTTTCGCAATAAAAAGGCTGACGGTGACAACTTGAGTTTCTCTTCACTTAGTAATAGTGGTACTTTGATTTGTTGTCCCAAACAGTCCAGGACTGTCCGAGAAGCTGCGTACGGAAATAATCACTGGCTGTAATAGCGTCTCAAGCAGTCTGGGACAGCAAACTGAAGAGGCCCAGTGCGTGCATGCATGATGAATAAAAGAAACAGCAGAAAATAGTACAGTGGATGTCCTATGGTCGTAAGTGTGCTTAAAGGAGCACTGACACAAAAATTTGAAGTCGAGATAACTTGTGAGATCGATTTAGTGGGTCACACACACATCGTGTGTAAAATATCAGCGGCGAATATCGCTTAGAACATATATAAAATCAATTTTAAAGTACGTGCGCGCAGCCAACCGTAAAACAGAGCACCTCGCGACATTGACATCACCCGGGTCTGTAAATAGCCAAGAAAACGCTACGCCATGTGGCTACGTCACAAATTTTCGTTGGCTGCCATGCGGCTTTACACGTGCTCTTTACACGTGCTCGCCGTCGCCGGCCGCAATATCCGAGTCACTGCTCTCCAGTGGGTCAAATTGAAAGTGATTGGCCACGGCTAATACGGCGGCGACTCCTCCATGCAGGCAATCGTCGCCGCTGGACGACGAAAACGAGGACGACGACGACGATGATGGCGAGGACATGGCAAACCACGTGCAGGCGTAGCAGACGACTAGCAGCACGAAGCTCGCGTGCCGGCGCGCCGCACGCTGGCTGCGCGGCAGAGCATACGTCATGGCTTTTTGCGAACACGTGACCACTTTGTCTACACTCCCGCTGCACCGTTTCGTTGCTCTCTGAAACCGAAACTTGGACTGGTCGCTACAAAAAAGACTGCAGACAATTACCTGTCGCGCTCTGAAGTAAATGAGGTCTCGTGCCGTGATTACTGCGTCATTAACTACTTATTAAAGCAGAAAAAACCACATGGATTTTTTTTGTGTCAGTACTCCTTTAATATGGATATCGGTGCCATAGATATAGTAAATATCTGTTGGATGTTGTGGTTATTTATTAGATGTGATAAATACACCTAACAGGATATTGTGGACGTCTATTAGATGTACCATGCTCTGACATCCCCACAACGTACTATATACTACTTACACGTTCCGGATGCATTTGCGATGATCCATAGTGCATCCATGCAACGCTTTCTGAATAAATCTGGATATCAAATGGACGTACTGAACCTCCAAGCACATCTAACGGATGTATCTGGCTATCTGGGATGCTGCCACCGTAACACGCACAAAATCTATATAGCTTTGCAGCCTGAAAAAAGTTACGTGCAGCACGTACGTTTTAAAGCAGTGGGATCGCTTTTTGCAAGCTTTCAACTCACCTAGACATCAAACAGTTTTATATATTAAAAAAAAGCTAAGCTCTACTTTCCTTGAAACAGGCTCGATCAATTTCTTGCGCACATCGGGCGCAGGAAAAAAACTTGTGAATACAATTCTACCATATTGCAGATCCTCTGTCTTTAACTACGGCACACAGCAGTAAATCCTAATGTTACCTTTGACATTAGCTAGGTTACCTGTCATCAACTGAAAAAAAGCTAGTTTGTCTTAGGAATTCTTTAAAACTTTTTCCAGTCTCTTGCGGAGGCTAGGAAAGGGAAATTTATGCCGTCTAGCATTGCATCTGTCACCTATGCATGCTCGTTGTTTACGCTTCTTGCACCACTCCTCCTCCTCCAATTTCACTATTCAAACGCAAAATATTCGCAAATATTGTTTTATTTTTATATTTCTGAATTTATTAATTCACCACCAATACAAGCGCTTTGTGCCTGCCGAAATGGCAGCACGGTGGTTGGAACAAACCGCGGAAGCAGACGACGGCGAAGATGTTATAACTAACCATAGAGTTTCTGACTATATGGTGAGAGACTCTATGACATGCTATATGCATATATACATATATAGTGATAAACTCTATGGCTCTATGAGAAACCATAGAGTTTCTCACTAATATCTATGGAGTTTCTGGACGTGAGAAACTCTACGTAACTAGCGCCTCATAGAGCTATAGCGCCTGGATGGGTGGACGGATGTTATGAACGTCCCCTTTGGAACGGGGCGGTGGGCACCAAGCTACAGTGAACTAGGGCGCTATTCTGGACATTCCGCCATTTTCTTCGGTGCGTGACGTAGGCGCGACGCAAACAAAATGGCGCTGGTGGCCCAGTTTTGCCTACGTAACGTGACGCCCACTTGACGTTTTGCCTAAGAAACTGAAATGAAGACACTGAATGTAGCGTTATCGGTAACGCAAAACAGTTTTCCTCCGCAGTAAAAATAAAGCAGCTATCTCAAAGCGTATGATTGTTCCGTCGAAAACGCTTCGCGCTTCCGTCGTCTGCTGCGTACAAGCCGTCGTCTGCTTCAATAGCTAGGATGCGTGTCCCTGGAAAATGGAATGAGTCATCGCATGTTCGTGCCAACGCGCTTGTTTTCTTTCTTGAGACAACATAAGCGAACTACCAGTGGTGATGCGCGCACGTTCTAGGCCACGTTATCGCTATTTCGTGAAACGCAAGTGACTCAGCCCGACTCGGCTGGCTTAGAAACGGCCGAATATCACCGATAGCGTTGCGCGCGCCAGAGATATCCACTAGAGCGACGCAAGCGCCGGCGCTGCCATCTCTTGTTCATTTCGCTGGTTACTCGCACCGCGGGAGGAAACTTCAAGGCGCCGCCTTGCGTACATTTCTTTTTGTAAGTTAGAAAAAGGCCGTTGTCATAACTTTTGATTGTGCGAAAAGGCATTAATCTCGATTACAATACAAATGCAGCAGTGAAAAGTGGACAACATTGCTGAAAGTTTGCTATATTCAACGAATATTATTTCGTATTTACGCGTTCTTTTAAAAAACGATGGCCCAAAACACAAATGCCAACACCACCCGAGAGCGATGCAAATACTATGAGCACGCGTTATGAACAAAAGATTTTCGTGGCGCCAAACGACGGGGAAAATGTGGCGATACGCATTCCTCTCGGCTGCCATTGCATATGGCTGCCCATTAGCATAATTCGCGCGGCTCGTCGCAGCAAAAATTATGGCGGAAAATCTCAGCAATGGCGGCCCTGCGCAACGTCACGCATCGTCAAAATGACGTTTACGAAACAGCCCTTCCTGTGACGCTCCTCATGAGATATTCCTTCAGCCAATCAGCAAGCTGGCATGGCGCATATCTTGAATCGCCACCACATATTTGCGCAATTGCAGATACATTGCACTGGCTTCTGCACGCTACCGCTCACATTCTTTTTGAAGCGCTAACATCACAATATATCTGCCAAGGACCAAAAAATGTATTAGTCCATAACATTTGCAGCTCCACGTCACGTTTCGTCATCTTGATGAAAACGCAAAATTGCATTTTGCAATACTTCCGCTTCCCGGCACAAATTTCAAAACACGTGACCTTTCGACAGCCAATCAGAGAGTAAACATGGCGGATAATGGCGGCCGTGCAGCCGCCATGCGTGTCCAGAATAGAGCCCCTAGTACACTGTAACCAAGCCCTTGCTATTACTAGAGTGTACTAGATTCGGAGAGTGGGTCCAACGAGAGCTGCGCGCTGAGGCATGTTTTTATTGAAAATCCAGAGGGCGCAACCATCGCCTTCTTCTGGAGGCCACGCCCCCGAGCGCGGCGGAGGCCATGACGGCACCGATCAAAAAGCGTGCCCAACAAAAAAAAAAAAGAAGAAGAAGGAGAAGAAAAAGCACGATCGCGGTCGAGCGCAGCGTTGTAGTTGCGTTCGAGGATGACCGTGCCTGGACTAGCTGGAGTCACGCAGTCAGTTGGATCGCGTTTGCAGTTTGCTTTCCTTACCTTATGTGCGTGTTTCACTGTATCATGAGAACACGAAATTCATAGCTGATATTCCGAAGGAACGGGAACCATGTGCCGTAATGGGATGAGTTACAGGAATTAATGAACTGTGTGGCATAATTAGGTGTTAAATAAAAATTGGTAAACCTTTGTTTTGTTCCTTTCTCAAGGCGATATATTGAATGCTAACAAAATTTCCCCGATGCCCTAATAACGGCAGCGATATGAGATTTAGGGAGCCTATATGGGTCACATTATTCTTTACGTGCAGCACATTTTTTTTTGTAGGTTAATTGTGGGTTTTGAAAATATTTACGGAATAGCCTTTTTTCTTCCCTATTTTTGTGCGTCATATACGCCTGAGATGTAGTTGGTTTTCCACACCCCCTAGTGAATAAAGCAAAACACATTGTTTATATCGGAAGCATGTTATCGGTTGTCTATGTCTTCGAGCCCGCGCAGCTAGGTTTCCCATGACACATGCCTCCAATCTGAATGACCGTTCAACTGAGAGCGGGAGCGTTCTCTTTGTTGACCGGCCTTCATCTGTTGCATATGAGGTCGTTCTCTTTCGCGTGGGCTGCTCGGGTGTAGGCTGCTCGTAGAGATAATCCTGAAAATACGGCAAAGAATTGTGGGTATCGCAACAGACCGAAGCGCAGGCTTTCCACGCTGTGTAGATACTTCCTGGCCTTCAAGGATATGCACATAATGCCTCAGTATGCACTTTGCATCAAAGTGCAGCTCACGAATGGAGTCGGTGCGGTGAAGAATGAGCTCCTGCACGCGTCGCCGTTCTTCGTCTTTAGGGACTCCGAAGAGCGAGAGCTTGGCCTGACCTTTCAATCTACTGTATACGGTTATGCCACTACACAGCAGTAGTTCTTTCGCCGAAGTGTGCTCATCCTCTCATTCTTCGAACACTGTGCCAAGTCGCCGAATTACGAGACAAACCATAACACATATGCGAGGGCCGTCTGCGCGCGTAGATATCGTGCAGACGGCATCGTTTGACGGAAGCGGGGAAACTCAATTCATGGCAAAGCAGTAATTATATTGTATTCTTTTTTTACATACCTGATACAAAAATCAATTAGAGAAAAAATGACGAAATAAACACATGCACGGGCGTGTTCAGGAGACGGCGGAGCGTCGAGCAGACGACAGCTGGGCGCCGCCGTATCCACCGTCGATAGGCGTGGTTCCACCGGGCCGTCGAGGCCCTGGATTGGCCGGAACGTCAGAAGAAGGCGACTGCAGCTCCGCCGCAAATTTCAGTGTTTTTTGCTTCACTCTCGCCGCTTGTCGGGGCCTCCGCTGGACACACTCCCCCATTCTAGTACACATAGAGTTAGTAGAACAACTCTAGAGGAAAAGCTGGGCCGGAAAAGTGGGAACCTCTAGGGCGCCGCCCTGTTGCTACTGGTCAATGTGGCCAGCGCAATTACTATTGAAAGAGCTGAGAACAAGTGCAGGTCACCTTATGCTTTGTCATCTAAAAACGCATACCTGATGGCTTTATGGAGGTGGTACGTTAATATTAAATTTACAGAAAGCAATCACTAAGTCCATGACCTACGTAAATCACGATGTACGCATTCATGCAATAAAGGATGACGTGAATTTCGGTTTCGAATATGTTTTTTGGATGCGTAGTAGTTTCGTTTAGGTTTGACATGCGATCGCGCGTCGACATCGGATGCTATGGCACACTCGTGCCTTATGTGCCACCGAAGCCCCGAAGTAGTCTGGCATATACCTTCACATGTAAGTAAACGAATGTATCCCCTTGTTGAGAATATCACGCGAGTAGGCAGCTCTTGTGGTGCATCACAATCGTTTGAGAAGCGTCACAGTAGAGCATTTTTCTGCATGCGGAGCGGTGTTTTTATTTGCAGGTTTCCCTTCAGTAGGAAATTGCTGGACAGGCGGACCAGCGCACTGGAATTGTACTGGCGAAGCCACAAGCAACTCAAAAAATCTGTTTATTTGTTGCACTTTGAACAATCATGCTTGTACAAAGGCCACAGCAGAAAAACAGCCTGATGCCGAGTATTTCTGTGCCACGAAGTATTCAAGAGGCGAGTGCCTAATGCGGATGAAATCGAGTGCATCGAGACTTAGAATGACAGAAAGCTGAGCTAGTTGGTAAGGATTTATTATGCAAAACAGAGGTGAGGCGTGCAGACAGGACACAAGAGTAGAGAAGTGGACGGCGCTCGTGTTGCTTGCTTGCAAATACTCTACTCTTGTGTCCTGTCTGCACGCCTCACGTCCGTTTTGCATAACGAATGCATCTACCCACATAATAATAGCGTAGGCGTTTTAGTAACTGTGCAATATTTTCAACACTTCCTTGCATGCCATTTCATGTGGAATATATTTTCTGGTCACAAATTTGTGCAGCGAATCTATTTGCATGATCGACTCCGGGCCTGTGGGACCGTTCACTTGCACTTGATGCTGTCTTTTACATGTATCCATAAACTGCAGATATGCATATCAGATCCCTGCGAGCATTTTCAAAATTCAATTATTTTCGACAACAGGCACATATGCAATACTGACATAATCCCGAATACCACTAAGCAGCTGGGACACATTTTTGTTGACCATACTCGCAGGTAAAATAAGTACATCATGTGGGCAGCTCCAGCTCATTTTCCTTAAGTCAGTGTGTACAAGGGTTATGCAAAAATACTTTTTTCTCGCGCACCGATTATTTTGCTGTATAAGCAAGAGAACCCACCACGTTAGTGTAACGTATCTTGTGCATCACACTAATATGTGCTTTCATTTACCAAGTGAGATGAGTTACTTTTATGGCTCATTCAGTCATATCAAACTGCAAGCTGCATTCATCAATCTTCAATTGGATTTTGCAAATGTTTAATGAAACATGTTTCCCTTTTATGCAGATATGCAATGGCAACCTCTTCAATGTGTTCCAAAAGTAAAATTTAAGCTCTAAATTAAAGAAGATATTTCTAGTCAGAAACAAGCAAAAATGGTGACTGCAGAGTATCAGAAGCCCAAGGTACAGAAATTATGAGAAGTGTCGAATGATTTTAAGGAAAGAGTCGTATTTGAAAATGCAAGACTCTTTAGTGGAGGTCAAGCAAGTCAATATAGGTAGAATACTCTGCAAAATTATGCGAGTGAGGGGAAGTCAAACAATGGGTCAGGAAATGCATTGTTTTTCTGCAAAACAAAAGCTGATTGCCATTACATACGTAAGTCACTTTAGCATCATGATAAATTCAGAAATAAACCAAAAAACAAGACACGCAAAAATAAAAAAAACATTTAATGATATTCCAGCAGAACTTTTTGTTGGGCTAGTTGGTGCATATTACTGAAGTACTATAGCGCCAAACAGACGACACAAGAAGAAGAGACACGGACATAAGCGCTCGTCCGTGTCTCTTCTTCTTGTGTCGTCTGTTTGGTGCTATAGTACTTCAGCCATTTAATGATGCTCTTTCCACACGGATAAATAAAAACAAACACATCACATTTAATGTGGACATATCAGATGCCTTGTGAAACACTAAAGGAACAATTCAGTTTCGAGCTATGGCACTTGCCGCATAGATGTGGGGGGGCCTTGCACCAATAGTGATAGTTACCACTGCATTTAGAAATTGAAAGCATTCGTGCAGACAAGGATGATTCTTTATGTTTTCGGCTACCACTTCAAATGCCTCCACCAAGTGTTACAATGCTGCACGCAGCCATACTAAGGATCTTGCAGCAACACCTGCAGGTAAAAAGCAGAAGCAGTAAAAGTGCTGGTGTGTTCTGGACACTATGATTGGAAACTTTTAGGCAAGAAGAGTGCAAGAAGCAGACATAACAACTGCATTTATTTCCATAATTCCCCATTTAAATGGCCTTTTCTTTTTGCTTAGACAATGCCTACGCCTAGCCAGAGCAGCTCCCTCATACAGACTCCGCAAGCCAAGAGGCCGTGGAGGCAAATGCAGGTAAGAGGCAATAAGCAATAGCACTGGTATCGACATTCATCTAATTTCTTTTTATTTCGTTTAGGCAGCCAGCACACCTCGAACAGCCACCTTGACTGCGGGTGTGTCACCCTAGTCGCCAAGGAGACATTTGAGGGAAAGTGACAGGCAATGTGAACAGCCACTTTTCCATGTAAACAATACTCTTTCTCTTGGATGACTCCTACGCCTCGCCACGCCAGCACACTTGTGCACAAAGATGCCGCAGAGAGACGTGCAGGTCAGAGGCAAGAAGCAGTGGCACTGGTGTCGACATTTACCCAATTTCTTTTTCTTACACTGAGGCAGCCAGCACACCTCGAACAGCCACGTTGACTGCGGGTGTGTTAGTAGATTCCCGTTGTACATATGCTCATAATAAACTTCAGTAAACTTGAACTTCATAATAAACTTGAAGGCAAATGGGACATTGACGCATTGTATGTATGAACATTTATTGTACACATACAATATATGTTATACTTTGCAGTGCTACAGAGCGTATTTTGAAGCTTCCCCCGATATTTTGCACCTTTAATTACGTATGTGTTGTGTGGCCCTCAATGCAGTTCATGTTGTAGCAGCTGCTTTGTCTGTGTATCGCACATTGGCTTAAGCTCGTGATATCCACATACTTCTCTCACATATACAAAATAAAGTTCTATGTAGTCCTCAGTGTTACAACAAAAAATGAAAGTAAACAATCCGATCGTGGAATTGTGTTTATTACAGTGGTTCCTACGACAGTTACTGACAAGTTGACAACTTGAACTGGTCAATCGGTCCGTAGCCTCCTCTATTTTTCAAAAATAAAGGAGGCTATGATCTGTCATGGCAAGGAATTGTATGTATACATAAAAAAGGGGGTATGTGTGTGTTTGTAGTGGGGGGATAGGATTAGGGCGGTACGAAAAAATGTACCAACACCGTGCTCTAGACCCATTCCGTTAAGGTACCGTAACAAAGCGTATTATGCATAAAGTTCATACAACCAACTCTGATATTACAGACGCCAGGCGACGCGAGCTACATTTGTCGTGATGCATTCGCGACTGCACCGGATGCCCTCCACATTATTCTCGTTAATCGTGCTCACTGCGCCGAGGCAAAAGAAAGATCATGGGCGCAGGTGCCTTTAAAGTATCTCGACCTTGCGAGGCACGGCTGCGCGTGCCAGGCGAGCTGTCCGTGCGAACACTCCCTGGCACACACCTGCCTCGGCGGCCCCAACCTACGTACCGTTCTGCTTCGAGCTTTGATCCCCCCCACTGTCCCTCGGGTGCCCTGGAGTTCCTGCGCCGCCTGCTCTACTATCATCTCAGGTGCTCTCCTGAGACTTCCGTTTGTCGGTTACATGTGCCCTACAGCTGGATCATTACTTATAATAATAATAAAAAAAACCGATCTATCGCCACGACGATAGATCGCGAAAGCGGCTTTTGCAACATACCGCGCCCGTGCGAAGAGAATTACGGAACGCCAACGAGGAATCTGACCACAGCTTCGAGCTGGTAACCTTGTCGAGTGACACTCCTGCAACAGGCGTGACCGCTGAAAACCGCATACCGCCGGAAACTTGAACAGGATCATCCCTCGGTTGCATAACTGCCAGCTGTACGGCCAACATGGACCACACCCACACCATCCCGCAACATAGAATAAAGAACCGACTTATAAAGCCCAAACACTCGGCTGCACGCACACATCACAACACTACAAGCGAGACGCCATGCTGCTACGCTGCTACTGTTGCCGGATTAAAACTGACTACTGTCACCAAGTCTAGCAAGCGTCTCAGGAGCTGGCAACCTCGGCGCGTAGCAACATGGCGGCGCTCTTGAGGTTCCCGATTTTAATGCATGGGTATATGCATGGGCCCTATGGGTAGCTTGTCCTCTAGAGTCAGTATAGTAACTCTATGCTAGTACACTCTACTATTACACAGCCTACCTAGATTTAAAAAAGAAAAGAAAAAAACACGATGAACTCTCACAACCAAATTTTCTGATCCCCCATTGGGAACTTTACTTTTGTACGTCTCCGTTTTTTGTCGTTTCCCTACTTTTCTTCCACCAATCTTCCAATCACCCCTTCCTAATCTCTATTTCGAACATGTTTACTTTTCCACTGCTCTCGCTGCACCCAAGGGATTCAAGGAGGCCAGTAGTGCCTAAATCGACTGCTGGGCAGAAGTCTTCACATTCTAATAAAACATGCTCCATCGTTTCCCTACCTTTACCTCAGCAAGCATATGCTTCTTTTTCCTTCTTATATCGTGCGTGTTCTAAGGCATCCCAATCTCGCTTCGAAAAGTAATGAGCTTCTCTTTGAGTTATCATAAATTGTTCCTTACCTGATTTCGTTTTTTCCTCTTAAGTCCGTTCTCTGCCCGTACGTTCTGTTCCAAGCGGTAAAACAGTTGAACTAGACCAGGCGTGCTGGACAAGCGACGTCTGTACAGGTCTGGAGTTCAGTATAGGTCGTGAGTACAGTACGGTACCGTAATATGGTACAGTATGGTACCATATGATGGTACACTCTAGTCTGAGAATAAAAGAAGCCGTAATATAGTTATAGTTTATGAAAGAACCTATAAAAGAACCAGAGGCTATCAGAGGTCCTAGTGCGCGCCCGCTGCGCCATCTACTTACGAACATTAGCGACGGGGGTCGGAGGTTTGTTTTCCGTGCACAGCACCGGGGTTGCTTTCAGATCATACCCTAGTAACACAGGTGTTCAGGGACGGAACTGAAGTCGAGCCACTTGGCGTCCCCCGCTTCTCGTAGAATGAAGCCTCGAAAATAGCATGGACGGAATTTAGCTTCGATTGTTCGTGGTGAGCGAAGGAACGAAATTTGGAAACTCGCATGTGACTATACAAAGCAGCGGAGAAAATACCTATTGTCCTCTGGCAGCAATCGGAGCCTTGTGCCCAACCTCGCTACTAATTTAGAAACCGATTAAACAACATCTTGGCGTGATATTTTCACGGTCATAGTAGGGGTCGGTTCTCTTGATGTGTGGCATGGGCTAGGAAACCGCGTTCTACTGTCATTAAAGCGTTGTTTCTGTGATTTGAAATCCAGAGCCGATCGCTTAGAAAAAGAAAAAAAAAGAATCAATGCTGTACTCATTAATTTTGTAGAAGTAACAGTTCGACCTAATATAAGAAGCTTGCGTACGAAATATGAAGAGTTGGGTGGCTTGTATGCCCTTGTGTTGTCTTTCCTTGTGCCGTCGTTTAGCTCTCCTCCAAGCAAGTTTCGAAATGTACCAACAAGCTAAATTTTCAAGCCTTCTGCAATGAAAAGTGCGCTCGGTGTCATATTTTCGTTTGTAAGACTGTCGCACGTGTGTTTCAGGTAGGTAAAAGCCAATGTGATGGTTGCACCGAAGTTGCAAGAGCGTCAAGAGGATGATCTTCCTGACAAGGATGTCGCTAAAGAATTCTACGCCAAGTATGAGCCAAAAGAGATCCTGGGAAGGTAACAGGTTACTTTTTTTTTTTAAACTAGGCTGGGGGAATGGTTGACGGCGACGTCTGGACAACTGTACTGTACGCATGCGAATCTGATCTAGCATGACGTGGTTGAAGTTCATTAATGGAGACCACAAAAATGTTGCTTCCTATTGTGCCTGCCGCGGCCACGCAATGAAGAGTACCCTGACGTTTTGCATAGCCGCTGTTTCACATGTATCGTGCAAATGATGCTGACAAATCGCAAGAAATGTGGTGCTATTTCTATATCTCTAACTTTAATGCCACCTTTATGGTGCCCTTTTTATATTAACAAATGTGCTGTGTATTTGTTCTTGAAGTAACATGAAACATTTTGCGGCTACTGTAGTTACCATTGTAGCCAGCACAATGTACAAATTGACTGTCACAGCACTGTATCTGTCACATTTAGACATTTTACATATGCTGTGCCATTAAAACCTGATATCTTGTTACAGGGGGATAAGTAGTACAGTAAGACGGTGCATTGACAAGGAGACTGGTGAGGAGTTTGCTGCAAAGATAATAGATATCAGCTCAGATACTGATGGGTCAGGACCAACAAGTCTCTACCAGGCAACGAAAAGGGAAATCGAAGTGCTGAAGAGAGTGGCTGGTCATCCCTATATTAGTAAGTGCCATCATACCATGACCTTATCTGGCAAGTATTTGAAAAAAGAATTCATGTATTCATTTAGCTCAGATTTGTTGTATCAAAAACATGCAATCCCCTACTCCATAAAGCTTGTTAACAAAATTAGTCTCATCTCTACGCTAGCAGTAATCTAGAATGAGATAACAGCAAATAATTTGCAGGCTAGGTTAATGAATTCTGTCCTATTTCCTTTCTTTGTGCTTTATCACTGGCCCAACTGGTCTTCTCCATATTTTGTGATCATATATATAACTGCATAATTCTTAAATATACAATTTCTAGAAACCACTGTGACTCAGTGACTATGGCATTGTGCTGCTGAGTGTGGGGGTTACGGATTTGATCTATGGCCACGATGGCTGCATTCCGATTGGGGCGGAATGCAAAGGGGTGCACATTGAAAAAGAGACATTAAAAGGCAACACCGTGTCAGCCTAAACTGATTGAGTATCCTTTCAAAACTTCTATGTGCATAAACTGTGTGGTAATAGGTTGGTTCTCAGAAAATGCTTTTTAGGTCCAAGCCTATGAGCCGTTGTAGCACAGCAAAAGTCAAAACCTGCTAAGCTGAGACATGTGAAATACAATGCAATCCACCTGTACCAATGAAGAATTGAACTGGGCCCGGGCGGATGTTGTCAATATCCATGACATCGCAGCGAGCTAGTGCGGGAACTTCGAGACAGCAGGGCCACCCGTCTTTCATTTTTCCATCTTGCTAGCGAAGCTGCTTCTCACGATAGCAGTGTTCTTTTTTTATTATTATTCTTATTAATTATTATTATTGTAAAGCTTGGTTAACAAATACAGTTCAAATCGTTTTTCTATCTAGCGTCCCTCTATTCTTCTTAACAATGAAGCTAATTCGACGGAATCATGCACAATATAGAGTTCTATTTTCGAATATGGTTCTTGTTTCTCAATACCTTTGAAATGCTCCTTGGAAGCGGAAAAAGTGGGATCTCCTTTGCAAGGTTTGGACTTCATAGTGGGTTTTGGAGATTGTTATAAAGTAGCGTCAACTGCTCCTTATAAAAAAATAATTGTGAATAAGCTCAGAACTTTCTTTTCTTAAACTTTTTTATTCAAAAACAAAATCTTTAATCACGACTATAGTTATAGAGAACCTTGATTGGTTTACTAAAATGCACGTGACTGCAATTGCTTCAAATAATGGCAAAGCCTAGATACTTGCATTCTATGCGTTTTTGCGCATATGGATGCAAACTTCTGCCATGAATGAGTTAAATTAAGTACAAGTATTTTTGTGCATAGGTTGTAAAAACAACGTAAGATTGAAAAAAGAGTAAAATAAAAGTGAAATATTCTAAACATGTGTATTGGTATTGCATATGATCAATTTGTATGAAATTTTGCCAGAACTATAAAATTTCAAAATTCTTTTACTGTATAGTTGGTGCCCTCAGAACCCTTGCAAGCTTCTTCCTCCAGCCGGGCTTGCTTTGCTGCACTGCAGACGAGCTTTAGCTTCAGCTTCAGCTGGTTGCAGTCCAGAGATCCTTCTGATTTTTCACTGATTTTCTTTTGTTGCTCAGAATGACCAACTCCCAAATTGGAATGCACCCAGCTCCTGTATAGGAAGTCTTCAAAGCGTTTGTTGAACTATACATTGTGTTAGGTAAAGACTACATTGGTGTCTACATTAACATCTAAAATGAAACTTAGAACTGTGCAAAAAAGAAGTGAGGCTTGCAGACAGGACACAAGAGTAGTGAAGTGGACAGCACGAACGCCGACTATCAACTGAAGGGAGCACTGAGGCGAAAAAGAAAGAAGACACAAAACTCATCTGCGCATGCTCAGGAATGGTAACACCATGTGTCAGTCGGGTACACGTGCCGGTCTACGTGAGAGATAACTGTTAAGGCACTTAATCTCTTCCTTATGTAAGGTAATCGAAGGCTGGCTCACGCACGCACTTCCTGTGCACGATGATGACATTTAGAAGGCGGAGCATTGTGCACACGCCCCACTCCGCCGTAGTCTTCGCAGTGCAAGGCATTGAAGAAGGAATGGTAGTATAGCAAATGCCATGTTTCATTGCCAATAACTCCACTTCTGCGGAACGCATTGTTGTACTTTTGCAGCAAAGTATTTTTGAAATAGCCTATTTTCACTTCAAATGCCTTTATACACTTCAATAACAAGTGGTTCCGGGCCCCTTTAAGGATGTTCTCCAAGTTTGCATGCCAAATTGTTGTGTGTAATCACCTTTTACAATTATTATTTTAAAAGCCTGCATTAACTTCCACTTTGTTTGCAGTTGAGCTGCATGATGTGTTTGAATCGACAACATTTATTTTCCTGGTGCTGGAGCTGTGAGTACATTACTTTATTCTGTGAATCAGTTGTTCTTGGCACTAAGCTTTATTTCTTTTAATTTTGTAGAGGGAAGTAGAAGAACAACATAGAAAATGTGAGAGGCACACAAACAAAACACTTGCTTGTGTTTCACACCTTCTGCATCCATTGTTTGTTTTTGTTTTTTCTTGCACGCCCAAGGAATTTTGAAAGGAATACCAACTAGTCGAATCTAGCAGCATTGCATTGTCCAGGCCTTAGGCAGTGGCAAAGCATCGTGTACTATCACGGCAGAAATGCAAACAGAGAAGCATGTTGTCTTTCAGTGCGTGCTGCACTGTCTAACAGCACCCATGAAAATCTGCTGCACATGTGCAGTTAAGCTACGTATTTGACGAGATGAGGTCAAGCAACATTCAAAAAGATGAGAGCAGGATGTAAAGCCATGTAGCCCAACCACGAGGAGTACCTCACAGGTCGTGCAGTGCTGTTCACGTTTCATTCCATCGTGATAGCTGTAGCACAGCTCCTTTCATTTCTTACAATTTTGATAGCCGACTGCATCAGATACCAAGACAGGAAAGATACAAGCTGTCCTGAGCAATGAAGGACCAAATAAATACCAAAGTATGAAATTGTTTAATCCTAAAGATGAAATTGTATTGGCTGAATTAAGAAAAATTTGTTGACAAGCAGAAGATGTGACATTCGAAATTATAAAACTGGAAAAATTGAGGAATTACTCAACGACGTTGCAAACATGAAATTAGTAAGAAAGAAAATGTCACCATGCCATGAACAGTAATTGAACTGCCCTGTAATTGAAGGCACACATCCTAAACACCCTGACACATATTTGAAAACGTGTAGCTATTGGCACAAGGCAAGTCTTGAATGCTGTATTATTTGTAATTTCTTTTATTCTACAAAATACAAAGTCCTTTAAGAAGGTCTCTGCTTATAACACAGAAACAAGATAGCATTATAAAATATTATCGCACCCACATTTTGCCCAACATAAGCAGGCTTCCATGCAAACTTCTTTCAAAATTTGGAACCGGAGCTTGTTATTTTATTTTTTTAGATTAAGCTTTTTGAGAAAACTTGATCATTTCACTGCTTTCTTCTTGTGTTTCATATAGGAAGACAATATTTCGCATAAATGTTGCAAAGATGTTCTATGTTTGACACCTTTTTTCAAGTTTCTGTGTGAAATACAAAATGTGCCAAGACACATCAAAGTTACGAACTTTTTCTGATGTGGGCCACGTTTGGAATTCTTTTACATTTTTTTGTTTGTGGACAGCATAAAAAAACGCATGGAACTAATTTACTGTAAAGCGTATTCAGATGAGCGAAAAACTTTTTCAACACAAAGTTTTTAGTTTGCATTTAATTCTACGGCAAAGTCGGAAAATACTGTGGTAAGCAATAGGAGGACGCTCACGCTGCCACCTTCAAATATTTTTTAGCTTGCTGGGAATGCTTTTTGGTAATAAAATTTTCGGTTCTGTGCATTTTGGATATTTCTACATGAAATAAAAACAAAACAGACAAAACAAAAATACCAACCAGACACGCATGTTTCATCTCTCGTGCAATCACCCAGCGTGAGACTGAGACACAGAAGATAGATGCACGTACACTCGCCCACAAAACATTGCAAGGCGCGTGAGGGCATGGCGAAACGGCCCTCCGCGCCCTCTAGCAGCGCACCTCCGTTGTTTAGATCAATGCCTGCGCACATGCGCGTCCCTCTGAGTCTGCAAGCGTGCATGTCTCCACAGCTTTCTCCTTGCACGCCAGTGATAACCGAGTGCAGCCGTGAGGTGCCCCTCTTGCGATTGGCGCTGTGGCGGCTTCGATGGGCGAAACTATGTGAAGCGTGAGCCTGCGTGTGCCGCTGCGGCCGCTTTTTGTCGAGTCATGAGCACGTACGCAGGCCCAGTAGCGAATTCAACAAGTAATTTTTTGTTTCTGCACTGCGCCTTTTCATGGCTAATCTTCATTGTTTCTTTCTTTTTACGAATGGGGCGTTCTCCCACGGCACGGCGCGGCAGAAAACCTGCTCCATAGAAGGAGACAGGCAAGACAAAAATGGACTCTTGATTTCCGTTATATAAATGAAATTTTGCCTGTCGAAGCTATCACAGCGCCAATCGCGAGAGGGCCACCTCACGGCTACATTTGGATTTCACTGGCGTGCAAGGAGGAAGCACGGAAACATGTACGCTTGCAGTTCTGGAGGGACATGCATGTGTGCAGGCGTCAGTCTCGACAACAGTGGTGCTCCGCTAGAAGGCACAGAGGACCGTTTCGCCATGTGCTCGAGCGCCCCGCAATTTTTTGTCGCCGAGTGTACACACCTACGTGTTTCGTTGTATTCCTTGGCTTTGTGGGTTTTGTTCTTGTAAGCCATTTGTCATATAGTATGCGCAAAGTCTTGCAAGATAGCTTTTTAAGACAAGAGCTGTCAACAACTGCTAATGACTTTTAGTGTGGGCAGATATGTAATGTCACACACTTTTTAATTTTACTGCGCCTCAAACAAACCATCATCGTTTTCAAACAAACCATCATCAAGTACTAACTATTTGTGGGAAGTTTGTAGAATTAACTACCATACTTATTCTAATATAAGGCAAGGTTTTTTTATCAGAATTCTTACCCTCGAAGTCAACCTCCCCCCCCCCCCCCTCCACCTTGAAGGGACACTAAAGGTTACTATTAAGTCAACGTGGACTGTTTAAATACCATCCCAGAAACCTCGAAACGCTTGTTTCGTGCCTAGGAAAGACTTATTTTAAGAGAAAATGCATTCTGAAGCGTCCGCGTACCTCTAGCGCAGTTCAAATCGCCCGCCCTCCGATCGAGGAGTACTGACATCATGGTCTCACAGTGACGTTGCGCCATCAGTGAGTAGAACAGCATCCGCAGACGGCGCTATGACTTTTCTGTGCAAAACGCAAACGCGCGGCCAGAAACAGCCAAGACAGAGCCGACAGCAGAGCGAAAGCGGGAGTATGGTGGCTAGCGGAAGGAGAAACGCGCGACCATAAGCTGGTACTTCATTCTATGACGCAAACTTCGACGCTCGTCGCAATGGACTCTGACAACGACAGATTGGCTCGCGATGTTTGGATCAACTTGGTGATTTGAGCACTGACGAGCGCGACCTGCTGCTGAGGGCTTGCGCTGCCGATATTGTTGCGTACTACGACGGCGGCCTCGACACCGGCTCTCCGGAGCGACTGAAAACTTATACATATTAGTAAAACAAGCGGATGAACAGTCATTTAGAACTAAAAAGTTGTCAACATATCTAAAAAATGTTACAACCTTAGATTCGTGAAGGCACTGTGACAGGTCTCTGTCTAGTTTGGCTAAAAACAGATTACTTAGCACTGGTGCTAGACAAGAACCTATACACACTCCTTGTTTCTGTAGATACAGGGTACCTTTGTTCTCGATAAACGTAGATGACAAATACTAATGAATGTGCTCCAGTTTTTACCACTATTCGTGACTGTCTAAATCCACTAGAAGTGACCTTTGAAATGCCATGTGACGGGAGGATTAGATTCCTTGACATCAAGTTTGTGCTCACTGATAACGAAACCTGCTGGTGTTACCAACCTAGGGCAAGTAAGCCACTTTTACCATTTCATTCCGCGCATACAAGGCTTGTGAAGAGGGGAATCGCGAAGATGTGTTTCAGCGAAGCACTGAAAAAATCATGCCAACACCTAATGCACGATAGCTTCGAACTGCAAGCCTCGCATTTAAGCTGCGCTGGTTACCTGAGCCACGTGCTTGTGTCAGTCGCAGAAGGACTGCTTAAGAAGGCGCAGCAAAGCAGTTCGAAGCAGGTGCACGTGTCGAGCACTGACATGAACAAAAGAAAGGTTGCCGTCATCCCATACATACACGGGTTCTCCCATAGAATAAAGAAGGTTGCTGGAAGGAGCGGCATCAATGTTGTGTTTTCGGCACCTAATAAATTGGTCAGCCTCTGTAAAAACACAAGGCCAGAAAGAATTCCACGTACTGCATGCGAAAAAGAACATAAAAACAAATTCGTGGATTGCATCGCCGGTGTGGCACACCGTATTCCTCTCGGGTGTGGACAATCCTACATCGGTCAAACAGGCAGAAGCATAAATGACAGGCTACACGAACACAGTAACAAAGTTAACAACATGGCCGCTGATGGCTTTCTTGCCATCCATTGCCAGAGATGCAAGTGCAAACCAAGATTTAAAGAAACAGTCATCATGAGTAGAAGCAGGTGTGAAATGACGCGCTTGATAATAGAGGCCAGACACATACCAACATTCGGCGACGCATGCGTTAGTAAACCTTCCATTTCATTATCCTCAAAAAAGTTGAATTATCTTTGTTCGCGTTGAACGTGTACATGTCTTTGAATATGTGAGTCAAGAAACTGCCTACGTGTGGTTCCCAGTTTATATTTTTTTGTTTATTTTTCCAAAAATGTTACACGTGCTGTATGACAGGTCGAGGGTGTATGTATAGCGACGAGAACGACAAATAAACCTGTTGTCGAAAGTAGCGCTGTGTGTGTCAGATGTGCCTTCTGTTGTCCGTGTCAATCTTGCGCTATAACAAAATAAAATTTATAATGGTTGTGGTCAACAACGACAACAAAAAAAGGCGCCTTTCGATTCTTCTCGTCTGCACTCGTGGGCACGCAACAAGTCGCAAGTGGCAATGATAGTAGCCACGTTTACACTAATACGTTAGAAGTGTACCCTTTTCAGACGCCAACGCTTGTAACACAGCTAAGATATTCGCCCACCCTTATAGGAAACGTGCCCTATTAGGATAGCAGTGAAGACAAATGCCGCAGTTTCCGCACCATGCCTGCCATGTGTTTCTATGTCACTGGCAGCTAAGCGCACCCATCTATTTCTGTCCCTTCAAAGTGGACATGGCTACTTTATTGCCACAAGCTTGCCGATAATAATGATATTATTCATTACTGATATGGAAGAATTTGTTTCAATCCATGTAATGTTACTCATGAGAAGAAAAAAAAAAATCGCGTTCGGCGCATTTTGGCTTGCTCCGCCGGCCGCCATTTTTGTCTTGGTTCCCCGCACTACACACAGCGACAGCCGCCTATTTGTTGACCCGTTGTCAACCCGCAGCAAATGCGGGATGAAAAAAAAAATGTTTTTCTTTTCGCGAGGAATTTCACCTGCGTAATGATCGCACCCCTGAATTTGTGTCAATTTTTCTCACAAAAAAGTGAGATCATTATGCGAGCAAATACCATAGGTAGTAGAGACACCTAGGATACCCTGCTGCGCAGCTTGGACTGTGAGCTCCAGCTCGGGCTCGTCCAACTGGCTGAAGAGGCTGCTGGGACCCAATACCTCCCAGCTTGCATCTGAGACAGCCGCCCTCTGACCTTCGTGTCAGGGGGTGGGTAAATCACCTTATCCATTGGACAATAAAGTTTATTCCATCTATCTTTAACTGCCGATGACAAGTTGACTTGTCAAGACAAAGTTTGTACTACCTTGTAATTCTCACGCATAAATAAATAATACACAGTGTATTTTGGCTTTTTTTTTTAAATAAGAGCATTGATAGCACTATAAGCATTCCTGGTAAAATTTTTTTAGAAAAAATAAAAGTCGGGCAAAAAAAAATTTGCACTTCTCATCAAATTTTCTGAAATTTCTCATGGCAGTTAAGGGATTAATATGCAAGTGACAGATTTCCGGCGATCCAGATTTTATATGACAGCACAAATTGTAGCAGGTTGTAACCTTGGCATGTAGAGCAGTACTCCAGTTTCGTGCACGTAACCAGCACCGAGAATTTTAAAAATTGGAACGATAAAGGGGGGCGGGGGGGTGAGGGTTATTTTCGAATTGTGCCTTGAGGGTGGGACTTTGCTGCAGTGGGAATATCTCCTCATGGCGGGGCTCTATGGCTGTGTGCTTTGCGCTGCAGCAAAGTGACACCCTAAGACGAAATTCTCATGAAGTGATACCTCAAGGCCAAATTTGCATATAAATCGCATTAATATTCTGGAAGATTCTGGTTATTCGTTATTTCAGGCAATCCCCACCGAGTCTGTATAATCCATTGGCTGCTATAAATCAGCTCATAGTGTGAATACTTAAGTTCTTTCTCTTGGGTTGCGCAGCTACACCCTTACCTTATGATCATAGCTGCCTTATAATCGAGCAAATATAATAAATTACCCTTGACAAGTATACATGCGAGCTAAAAGCAATCTGGTATATCACTCAGTGCTTCAAATGACAGGAGCAGAGTGGCTACCTGAAACAATTCTCATTTCGGTTTTCATTCTGTTTCAGCAAAAAAGGTTCAGTTCTGGTTCAACTTCGAAGCAAAAAAAAATAATGTTTCAATCTGGTTTGAACCAGTTCATATTTGTTTGCTTAACCAAACAATAATTGGAGGAAGACAGCATAAACCAATTTTGTACAAGAACTCAGCGGTGCCCTTGAGATGTACTGGCCAGTGTTAAGGCTGCCAGTAGATACAAAGAAAGCTATGCAGATCCATTGAAAAGGTTAGAATGTATGTCAAGTGAAGCAGTTCAATAAATGTGTTGCAACAAAATTCAATGCGTACAGTTCTCTCTAATGTTGACTTAGCAACATCACGAAGAGTAAGGCAATGCATGATGTCTGTCAAGGGAAGAGTGGTGACAAAAGGCGTACGGGGGAGGGGCTCAGAGAAGTACGACAAAATACATTGGATGTACATGCATTTAAAGATTCTATACCTCTTGTGTCGCACTGACGCATATCCATTGAGCCAAGAAGGGATGGTCAAAATATAAGGAATTTAAGAAAATCAAAGAAGCGATTGAAAATCATTGAGGGATCTGCATTTTAGAGATACATATGAGCCAACATTATACTTGCAGGTTTTATGTAGTTATTTATTTTTTATTATGCGTAACAGAGATGCGCTCATTGGCATTATTTTTTCATATCAGACAACGAGGAAGAATATGATAGTGAACTTGGCAAAAAGAAAAGATGGAATGCAAGGCAGTACTAGAAAACTTAGTGCCAGAAGATTTAGATCCTATTCAGCAGTAATATGGACAAGTTAAAAGTTTGCTCTAAGAGAGTAAGAACAGGCAAGGCTCTGACACCTGCGAGGCATGTACTCTGTTCCCAGAGCAACAGTTTGTGAACCAGCCACATCTAGTGATCACTGTCAGGTGCAACACTGGAAAGCAAACCAATGCCTACCACCTACTGTGGAAGTGCACACAGCCCAATACTGACGCAATATATGAGCAGGCTACCCGCAACCATCTATCCTGCAAGTTTCTAACAGGCTGTGATGGAAGCCATAGCACAAAGGAAATCCCGAGCTCTCCCCTGGGGTATCTCTGGGAGACGTCTTTGTCTGCGTAATATTAACTTGCCATGTGCTAGTTCCCCTTCTCACTCCCCTTCCTTCCCAGACAATCGCCACATGCCAAGAGGGGAGGTCATGCCCGTTTGGTATAGACATCTTCAACAGCAACGAAGGAGAGCATAAGAACTTGCTGTTGTGCTAGTTGGTAACTGATTATGGTAATACAAATTAGAGTGCAAAAAAAATGCCCGCATACATGCACACACCCACTCATGCAATCACTCTAAAAAGAACCCCCCCCCCCCACGCACCCTTGAGAGGAAGCTTCAGCTCGAGCCCAACTCTGACGCGGCCTATTCAAATACATGTAAAACGCAAAAACACTTTTCTGAGATAACCCCTGGACTGATTTTAAAAAACTTTGTTGCATTTGAGAGAGAAGGTAAATTCTAGTGACTGTTGGAAGCAGAATTTCGATTTAGGGCCTTAATTTTGTAGAAATAATTTTCAAAAATTCGAAAGTTATAAAAAAATAGAAGCACAAAGTTTACAAATTGATAGCTCTGCATCAAGAATAGATATTGTGGTTCTGTAAATGGCACCCATTAGATCATTCAGAGCAGACAAATTAGATGTGTCAATTTATACCTTACATGAAGTAATTACGTTGTTTACGAGGGTTCTGCAGAAGCCGTATTTCCATATTACTAAATTTTTTTGAGAATCATGTGACATATCAATTTTGTCCACTTTGGATGTACTATCAGGTGCAATTCACAGAATTGTGATATCATTTTTCATTGCTGAGTTAGAGTTGTAAACTTGATAGTTTAGTTTTCAGAAAACGTGCGATATTTGCCAATTTTAATAACATATTGACGACCTAATTCAAAAATTCAAAACCAACAGTCACTAGATTTTAAGTTTTTCTTTTAATTGCAACAAACGTCATCAAATTTGGTGCAGTGGTGGCCGAGAAAAATGAATTCTCCTTTTACATGTATTTAAATAGGAGCAACCAAGCTAAAGCTTCCTCTAAGAGACAGGCCCTCTGTGTCTGGGCATTTCTTTCTTTCTTTTTTTTTGAGTGATGGCGTGTGTGGGTACGTATGTGCATGTGTGCGTGTGTGTTATTTTGTGCTCTAAATTGCTTTACCATAGCGAGAGTAGGTAAATAATGCTTTGCTTTAAAAATCATGTGTAACCACATCCCAGGAGCACTACATCACTTCTTTTGCAACTGCTTCAGTTTAATACAAGTCTGATCAAAAACAACCATCTAGCTAGGAGCACTTTTTAACGGAGAACTATTTGACTCGACAATTTTGAGCATTCACGAGTATATTATTGAAGTGCCTGCCTCCCAACATGGCACATGAAAACAGCACTAACGCTGCTGTCATTTCTAAAATCACAGGAATCTCGTGTGTGTTTACAAATGAGGTAGCATGGCTGAGCCATGCTACCTACCATGCTACCTCACGCAATGCATAGATATAAACTGCCAGAGAAGGTGGTCCACCTGAACCGAAAATCATTGTTGTTTCATATTGGCTTTCCACCTAAGTGAAGAAAGTCATTTACCTTTTCGATTCAGTTCCAGTTATTGCAACTTCTTTTTTTACTTTTCTTTTTTCCCCTCGAATTAATACTCCGAGTAGGAGAATGGTCTTTAAACCACTGTGTATAAACTGTACTTATAGATAGCAAAGAACATTAATCTAAATTATTAGATCTTTTTCTTTCTTGCTTCCGTGTTCAGCAGAGAATGCTAGGAATGCTAGGTGCTCCTGACGGTGCAAGTTCGCATGTCTCAACTTGTTGTTTACTTGTTCTAGGTGTCGGCATGGGGAACTCTTCGACTACCTCACCAGTGTTGTTGCCCTTTCAGAAAAAAAAACAAAGTAAATACATTTTGCTTACTATTTCTGTGATTACATGTTGTAGTTGAAAGTTGACCTGTAATAATGTTTCTTTTGCACAGTACAGAAGGAATTGTTATATGTCAGACAGAGGTTAATGGACTTAAAGGTGCAGTTTTTGTAATGCAGGTGAACAGCACAACTAACACTGATATAAACGGTTTAGTTCTGGGTTGAGTACAGCCAAGTAAATTTGAAGTTTGGTTGGTCGGGCTTTGTTTTAATGAGTGCCCTATTGCTATAAAAAAAGCAAAAACACAGCCATATGTGCCATACATTACTAGAGAAGTGAATTTTGTGTGGACACAGTTCAAATTGTGTATGCTAACAGTAAAAATTTTAAGGAAGTCTATATGCAGAGGTAATTGCACTCCTTCATATGTTTGTGAGATCCATTGTACAGGCATATTCCTTTTGTGTATGTGCACAAACAAAGAGTCTTGAGATCTCCAAACAATCTACCCTGGGAGAGTGAATGATTTTGCTTTGCACTTTTTGTTGTAAACGTGAAATTCGCAGGAGAGTTAAGTATATGTGCATCTGTTTACATGGGAAGGAATTTTTGCAAATGTGTATACAGTAGAAGCTCGTTGATACGATTCCGTTAGATGCGATTTTCCTGCACCAGCGTTCATGATCGACAACACGAAAAGATGAGCCAACAGAGTTAAGCTTATTTTTTACTGGGTCATACATTACAGGTAAACACGATTTTTCGGCACCAACATTCAGTATATTGTGAAACTACGATTGTGTGACACATTTTTGGGACGCTAGATTCCATGTAAACAAAAAAATGTGTGACGTGCACATGTTTGAGAACAGTACATAGCCGCCTGCCACAACAGCTTCACCGCAATACTTCCCTGCCTGTCTCAGGTGGAAATGCTAGCGGACACTCAGCTTGTTATTCCGGTACCAGCAAATCTTCTCCAGGGCCGTCGCACCGCATTTAGAGCTATCGCGCCAACCCTATTGTGATAAGCATCTTTCACAGCACGTGCACATGGGGCCATTGGAACTGCACTGCATGCTTTTATTAGACGATAACCCAAATGCGCCGTCATTTCCAGCTGCAGACTGCACTCGTATGATATGTTTTCCGGTTGCTAGATTCCATGTAAACTAGAAAAATTTGGAGGACGCTGAAGCTTCGCCTTTAAGAGTGGAATGAGATGGCATTCAAAGATCCCCAACTGCTTCTCACGCCTCCTGGCAACTGCATCTTATGTAACCCTAGTGTTTGATAGCAAGGAACGTCATGCATGAAGGTGAGCTTTTTGGTTGAAACGCAGAGGTAGTGCACAGCTGCGCCAAAAAAGTTACATCATTTTCAGGTTTCTGTTATTGCTTCGCACTTTTAAAATTTCAGTCTGAGAAGAGTTAACATAAAAGGCATCTGCTGGCAGTGTTTTGTTTCATGACATTTGTTAGTGGGCTGTCATTCTCAGAATTTTGAGGAATAACTTTTGTCAAAAATGTACGACAAGGTATGAGCAACTTTAGTGATAGAATGGGGTGGCAGTATAGCCTGCATATACCGCATGTCTTATAGCAAGGTGTAGCATATACATACGCCTAAATATATAGGGGGATTTTTGCTCACAGGGCCCCTAACGCTTTCGCGTTAAAAGGCACAAGACAAGCACGATTGAGAACAGCTCGCCGCATCAGCTTCCCCGCAATACTCTTCCGCCCGTCTAGCATGAAAACGCTGGTGCGCACTCAGTTCCTTATTCCGGTGCCAGCAAATCTCCTCCCAGGTCATCACACGTTGCATTCACAACAATCGCCACTAAACCTATTGTGATAAGCATCTTTGCCTATCTGTTATACAGTACATGAAGCGCAGTGTCATTGGCAGCCTACTGCACACTTTTATTAGGTAATTATCCAAACGCGCCACCATTCCCTGGTGCAGGAGGCGCGATGTGAGCGTCACATTTTGTTTCGGCGGCATCCAGCGTCACCCACCAGCTCGGTTTCATTTACATTTCCCTTCGCAATCTTAAAAAAGAGAACAACAAAACGTGTCTCCGGCCGCCAAAGCCCCACTAGCTTGACACGCGTCAACTCCTCACGCCCTGTGCGTAACGATTAGTGCAACGCTTTGCATTACGTAGATGTCAACTACAGTTGACATCATACATTTTTTTAGTTAGTACATCTTTTCTTGCGTTTTATTCCAAAAGGTATGAACAAGTAAAACTGCTTGGGCAAGTTGGTTGATGCATAATGAAGCCATTGTAGCACAAATAAATATGGACAATGAAGAAGGCAGGACACTGCGGGCGCTAGGTATCCTGTCCCCTTTGTCTGTGTTTCTTTGCGCTATGATGGCTTCATTACGTATGAACGAGGCTCTACTGTATATTATATTAGCGTTGTTTGCTGCTAAGCACGACATCGCGGGATCAAATCCCAGGCACGGTGGCTGCATTTCAATGGGGGCGTAATGCGAAAACACCCCTGTACTTAGATTTAGGTGCACATTAAAGAACCCCAGGTGGTCAAAACTAATCCAGAGTCCCCCACTACAGCGTGCCTCATAATCAGATTGTGGTTTTGGCACGTAAAACCTCATAATCTAATTTTAATTTCATCGGCGTTATTTACATCTGTGCTTCATTTGCCCAAGCCCAACTGTGAATTTGTTTGTGTGTACCGATGCTTGCAAGTGCTACTTTTATAACGATAGAATATAGTGGGGGGGAGGGATGAGGGATTTACAACTGAATGTGATTTTGTGATATCAAAATTTGATTATAGTTATGCTTTTAATGGTGTGTGCTTGTTGTGGATGAAAGTGGTAAGTTTGTGTGTACTTTAAGATAAGCACAACTCATTTTTCATTATGTGTTTTCATTCTGTGCACAGTTAAAGGGGCCCTGAACCAGTTTGTATAGAAGTGAAGAAAGGCATTTAAGTTAAAATAGGCTATTTCAGGAATACTTTGCTGCAAAATCTACTTCAATGCATTCAGCAGAAGTATAGTTGCTGGCAATCAAACATGCCCTTCGCGGTGCTTCTGCTCCTTCTTCAATGCCTTGCACTGCAAAGGCTGTGGCGTAGTATGGCATGACTACAACGCTCTGTTTACTGAATGTCACTGAGGCGCACAGTTCAAATTTGATTTTGAAGGTTAATGTAGGTGCCACTACTACTGATTTTGGCACCCATGATGTACCAAACATAAGCCAAACACGGTTGTTCTCAGCGAGCCGCAGTGCACTTAGCCAGTGGACTTGGTATCTGTGCTATGGAGCAGACCGCAGCTACATGCATCTGTAGTGCGTATGTGCAGCGTTTGCTTTGTGCATGACGGGGCTTGAGTGCATGCTCACGTTTATATGCTCCAGTCTAATGGTGCTATGTGGTATGCAACGGCTTTGTCCTTCACCAGCTTTATCGACGGATGGTAGCCGCATCCAACTTGCGCATTTTTGAAGCACCATGAATAAGTCAGGAGTGGCCAGGAGTGACCATGCACTGGCAAGTGGACATGTAGCCTGACCTCAAGTTTCACGAAGTTTGAGGCTAATTGAGAGTTAAAAACTTGTCGAAATTAGTGAGACTCGACGGCAGAGTGACACAATTAGCGGGACACTGATAAGCAGGGTGGACAAAGTTTAATTCCTATGTGGGCGGCCACAGCCGAGCATGAGCAGACGGTAGACAGCTTCCTCCAGAAGTACGTAATTATTATCGAAATTCGAAAGCACATTTTCGCTTAATTCTGCCTGTTAATTAAACTTCGTCGATAAATATCCACAGCAACAGTAGGAAGGAGCGCACTTATCCATACACCCTTCTTGATTGATGCCAGCTATGGGCCAATAGCAGCCACGTATGGGAATCTGCTAAATTACTAAAGCGTCCAGAACAGAGTGAGGAGCAGGCTTCTAAAGGAGAGCGTTCAAGAGAAATGTGGCTTCATGCTCCGCTTGCAAATTCCATGCACTTCGCATGACTGCAAAACTTGACTGAGATGTTCACAGCAGCATATGCTATCTGCAGGCTATGTTTATTCACCAAGCCCAAAGACTGGTTCAGGACCCCTTTAAGCACTGTGGCACAGACTGTGTATATACACAATACATATGCAGAACTGGCAGCTGCTTTGAGGTTGTGTGCTTCCCGAGTGCCTGAATGCTGTCTGAGTGCATAGGAAAAGAGTGATGGAGGAATGTGGCTACAGTAGTTTTTATTGTACCTTGAAGCATCTCCATGTGGCTCATTTCAGAATTCTATTTTTAAGCCTTCACTACTCAACCTTTTGGTTCTTTGACAACCGCCAGATGCAGCCTTCCGTGGTCACGTAGTAGCAGAGCTGTGATTAGCATGCCTGTCGGAGCAATAAAACTCAATTTATTTTAATGCATTCCTCCTCATTGACGATGAAGTGTAAAGTTAAAAGACATGTTTTTTTGCCGCACTTGAACACTTACAAAAGGAAGACACATAAAGACAACACGGGTTTATGTGTCTTACTTTTGTAAGTGTTCAATTGCGGCAAAAAACATGTCTTTTAGCAAGCACCAACTAGGCCAGCAAGCAGTTCTGTTGCAAGTGTAAAGTGTAGGTGCTTTGTTATTTCAATACACCTTGGAGTAGTCTTTATTTCTGCCTAATGTTGCTTGCTTCAGAGTGTGCATTCTTGTGTTGAGGACATCACTATGCTTACATGTATATTTTTTTCTTGTACGTAGGAGTATCATGAAGCAACTGTTTGAAGCTGTCGAGTTCATACACTCAAAAGGCATTGTCCATCGAGACCTAAAAGTGAGTCACTTTTGCTGTGTAGGTGCATGTGCTTAATATGAAAGCAGGTCGTAGTATTTATTTTCTACACAGCGCTGAAAGCCACTTGCAGGTGATCCACGTTGCATTAAACCTACAGCGATTTCAACTGACAGGTTTTTGGGTTTCAAGGTGTATTCTCCTGCGATAGTCATATCCGGCATTGATTGTGCTGTACTCCAACATCTGCACAAGTGATGTTTTTAAACCGTATTTTATGCTGTAATAATTATGTGCCTGGAGTTGTGTGTTGCCACATAACGATTCTTGCTTGGGATAGCATGATGAGAACCTTTCTTTGGGTTTGTTGGTTCTCATTTAACAGTAAGTGATGCATCAGGCTGAGGACAGCAAAGAGACACATGTGCTTCTGCATTCTCCTGTTACAATGGCCATTCTTAAATTAGGGTCAAAATTAGAACAGCACGAGGGCAGATACATGGGCTCATTGGTATGGCATAATTCACCACTTGGCACGAAAAATGCAGGACATCAGGCAGAGGGATGACAGTGACAAAACAGCATTTCGCTTGTTCATCCCGTTTTCTGCTCTGCACAATACATTGGTACAACTATAGGAGTATTTCAGTAGCGAAATTTTCCAATTTAATTGAATTTTCCTAATTTCCCAACAAACTAATATATAAAGCACTGTAAGAGATCAGGCTAGTTGGAATATTATGATCAAACTTCTTATGCTGGAAACACTGAGGGGATAGTGCTTGCATATGTTGTATCCCTTCGGTCTCGTCCATTGTTTCCATGCTAAGAAGTTTGATCATAAAATATAAAGGATCTGTGAAGTTCGTTTGGAAAAAGAAAGTCTTATTTGAGCCATTTGATACATCTAATGCCGTTATAAGCCAACTGATAAGCCTGTAAACGAGAAGCGAAAGAAAGGTTGTCATATCTGGTGCACCTTGACCACAACAATAAAAGAGCAAAGGAACAGCACATCAGCAGGTGTGCACTTTGTATAGCTAATAAGTGCATATGGTGACGGAAGTGCAACAGCAAGTCACCAAAGTACAGTACTATAGCACTGCAGATTATTTTTACGGAATGCAAAATGATAAGATTGGGCAAATAAACAAAATTGTTTTGCATAAATCAAGACAGCAAACTTGCAGGCTGCCTAAGGCGAGACATGCTTAATTCACAACTGGAAGCTATTGTGCAGAGGAGGAAGAGACGAACCTACGGCCCTCCGCACTGCAAACTAAATAGAAGACAAGCCCAAGACAGGTGTCGCATACAAACCAATTCATACCCACACCTAAACCTCTTACACAAGAAGCACCCGACATATTACACCGACACCTGCCTGTGGTGCAGCGCAAAACCCACGCTGGCCCACATAACATGCGTATGTACGGCTCGGCCAAGCAAGGTCAATTCACCTTTTCTAAGCGTCACAGACTTCATACAGCAGTGGGGGGCACTACTCGCAAGTGAGGATCGGGGGAGCCAATTGGCCCTCCTGGACCAAGTTCAGCGAGCCGCAAGAGCCAGTGGAGCCCTGGACTGAGGGCCCCACCCAGACCTGCCATAACTCCGATTAACTGAGGAATAAAGTTTTTCTCTCTCTCTCTTTTATGGTATTCAAATGAAATGAATCTCCAACAACTTCAAACAGCGAATTCTCAAATCGTATAGCAATATACTTTTCCATTCTTATTCGAATATTCACATACTCCTAGACATCACTCATGTTGCTGAACAGGCACAAGCTTTAATCTTGGCAATCAAAATTTACTGGGACATGAATGGTGCAGTTAGCATGAAAACATATTTAATTGAAAGCAGCATTATTTCCGATGTCACCGCTGATATCACTAGAACAGCCACATTTGTTGATCAAGCTGGAGTATTGTGTCAGTGTGAAGCGACACGGTGTGTGGCATGTCTCCTTGTATATTTATGTCAACCACATAAAGAAAATATTTTATACTTAATGGTGCTTTGTTTGCACTGAAATCTGGCTGAAAGAACAGGTCTTTTGGGTTGTTCACTGCTGAATATAACACTTGGGACCATTACTTGCCTAGTTCATCTGTAAAAAATAAAGCACTACCATCACATATGCACAAGCAAGCTACTGCACGGGCAGGTGTGGACTGGTTTTGGAGCTTGTTGGCAACCAAGGAAAATGTGTGGAATGCAGAAGAGTTACTATAGAATCTTGGTGGATGTGAAAACTCTGTTCTGTTTCATTGTCTCGCTTTGGCAGAGATCACAGAACACTTTCACATTATTGAGGCAAGGTTGACACTAAGAAAATATGCCGGTGAAGCCACTTTACTGCGTGCATTAACCACGCTTTGGTTTCAGACGGGCAGCAAGGCTAGTCCAGTACAACTGTGTGACAACCTGCTTGTGCCCATTTTATTTTTTCCTGCGGATGATCCAGGCAAGTGTTGTAATGGAAGATGGTGACCCAAATGTGCAATCTTGTAGTGGTGGTATGAGAGCAAACAAACCAACATTAAGCTTTTAAAGTTGCCAAAATAAATGCGCGGGTCACTGCACTTGCACATGCAGCTCCTATGCCCACTTTGCCATGCGTAGTCACAGTGTGCTTCTTGGCTCATGCAGAATTCAAATAGATTGAGATTTGGTCGACCTTTGATATAGCAAGCATGGATATAACCAATTATTGAAAATACATGTAATGAAGAAAATGTGAAATGTTTGTCAAACATATCAGAATGTAACAAATACTATATGCTTATGATGAACATCAGATGTAACAAAGTTATTTTCATGTCAAATGCGACTGTTATAACATGGTTCAGCATGGTGCACTTCTGTACACAGTGCTAATGCAACTTCTGCGAGTTCTCTCCATTTGTGTTATGTGTTACTGTATCTGCAACATGACACCGGCATTGAAACAGAACATTGTGCAAATTGTATGCAGCATGTTGCACTCGCACCTTTGGCAGACCACTTGAAGATATATTCCTTGATTGTTTAAAGCTTAGGAGATTGATTGCATTTACCAGTAGATTTGTTAAGTGCTGTTGAGAATGCAAATTTGAATGTGTGAGAACTGTATTCATAAAGGTAAAAAAAAAAATATTTTGCTTTTCGAAGTACTATAGCCAAAGAGAGAAACATTTTGGAATACTGTGTTTTTGGCAGGACTTGTTTCAGTCTTTGCTAATTTATTTAATTTCAGTTTTTTTTGTAATATTGCTTGCTACTGCGTTTTTCTGATGCTTAAGCTTTCCTTTCAGCCGGAAAACATCCTCTTGGATGATGACTTAAATGTCAAGGTCACTGACTTTGGTTTTGCTACTCAGCTAGCAGAAGGTGAAACTTTAACAGGTATGCATTAAGTAGATCATTAATTGTGCTCTTAATAATTTCAAAAATTGGATCATTCGGGCTTGTTTCCTGGTCCCAGCAAATGTATATTTAAAATATAGCATCAGACACTCGTTAATTTGGATGAATTTGCACAAATGTATGAAGCAAGAACGGTACGAGCAGTCCGGGAAAATGAAGTGACAAAGTATACATTGTTTCGTGCGTCACTTAAAAGAAAGAGTCAAATTGTGGGGAAGACCATGGCAAGGACAAGTGTAAGACAATAAATTATGCAGATCCAACATGCACAGGAAGCTCATTCTGCTCAGCTTAATTTTACTGGAAGCTACATGCAGATGTGTGGCAGCAGTGTGGCGGCGGACACCAATCCAACTGCATAGGTGCTGTATTGCAGGCAGGCAGCCTGTAGCAGCTGCCTTATCGTGAAGGCATGCAGATGCTCAGAATTTCTCTGTGTCGTACTGTAGTGTCATCAGAAAAGAGGCACTCTGCAGAATTTACAAGCTGTGAGTGTAAGCCCAGCGCATGAACAGAGATTAAACATGGCAGTTGCAAAGGATGCCAGAGGACTCTGGCAGTGGCAAGGAAGATCATTTTCGAGCCGAGGGGAGGGTGTGTTCACCAGAGCAGCCAGGCTGAAAGTGTTGGATCAGCCGTAATACTGTCATTGCACTAAAGGATGCCAGATAATTTGCTATTAAAACTTGGACCTGCTGATGTTGCAGAACTCTGCGGTACCCCTGGTTACTTGGCACCTGAGCTGCTGAAGGCATCAATGTATGAAAGCTCGGAGGGGTACGACAAGCAAGTTGACATGTATGTATTGAAGGACATTACACATCCTTTTTGTTGTGGTGCACCATGTAATATTCCTAATTCTCAAATATTTCAATCTGCATAATGACAGTTTCAGCTCATTAAGAACACATTTTATTAGCAGTCTCTTCTGTTTTCAGCTGGGCTTGTGGAGTCATCATGTACACGCTGTAAGTATCACAGGCCAGTTATTGCCATTGTCTTTGGTGTCACAATTCTTAACGGCCGCAGTGCAATGGTAGCAGCCATGAATTTGGCATTTGAGCAGCTTCTTGCCTACTGAGAAAAGAAAAATAATAGATTTGGCCCATGCAAATTGACTTTTTCCAGGTCATTATAGGATAGCTAATGCATGCATTGCCAAACAGGAGTAGGTGATGCAAACCAGATAAAGTGCAGAGAGAAATGACCATCGTGCAAAACTATTCTGAATTACTGCAGTCAAGTTCCATTAGTTTGACCTTGACAGGAACGACAAAATTGATAGAAATATCCGGCGGGTCAAATTAAACAAGATACATAAAGAACACCAAAACACGATGCCTATTAATTTGGCAGTCTTTGCCCAAGTCTAACACGTCCCCGAATCAAACGCATGCCATCACTTTCTGTGTTTCCAAAGTAGAAAACTAACATAAAAATGACATTAAACCTCCTAAACGAAGTAAAAATCTAACGCACACCCAAATTTTTTAGCAAGAAAAGAAACGCCGCGAAGGCGGTTTTGGCTTGGGACCCGATTGCACTGCACAGGCACTTTCTGGCCAGATGTTCATGAAATAAAGAAAAGGTGTGCATTAGGATCGCATTCAGCAATCAGACATTGTGCGCTACGATTATTGCTTAAGAATCGTCCTAGGGCGCGTCGAAGGTAGGCGTTTTCAATGGGAGGTGACCTGTGTTCACCACATTCACCGTCTTCCGAGCTCTGCCAAGGTAGATGCTGCCATTAAAGGGCTTGCTAGTGGAGTTGCCATGGAGTTGAGCACCTGCGTACTGTTTTGGTCAAGTTCAAATTATCTGGCAAAGGTCAATTTTAGGATCGAAATATAGAAAGCTTGGGCCCGGAGAATTGCATGGGCCTTTGGTCGGGATTAAATTAACCAAAAAATTGAATTAACCAAAGTCGAAACTAACGGAAGTCTACTGTACAGTAAATTGCCTCAACCAGATGCAATCCTGTATAATGCTAGATTTCATGCATGTTTCCTATCTCTGGTGTTGCCATGCTGTTGAGGCAGTTCAGCTTTTACTTTTTCAGACTGATGCAAACATGATATTTTATTGTGCTCTCACATATTTTGTCTCCTGCTGCATTGCCGATATAAGCTACAATTCGTTTTGCCTATGAAGCTGTACTGCCTGCTTTCACTATGTAGTGTGACATTGGCACTTGCAGTCACATGTTATAGTGCTTCGGTAAGCACACCTTTACTAGTTCCTCTCCTCGACCAAAGGGTGCAGCAGTGAATGTGCGCTCCTGATGAGAAAGAAGATATTTGAGAGACACAAACAATTCATATGGCTCAGTTAACTCGAAATTCAATGGTGCATTTCTTAACGGAAGCCTTATTATTCATGGCAGAGGTAGTGAAGCCCCTTCTGTACCTCCTCTACAAAGTCCTGTTACCCTGGCAATGTGTGTTTGTGCTTGCACTGAGAATTTCAGTAGGTGGTGTCCAAATCTCATCCCAAGCAACAACTTCCTCAGACTAACGGAAGCCAATCTCCAAGGCCATGCTGTTGTGTACTGCTGGCGTCGGAAGTGATTATAGGAGCCAGAAACACACGTTTGACTTGGCAAAACCTGTTTGCATGTTTTGGACACCACCCATTATTTCTTCTGCTCCTTTCCTTGCTACGAATATCTGTGGTGGCAGTGCCTTCTCCTAGTACTTGTGCTAGCTGTGAAGGAATGTCTCGCAACCACGTTTAAATTCTTACTTTATAAATGAGTAGATTTGCGAATAACCTCAGTACTATATCCTTTGAAATTGCATTGAGGGCAAAATGTATTTTGATGCTCTCCTTATTGGTGTTAGGAGATTCAGTCTTGACATCCAGTAGCTTGTATCAGGTTTGCATGACTTGCCTCCAAAAGGCACTCAAATCCCCTTGCCTGGCAGGGGCTTTCTTGTGGCAATGCAGGGCCGCCTGAAAAATCTGCTGGGCCACATGATTCCTTTATGTCGCTTGTCGGTACTTTCCGTATCATATACTGCTTACAGTGAGCCAGCCTTAGTGTTAACATAGACAGAATTTCAGACAGATTTCTGACGAAGCACAAAAAGAGAAAGAGTTGTAATATAGATTATTCCAGCAGCCCTTCTGTGTCTCTTATACTGACGCACATCAACGAATTTGTTGTGGGAAAAGGATGCAATTCGATTGCATTTTTTTCTGTGCGACTGTGTCGTTACTTAGCATACAACAAATGTTGTGAGGCTTCTTGAGAGATGATATACAAACTAGAAAGATTTGCTTGCATTTAGCAACGCTTTAGGTTGCCAGAAACACAGTTGGGGACATTTGTGAGCTACAGCAACTGCTTCTGTTGGTATTAGTTGACTCAGCAGAGTGGTCATGTGAGCCACTAATAAAAGATTTGTTCAATACAAAAAGGAGCAGCTGGTGCCAGTTGTGGGCTGCACTCTCTCACTGCAAGGTTCGAGGCTACACTGCACCCTTCCCTTCAGACGAGCACGGGGGTGCATCGCTGCACGTCGGGGAATTGAAGGCCTAGGTGCAGTGCACCATGAATCGGTGCAGAGAAACTTGGTTGAATCAAACAAACCTATAGGTAATCAGAAATCTACAGCCACTGCCCTCTCTGGCTTTCACATGCTGCTTGTCATTCATCATTATTATTTGCAATAACCTAATTAGGTCCACTGCTAAGCAAAGGTCTCACCCAATGCTCTGATATTGCCCCTACTCTGATTTAACTCACTAGTTTCTATCCTGTCTCAGAGCTACATATACTAATACACTCTATCTGCTCTGTGTGTTGCATGTTTTGCCTGAATGCACACCTGAAGAATGCTATGAACTTCAATGTTGCCCTTGGTGCCTAATCAACACTAATCTTTTCAAGTAATGATGCTAACGCAGTAAAATGCCGTTAAAGAGACACATGTGCTTTATTTTGTGTACCCAGGCTGGTGGGCTTCCCACCATTCTGGCACAGAAAGCAGATGGTGATGCTTCGCAACATCATGGAAGGAAAGTATGAGTTTTGTAGTCCAGAATGGGATGATATCACTGAAGCGCCTAAGGACCTGGTGAGAAATTTATTTGCTCTGCTGGAGTTGCTTAAGTTTGCTCCTAAGTGACGTACTAGCTCATGAACTGTCACTAGACTTTCTTTTTCAATTGTTAAAGTTGGTCTCTTTTTGTTCCTTTTTTAGAAAGGGGGAGATATTAAACAGGCAGTGCAGGAGAGACCTTTGGATACAATGTGTTGCACCATTGTCAGGCTTTGTATGTTTTCCCATAAATAAAGGGATCGGCAAATGTGCATGTACCGGGACAGCACTTCTTTTCACAAAGTTGAAATGCTCAGTTTTCATCATGGAAAGTTCAGAGAGATTACCAGAGTTTTAATCAGTCACTCTGAGTAAATTGTCTCTGATGTGGAAGTTTCGCTGTTATGTGATCAATGATGGCCAGAGTGTCAAATCAAAAGTATATTTTCCTTTTTGTTTACAGTTCCGACATTTTGGTGCTGTTTGGGTTCAGCTCAGGAACAAAAGATGAAATTGTTAAAACCATTTGAACTGATTCATTACGGTTCAGTAAAAATCACATTCTCTCATTTTTTGGCGATCACTTGGTGCACATGGCAAAGATGTACATACACTAAAACCTCTTAATACATACCCGCATAAAATAAATAATTCTTGTTTAAGCATAGTTGCAGTGAATGCCCCACCCTGTCACCATTGAACCTAGTACATTGGCTGACAGCCTAAGCTGCGGTTTCTTAACGCATACCAAACGGTTAGTGTGTAGTGTTTACTTCATTTTTCAGCGCGCACAAGCGTGGAATTAGCTAAATGTCATGCGTGCAGACTATAGATAGCGAAATTGCGGCACACAGACATTTCCCGGACTGCAGTCGCCACCGATAGTGACATCAAAACATGGTAGCCGTGATATGCTTCCTGCTCCCATAGCTTCTAGCACTTCCACATTGTCAACATAGATGACGATGTGAATGATGGCCCTTCCGTATGCGACGCGGCTAGTGCGTTGTTGCCATTCATTAGGGCGTTTGCAGAGAAGTGGGGCCTGATGGAGAAACTGGCTCATGGCCTTGCTGAGCTTGAGGATGCTGTTGTCGCTGCAAGGCCGCCATGGCGGAATCATAGATTTTTTGCTGCCTGCTCACAGATAAAGCTTGTCTGCATGTGTGTTTTATTGAGAATTAACTCGTTTTTTTGGCCAGTAAATCTATAGACGCTCATCTGCCGTTGTCGGTTAATTAGCACATCACTTAGTGCATACCTGATCCCCATTCCCCACCGACCACATATTAACGAGGTTTTACTGTAATAAGAATGTGGCATTAAAATTCTTTTTTTTTGTTTACCAGTACAAAAATGTTAATAATTTATTACAGAAATTTGATTTGCCCTTAATTCTATTTTTTTAACTCCTGTGCATTAAAGGGGCCCTGAAACACTTTCCTAGCTAATCACAGAATGGCCTCATTATTAAAGAATGTCACCTCACAAATCTTTTGGCGAAAAAATTTTTTCAATCCTTCAAGTATAGGCAGCGTTAAATGTAGTTATCGCACCGATGAATGGCTTTGTCCTTTCATCTCCACTAGCGCGCTGGAAGCTATACAGAGCAGATGGTGAGAGAGCAAGGCCGCACCCAAAAGTTGAGTGTCTCACCGGTGAGAGGGCTCATCGCGGCACACCGTTGTGGTCGCAGTATCTATGCTATGCAGCACGCAACTGGCGTGTGTTGACCGGAAGTGCAAAATGAAATGCATTTTTTTATCACTATGAAATGGCAGACCTGGGTATTCTTCATTTGTTTAACTAAAAATTAGCATTGATGGTATTACTGAGAATATTCTTGTGATCACGAAATCAGCCAATAACTGTTTGTAGGCTTGGCTGCTTGCTACGTATCTGCATGGCAACATTGTGAAAGAGAGAGCAAGCAATATTTTAGTATTTTTGACACGATATTATAATTTCCCTGCTGCGTGCACTGCAGTAATATTTGGCTCACCTGTTCATGAGAGCCTCTTCTACAGATTGGCAATGTTTTCCTACTATGCTGCGAGTGTTTTGGAACCAGTTTAAGCCTGTTTGTATTTTTAGTTCAAGATTTGTTTGCCTGTTGCAGATGTACTAATCATGTATTTCCAGCTTGGTTACATACAACGAAGACAAGTAATTTACAGCAGATGAAATTGATTAGACAACTCTGTAATAGTTCCACTGACCAACATTTCAGTTGCTGTTGTGTTCAACTAACACAATTTCAAGTCGGTCGTCCTTCGCTGCTGCCTGGTTTTGTAAAACATTATTGACCTTGAGGTGCTCTATTGGAGATTCTGGCAGCATGAGATACTTGGCAGGATCATGTGAAAATGGTGTGCCGCTTCTCTTGCGAGCAGCTCAAGCTGGGAAAATTCCCTGCTGTAAAATTTTACTGTTACTCTGTTTTTACTACTTGACATGGTTAATTGTTTGTGTATTTAGACATTTGGAGTTAAGATAGAACTCGTCCAGCATAACAGTTTAGTGCTGCAATGCTGTACATATGGCATATATTCCAAATCTAGTGCAAGATTCCCCAAATACTAAAAAAAAAAAGAAATAAAGCTACAACGGTATTGGTTGTTGGAGCTAGTAACTAACCCTGCACTACCATCTGAGTAACTTAGCTCTACTGTGAGGAATGCGATGCGCACGAATGGAGGTGAAAGACGCCAATTGTGCCTCAACTCATTGCTCAGCTAGTTTGGTGGAGGTTAGCAGGGGTATGTTAAGGCGCTCAACATGGCCTTTCAAACATCCCAAGCTTCTTGAGGATTGCCTCCCACAAGTGACAGCAAATTACTGGAGATCCATAGTTTATGGTAACTAGCATAACTAAAGGAAGTGACTGCATTCATGCTGTCAATGTTTGTGGTGCAAAACTTCAGCAAAGGAAAGAGGAAATGGACAGAAAGAGCTCTTTTTGAGTGCAGCTCTTAAGCGCCCATTCCTGCGTTGAGTGTCGGCGCGTTTTGGTGGTGTTATACCTTGTAATTGAGCAAATGAACACAGACAAAAGGTGAAAGCAAATGCAGAGTGCAGCAGTAGATGAAAGAAGAGTGCGTGAGGAAGAAAGGGGAGGAGGAACGGAGTGGAAGAGCCTGCACATGCGCTGAGTTGCCGCCGGTCATGGCATCCGCCGCCATGTGGACGATCTGATCTGCGCTTGCGGGAGGTGGGGGGGGGGGGGGGTGAGGCAAAGTGGTGTGAGGTAGGGAGGGCTACGCTCATCCGTGGCATCAGCTGCTGAGGTCAGCCTGCGGTACCAGCGTGTTTGATGTGTATCACTGTTTGTGCAAGGGGTGATGGCGAGCGGGTACGAGTAAGGCTCGTTGTGATGCTCCCTTGGGTGTTGTCACAGCTAACACTGGTGGCACAATTTCCCCGCGACAAAGGGCTGCTCTTGTCGGTGGTGGAACCAAAGCGTGCGAAGAAAAGCATAGTGTCGTGCAAGACAGGCTGTGCAACGATGATGGCTATGATATGATACCAGATAGTGCGCGTCGTCTGTATGGAAACAAAGCACGCTACTCACAGCATTCTCTTCCTCATGTACTTATATCTTCCTAATGTACTTATATAGTCACAATATACAATATCGACATGCGAAATGAAAACGTGTAGAGCTTCACTCAAATTTTGCGTTAGGGAGTATTGTAACTGTCGCTGAATTTTTTTGTCCATTTATTCTTTCCTTTGCTAGCTTTTTGCGCTACAAATGTTGGCAGCTATGCACGAACTAGTTGAACATCGTACTTTGCTAAACTGTATTCGTTCTCTATTGTATATGCTGTGTTCGGTATATCCCTGTTTGTATTTTCTTTAATGATGTCTTCAATTAACCAATGGCCCTCAGTCTCCAGCGGCTGTGGAGCACCTGACCAAGGCAATGGTCAGACTTGCAATGCAGCACAGGGTGCTAAGAATATCTGGGTCTGGACAGGCTGCCAATGAAAACTGACCCTTGCAAAGTTTAGTACCAGAACCCTCTTGAGTGAGGCTAGCTTAGCAGGACTCTTCGAAGAACCATCAGATGTTGTTTGGGATATTATCGGCCTTAGTGAGATTAGAAGAACTGGTGAGGCTTGCACACTGCTGAACAACGGCGATGTCCTCTGCTATAGAGGTCTCCCAGATAAGAAGCAATGCGGGGTAGGATTTCTAATCCATAAGGACATAGCAGGTAACATTGACGAATTCTACAGCATCAACGAGAAGGTAGCAGTAGTCGTAATCAAACACAATAAGAGGTATAGATTGAAGGTAGTACAAACCTATGCTCCAACGTCCAGTCACGAAGATGAGGAAGTAGATCAGTTTTATGAAGATGTTGAATTAGCTATAATAAAAGTGCAAACGCAGTATACAGTAGTAATGGGTGACTTCAATGCAAAAGTGGGGAAAAAGCAGGCGGGTGAACAGGCAATTGGCAACTACGGTGTCAATTCTAGAAACGCTATAGGAGAGATGCTGGTAGAATTCACAGAAAGGAATAAGCTGATAATAATGAACATCTTTTTCAAGAAATGTAGCAACAGAAAATGGACCTGGAAAAGCCCTAATGGTGAAACAAGAAATGAAATTAATTTCATACTTTCTGCCGATCCTGGCATAGTGCAGGATGTAGAAGTGATAGGTAGGGTAAAGTGCAGTGATCATAGGTTAGTGAGAGCCAGGATTCACATCAATTTGAACAGAGAAAGAGTAAAATTGGTCAAGAAAGAACAGGTCAACTTAGAGGCAGTAAGGGTAAATGCAGACAAATTTAGGCTGGTACAGTACTTGAAAACAAATATGCAGCCTTAGAACAGAAAGATGATGATGATGACATAGAGGTAATACAGAGTTTTAGAATAAGGGCCCCAAAAAAATAGTGTTGAAGCCACTGTGCATGCACGAGATGCAAACTGGGTTTGGGTTTCGCGTTAGGAACGCTATTTCACCGATTTAGCAGGAGCCCAAATAGCAGCCCCAAAAGCTTTGCGTCGGCAAACATGGTGGCACTCATCGAAGCGATGGCTCTAACCTAGCACCAAACTGGGTTCCATGCATGGTAACGCATTAAGTTCGCAAGCTAGGAGAAGTGACTGCGGTTATCGCTTTCTCTCAACTAGCGTGTGTCATGATGATTGATTCATTAGGCGCCGCTGATTCTGAATTCGATTGTGGATATTATGGCTCGTAGGCCTAACGTGGCTATGCTTGGCTGGTGAAGGCACGTAAAGTTGGTTTGCTTAAAACTAAGTGCAACTAATTGTTTGCTGCTTACAGAATAACTTCTAAATTGTAATTAAATGTGAATACACGCAAGTCAAAATTACTATTCCTATCATAAAATGGTGTATTTTATTTATTTCTGATAGCTTTTCTTTGATGCCGTAGTGGCGCTGTCAGCGCAAGACGCTATCTGCAAGCGCAAAGCCCTATTCTAAAACTCTTCACTCCTGCGTGCCCCAACACTAACATCCGCAAAGCTCTTTGGGGCCCCAAAGTATTGGGGGCCCAAAGGCTAATGAGGCTGGCTTCAGAGGCAGCAATTGAAGTGGGAGGCAACGCACCAAGGCAACCAGTAGGCAAGCTTTCCCAAGTAACAAAGGACCTAATAAAGAAACAACAAAGAATGAAAGTGTCCCAACTCGAGAGATGAGATAGAATTTGCGGAACTATCAAAACTGATCAACACAGTGAAAATAAGTGATATTAGAAATTATAACGTGAGAAAGACTGAAGAAGCCGTAAAAAAATGGACGAAGCCTGAAATCAGTGAGAAGGGAACTTGGCGTAGGACAAACCAAGATGTATGCATTGAAAGATAAGCAGGGTAATATCGTCAGCAATCTTGAAGGTATAATAAAAGCAGCAGAAGAATTCTATACTGACCTGTACAGTGCCCAGATGAGCCAGGAGTACTCTATTCGAAACAATAATGAACAGTATGCAGAAACTCCTCCTATAACTAGATAGGAGGTCAGAAGGGCCTTGCAAGGCTTGAAACGGGGAAAAGCGGCAGGAGAGGACGGACTACCGGTCGATTTAATCAAAGATGGTGGAGTCATAATGCTTGAAAAACTAGTGGCCCTTTGTATGAACTGTCTGTCGATTTCAAGGGTCCCAGAGAACTGGAAGAATGAAAACATTATACTAATCCACAAAAAGGGAGATGTTAAACAATTGAAAAATTATAGGCCCATTAGCTTACTCCCAGTATTATATAAAATATTTACCGAAATAATCTCCAATAGAATAAGGGCAACACTGGACTTTAGTCAACCAAGAAAACAGGCTGGCTTCAGGAAAGGATACTCTACAATGGATCACATCCATGTCATTAATCAGGTTATCGAGAAATCCACAGAGTACAATAAGCCTCTCTATACGGCTTTCATAGATTATGAAAAAGCATTTGATTCAGTAGGGATACCAGCAGTCATAGAGGCATTGCGTAATCAAGGAGTACAGACCGCTTACATAGATACTGTGAAAAATATCTACAGAGATTCCACAGCCACCATAATTCTACACAAGAAAAGCAGGAAGATACCTATGAAGAAAGGGATCAGACAAGGAGACACAATCTCTCCAATGCTATTCACTGCGTGCTTGGAAGAAGTATTCAAGCTATTAAACTGGGAAGGTTTAGGAGTAAGGATCTATGGCGAATACCTCAACAACCTTCGGTTTGCCGATAACATTGTTCTATTCAGCAACACTGCGGATGAGTTACAACAAATGATTTAGAACCTTAACGGGGAGAGTGTAAGAGTGGGGCTGAAGATTAGTTTGCAGAAGACAAAGATAATGGTAAATAACCGGGCAAGGAAACAAGAGTTCAAGATCGTAAGTCAGCCTTTAGAGTATGGGAAGGGGTACGTTTACCTAGGTCAACTAATCACAGGGAACCCTGACCATGAGAAGGAAATTCACAGATGAATAAAAATGGGTTGGATCGCATACGGCAGACATTGTGAGCTCCTGACTGGGAGCCTACCGTTATCATTGAAAAGGAAAGTATACAATCGGTGCAGTTTACCGTTGCTGATGTACGGCACAGAGACTTGGGGACTGACAAAGAAGCTTGAGAACAAGTTAAGGGCCGCGCAAAGAGCAATGGAACGAAGAATGCTAGGCATAACTTTAAAGGACAGGAAGAGAGCAGTTTGGATGAGAGAGCAAATGGGTATAGACTATATTCTAATGGACATAAGAGAAAAAAATGGCTCTGAGCAGGTCATGTAATGCGCAAATTAGATAACCGTTGGTCCATTAGGGTGACAGAATGGGTACCAAGAGAAGGGAAGCGCAGTAGAGGACGGCGGAAGACTAGGTGGTGTGCGAAATTAGGAAATTTACGGGTGCTAGTTGGTATCGGTTGGCACAGAACAGGGGTAATTGGAGATTGCAGGGAGACTCCTTCGCCCTGCAGTGGACATAGATAGGCTGATGATGATGATGATGATGATTAGGTTACATATATGTTCACTAAACAGCATTTGAACACCATGCTTTGATGCGCTAATTAGCATGCAGTTGCACTCAATTGTGAAGCCTGGTTATTAAACATCTTATTGGAAGCAAAGTTTGCACATTGTTTCTAGAACATAGTTCATGAAGTATCCTTAAAAAGTAAAGTATGCTTGGCAGAAGTCCTTTTGACAATTTTGCAATGGCTAACAGAATGCTTCACTGCCTGGCAATTTCAGCAGGCAAAAATACAGCTTGGCTAGGAAAAATGCAATTTGTTTCGAAACATTCAGAACCACCTATGAAACTGGTTTTGAATGGTACCTCTGTTTGTTCCAAACCATTGTGACCTGCTGGCCAAACTGATTTGAAACCGTTCCATCATAGTGCTATGGTTCGAGTTCAGTTCCATTTCGGCATATACTAGGCGTATCAATGCCAGTTACGGTTCAACACCCTAATGATGACAATCTCTGTACTTTGCTTTCTGCAATTATTAGCAACACAACTGCAATAAAACAAGAGCTGTTCTACAGAAGATATTATGTCATCTTTTATCACGCCTTTGCCATCTCTTGTACTAATAACATGCCTTGATGTCTTTCTCTTAGATCAGTAAACTGCTAGTTGTTGATTCGAAGAAACGTCTCACTGCCTCTCAAGCATTGGATCATTGCTTCTTCAAGGCTGTTGTAAGTTTCAGAGATTTTTCCAGTGTGGTAGTTTTGCTGAAGTTCAAGGACAGCACTGTTTCGTGTACAGAAGGTGCCAATGTTTTGCTGGTGGTGGTGCTTGTGTCGGTGTCTCAGGTGTGCTGTACTGCTCTCAAAGGGCTTCTTGGCTTGCATGTAACCCTGGTTAATTGCGTCACTTCTCGGTATGACACAAGCAAGCACTTCCACTTGCCACTTGCGCTACAATCTGCAAAACTTGTATGCATTTACAAGTGTGCACCCATACCTAGCTTGCTTGCATGAATTAAGCCAGACACTTTTGGCTGCACTGTGAACAAATTGTACTGCGTGCTTGCTCTTCAAGAGCAAGAAAGAATACTTGGTGTCTCTGAGATGTCCTTATTTATTTAAAAATAGGTGCAAGTGTGCAAGGCTCAGCTCTGAAAAACTGCACACAGTATGATAAAGTGATGGAATTCATATCTGCCGTCATGTTGATGTAAATGCATGAAGCATGCATGGTCTTTAATTCAGTCCTTGTTTCGGGCTACATGTGTGCTACTTTCTGCATGAAAATTTTCTTTGCATGGATCATGTGCTCTTGCTTTGAATCCTTGTGTTTTATGCATATCTGTTCTGCTTGTTTCTCTCCGTCTTGTGACTCATGTAGAAACGTGCATCTGTTTTCGTCACCGAAGACGTAAGTACCATTAGTGAGCGCCTTAGTTGAGTTTGAAGAAGCTTGCACAGCCTCCTCTTTCTTTGATAGTATTGAGCAAGCAACAAGCACACAACCTGCAAGTGAAACTGTAGCAAACTGTAGAGTGCTTTGTGCACTTGCACATAAGCCCTTTGCAGATTTTGCCACACACTCAAGCGATATTATTAAATATCCCAGAGGCTGTTCCTGTAGCAACTAGTACATGTAGTCATGTTTGCAGTACTGCTTGTAGGATACATACACTAGTGAAGCAAATGGCAACAAACATTATCTGGTTATTATAGTGCTAAAATACCAAGATGAGAAATCTTGTGTGTTGCCTACTCATCTCGTCCTCGTCAGTATGCGCTGTTATTCGTTCACTATGAAGCTGAGAAAACCATGGAATGTTTCATTGTTTATGCAAACTTTACAATTTATCTGCTGCATTCTTGTTCATGTCTGTTCTGTAGATAGTTTGCATATATTGCTCAATTATTTAATTTATTGCTACAGGCAGTGCAATAGGGGTAGTGAACTGATGCTCTGCACAGACAGTGTACGGTGTGGGCAGACAAAGTGCCTCAGAGCGCAGATTATTACTAAAGATCATGTGATCGTCTAGTGAGTGGCCCAAATGCACCAAAGCACATAGACAAGTTTTAAACAGTTGCTTGAGATGACAGGGCAGTAACATTACTAAGTTAAAACTTAGCACACTCAATCGAACTCCTGTACATTAATCAGATGTGGGTCTTGAAAAGCGCTCTCTGTGATTAGAAGCACCGAATCAAGAGCGGAAATCGTAATTAGATGGCATGTGCTGGTGGGCCTCCGTGCAATCGTTGCACTGGAGAGAAAGCGTGATGCCAGTGGCTAGAAATTGAACAGCGTGCAGGTTTGGAACTATGGTGCAGCATGTGTCATGCATGAAGTTATTGGTGGCTCGTCACACTGAGAATTCTCAAGAAAGTCAGGGCGGCATAAAAGGTGCAGAATTGGCGCAGTATGTGTGCTGGCAAAGATTATGCATGGCAAGCAATAATGCATCAGCAGTGGGTCTTGTAAGGCTTAAAAGGCTACCTACATCCAATCATTTGTTTGGAATTTCAGGGATATTGCATTGCATTCTAATCTGGTCCTTGTCTAAGCTAGGAACCCCCCAAAGCCTGCTAGAATTCTAAAAATAAAAGGGCTTCTTGTTTATATAAGGGACATGAAAATAAAATACTAACTTATCCTAGATTTTTACTTATAACTTAAGTAGGAGCTGTATGTGATCGAAAACAATTTAATTGAGGTAAAGAACTGGCTGCTATTACGCCTTGGAATTGTGGTGCCAGCTTCCCATGTTTTATTCTGGAGAAACTGCTAGTGATTGTTGCAGCAGCTGGTGAGATGTGGTTTCTCGAGGATGCCATATGACTTCCCACCACTGCTGCTGACCTTCCCCCGAAAGCTAGTTTTCCTATAAATCTGACTTAAAGATCCCCTATATCTTTGCAAGATGTGGTTGTTCAGTTTATCAACATGGTTCTCTGTAGTAATGATTATTTGTTTGTGTTATGCGATTAGACTGCAAATTTTATAGTTTATATTTATTTTGAAGCTCATTTTAAAATGTTAAGCTGCAGTTGAGCTGAAAGCTGTTACAGTGCAAGTTTTGTTAATAACATATATTCCTGCTTGAAGCCGCATTCACAGAGCACATCAGCCTGTTAATATTACTTTTCTGTGCATGCAAAACAAGTTTGAACAACGACAAAGTGCCAAGATTGACAGGGAATTTTATTCGAATTATAAGATAGATGGGTAGCAGAACTCCCTTACATCATGTAATAGAGTTGGAACAGTATGCCATTTCACGAGACCAGTGTAAACAATGTGCAATAAATTTTTCTCTTATGCAATATACAGACTTAGCACCACCATGCTCACATGTCATTTGTAGCGAAGCATGCAGATACGTGGTCAGTCTTTCTTTTTCCTTTATTCCAAAACTTACCCAAACTCTTAACCGCTGGGATTCCGTCCAAGGTTGTTTCACGTATGGGTGGCTGCCGGTAAATTTTAGCACGCACATGCGTAATCGGCTGCTCACCACCACAATCGCATTGTCATGCTCAGCATTACATATGTATCCATTTAAGCTGAGATTTGCCTGTGCTGCTTTGCGAGTGTTGCAGCATATGCTTGTCTCGCTGGTTAAATACAAATATTTTATTCAAAGTGCCCAGAAATCGACAGCACAGCTCAGCACAGCTAGAAATAAGAATGACAAAAGCGCAGTAGCAGTGCTTTGTCAGCGAGCCTATATGCAGGACATTCACACCTTGTCATTTACTTTAATAGATGCATAAACTGTGCTGCAGTATGATCATAAGCCACACTTGGCTTGCAAACGCAGAGTAATTTGCGGTGACAGAAATAAAAATGCAGCGACACATCAGCAGCTCCAGGATATGGTCATCGAGGCATTGCAGTAGTTTCTCACGTCGCGTTTTTCTTTTCTTCACGTCGTAGCACAAAATTTTCCTGGGTCTATGAAACTTATCTTAGAGTTGGCAGCACTGCTTTCCACTGATGTGGGAAGTGACTGATGTGGTCTCCGATTTGGGTGCGAAATTCAAGTTCGTTCGGCCTTGATCTTCTCCACTAATGAGCCATCATTTTCCATTATGTAGAATGTTGTAAAAATGAAAACTATATTAAGTTTAACTGGATTGGTGGATTAGTAACTTCTATAGACTTTTTGTCCACAAAAATAATTCAGGTACGTGAAATTACTGATGTTTATTGCAACATTCAGTGGTGTGGCCTACAAAATGATGTGCATAGTGTCCTGGAGAAGTATACTAGAAAGCTGCTTCTTTGCTTCACATTACTGTTTCTCTATTGTATGTAAATTACTGAAAATTACTGTAAACGTTTTGAGTCACTCAGTTCCTAAGAAGTTCTTGATGTAGTTACCCTACAGAGTTGCTATAGGTGATGTCCACATCCATGCCCAGTGGTGGTGCCCTCCCGATAAACAGATGCAGGTCTTGAAAGCTATGTTTTTGCTGGTTGCATGCAGTGGAAGTGATTGCAGGAGTTGAAAACCCGTCATAGATGTTGCAAAATTTAAACCAACACATGAATGTTGCCAGAGATGTAGAATCATGCCACTTATGCTTCGTTTGTAGCCATATTACATACACTCTTTTTCTACGCATTTGTAGGTGGGAATACAAAAGCGCACCTTCAATGCAAAGAAAACTTTTCAGGTATGTGAGCACATTGTATGTGAGTGGATTGTGTTTTTGCATGTACAGCACAGGAATCAAGAAGGCCTAAGTGGCTCTAGACTTTGAGGCTAGAATGTGAGTTGGCCACAATATTCATTTCTGTTACAAGAAAAAAAAATGCAGCAGGTTGATGTGCTACCTGATTAGTGTTGCTCTAACTTTTGTCCTCTGCCGAGTGTTGTCACTGCAGACTCTTGTTGTATATTGCAGTTTGGCATTCTTTGTGTCAGAGCACTGGTGCGCATTCGACGGCTACGATACACCCCTGAGCCACTCTCTCTGAACATCGCACGGACCAACCCATATCGCATCAAGACATTGCGAAAGGTATCAGTAAGCTTTGTGTGCATAGAGGATCAGTGCAAGTCTGGCTTGAGTAATAAAATAAAGTGTGGAACTGGGTTAGAACGGTGCGCAAGGTGCAGTCAGGGGTCATCTACCATTTGTGAGCATTGTGTACACAAATAATAAAAAAAAGTGCTTGCATATGTATGTTCAGTACCATAGCCTTGTTGATGCCTTGCTTTTGTCACCTTTTCTTCTTTCGCTTCCTGCTTTTCACACCAGATGGAACTGTACATTCTCTGCAGGTGATCGATGGTTGTGCCTTCAGAGTTTACTGCCACTGGGTCAAGAAAGGAGAAATGCAGAATCGTGCTGCCTTGTTCGAGAATCACCCGAAGATTGAGCTGCGACAGATGTATGAAGAGACACAAGTGGCTGCCTGAGCAGGAGGAGGATCCCATTTACTGGCACTGGCCATTGTCCAAGCATCAAGGTGCTACAAGTACCTCTCCACGCAGTGCAGTTGTGTAGCCGCCTTTGTGGCGCTGTGTGTCAATTGTGCCCGCTACACTCTGTCCCCCGTTCTGGGCCACTGTGCATAGGTCAGTGCCTCTGGAAAGGAGATTTGACATTGCCCACAAAGTGTTGCAACAGCTGTTGCCCATGTTCCTTTTGTTTTCAAGGATGCTTCTAGGACGGTTTGCATATGTTGGCAGGTATACACCTGCTTTCCTAGTCAATTGAAAGCTGAATGTCAAATTTTTTCATTTTGAATTGATAACAATCAGTCTGGTAGTGCATGTTGCATTGAAAAGCCATTTCACCAAGTGTAAATGCCCAATTTTCTTGTGTAAGATCATGCACGAAATGAGCTGTTCCATCCATGTGAAAGGTGGACTAGGTAGGCGACAGTTTTAGCATGGAATGAATCTGCACTTTATCAGTTGCTAAAATATAAAAGCTTTCGGAGCATTTGTCTTTGGCAAAAATATTTTAAAAATATGTGTCGGTAGCTATAATGTCACAATTAAAAGAATCTCAGAATTTATTTTCCACTAATGACTTTCATGTCTATGGATAGATGGCACCAGAAGGGCATGTTTTGCAAACTGCATTAAGCATCCTGAATTAAAATTTCATTAAGTGTTGCGATAATGATTCTGTTGTCACTAACTTGCGCTCTTGGCCAAGTCCAAAGCCAAAAATATCTGGCAGGTCCCAGCATGACAAAATTTATTTTTTACCCATGTGCAATATGGCTTAAGTAGATTTAGGCCCGAATATATACTGGACAGCATAAAAGAACCTGATGCTTAGACTAGAAGGCATAGTGAAAGGATTCATTGTTGCATGTGTATAGAGAACATCTAAAGTGAACCAAAACTGTGCAGGTTTTCTAACATTTGAGATGCCTATGCTTTGGAAAGTTAACAAGATATCTACATCGGACATGCAGGTCCTTTAATGTGTGTTTGAAAGCAGACTGAATAAATATGTGTTAATGCAATCAGGTCTATTTGGTCATGTAATCATTTCATTATTAAAGTTGGTGCTGTACTCAAGTTTTTGGCAGCTACAAGCAGGTGCAACACTCCACTTCATAACAAACTAGTCACACTGAAGTGTGCTCCTTGGTCAGTGCAAATTTTCTGCACAGTAGCGAACTTCAATAAGTGTGGCCTATGTGAACCACCAACAGCATAAAAAAAAAAATGCTGTGGTCTCCAAGACGGTTGCTCTGTGGTGCACACAAGAGCACTGTTAACACTGCATACAATAAGTTGTCAGAAAAATGTGGCGACATGGCAGCTGCTTTTGTGATCAAAAACAACAGAACTACTCTCTCTCTCTAGTTACAACTTCAAACTCTTCTAGGTAGGCAGAGTGATAAGGTTGGTCTTAGGGCATCCCTTAAATCATGCAGAAGCCATTAATAACCTGTTTAGCGAAATCTGAAAAATTGTTTGACGCAATAGTTTTGCAGAAACCCGCAAGGTGGAGAGAAACAATTAATAAAGGGTAAATCAGAGATCCACTGTTCCTAGCAATTGCTAGAAAGGAAACCCATATGGATTCCTCAAAAGAAAAGCCTCGCAGTTTAAAAATTCGTCCTGGTCTGAGACTCAAACCCGGGACCATTCCAGGGCAGCGGCTCTACAATTTGAACTAACCAGGCGGCTAGCAGATGGCAGGGTGAAGTCGAATTTATCGAACAAGCCGAAGAAAAGGCAAGGGTTTGACGCAGTAGTTCTACTTTGTGCTTTAGGTGCGAGTGAAAGTGTGCGAGGGTGAGTGCCGCGTTCCCGTGTGAGCAAAGGGAAAGGGGAGGGGAGCTCGCTCACGGTAACGTGATCAAGCGTGTGCCAGAGGCAGGGGGTTAGTGGGTGTGTCGAGATTTCTGGCACATGTTTCGGCCGTGGCTGCACATGGCTGTGAGCACGGCTGAGCGCATACACAGCCGCGCACCCTACTTTAGTGGTAATCTGCCGCGTGTGCAAAAAGTGTTGAAACGGCGTGGCATCATGTAAGCGGTTCTCCTGCACATTTAGTATTGGAGGTTGCGTAATCTCGAGTTTCGGTGACTCATTGGAGCAAGAGGTAGACAAAGCATTCGCTCCCCACTGCCGCCGCTTTTCATGGTAGCGTCGTCCCAGTGTGGGCAACGCTATCAGCCACGAGGGCAGAGTGCACGTGAAAGCGTGGCTGACTTCACTTAATTCATACCGCCCATGTGATGTCGATATGGCATGAAACCATATCATTCATCGCCGAATCCCAAATTATTCAAAATGAATTGCTTTCGCATTCAAATCTGCAAATTTTCGGTTGCCCGATAATTTGGAAAATTTTGCGGCCCCTTGTAAGAAAAATTGATCGGCGACTGTACTTATTTGCATAATAGGTCAAATTTCAATACAACAAAATTTCGATATAGTAAAGCAAATTGCCGATTTTACCTACTTCGTTATATCGAGGTTTAACTGTACTATCAGAATCTTGCTCAATTAACTGGCCTAACTTCACAGTCTTCTAATATTGTTACGCATGAAGAAAACGAAGACCGGTGAACGTGCTTGTGGTCCCGAGTAGAGGAAGGAACAAGAGAACGACGCTGAGTTGATTAACCAGCTGGCCGCTCTTGCGCTCGCCTTCGTGACCTAAAGTAATCGGTCCCCTTCATCCGTAAGGGTTAAAAACGGTCTCCTTCGTGCATAGCAAAGTGGTGGAGGTGCGGGGTACCGCTGACAACAACGGAACCGTCACTGCCGCAGCTTCGTCGAAGCCGTCGACTTGCCGGCCTCCCGCCATCAGCCGTTACCGTCTTCGAGATGCCAGAAGAAGGAGCCGCTCCGAGGGCAGCGCCTAGCAGTCCACTGCCATACTACCAAGTTCCACCCACCTTCGGAGGCAAAGTGGGGGAAGATGCTGATGAGTGGCTCGTCCACTACAAACGAGTGAGCAAGTCCAACGGGTGGGATGCAACCGCTCAGCTCACCAATGTGGTGTTCTCTGACCGATACCGCCCTCGTGAGGTACGAGAACCACGAGGACGCGCTTACGACTTGGGAACATTTTGTTGACGAGCTAAAGGCGTGTTTTGGGGACTCAGTCGCCAAAAAGAAGCATGCGGAGCAGACACTGTCTCAACGGGCGCAGCTACCAGGTGAGACATGCACAACATATATCGAAGAAGTATTAAAGCTGTGCAAGGTGGTCAGTGCTCGCATGTCGGAAGAAGATAAAGTTGGACATTTGCTGAAAGGAGTGGCTGAGGATGTGTACAATTTTCTAATTGGAAAGGAGAGCCTCAGTTCTGTGTCTGACATCATTCGGCACTGCAGAACTTTTGAAACGCTCAAGATGCGTCGGATTGTGCCAAATTTTGGTCCATTGGCAAACATTACGACGGTTGCCAGTGTGGACACGAGTCCTTGCCTCGACCTTCCTTCCACCATTCGACAGATTGTCCACGAGGAACTTTCCCGCCGGGAGGAGTTGTTGCATTCAACTGCTGACCACCATGGCATGTACACGTCACGTGAGGCTATGACGACGCCACATTCAGCCCCTTGGCAACTGATGGTTACCGCAGTGGCCATAGAGTACAGCGCAGCCCCACAGTCGAGGATGACAACACGCCCTCCGACTCCGCGCTATGACCACTGCGATCAACGCACGCCTAGTCGACACCCGATGTATTGTCGTGACACACGCCACGAACCAACCCAATACACGCGGGAAAATGATAATATCCACTTCATCGACGAGCAACCAAGGTTTCGACCTCTCCCGGTGTGTTATTCGTGCGGTGTCCCGGGTCATATATAGCGGTTTTGCAACCAGCGTATGACTACGTGGTATGGCCAGCCCTCAGAGTTTTCTCGGCCCTCCGAACGGTCACAAGGTGCTCCGTGGCCAGCACACATATCATCTGGCGACGAGTATTGGCTGAGCAGCTCCCGGAATCGTTCCCCGGCATCTGACAGGAGTTTGACACCCCCACCGCAACGTCGTGCTCCCCGTTCTCCCTCACCACAGCATCGCACCACGTCCCCTTCGTCACCGGAAAACTAGCTAGCGCGGCCAATGGAGGTGAGGTCGCTGGAGACATGCTACTGACAGAAATACCTCCCGTGTTGATGCTGAAAAGCAACGTGCGTGTTCTTGTAGATAATGTCCCTGTGATGGCTCTGGTGGACACAGGCGCAACAATTTCGGTTATGAGTGTCTCTTTTAAACACGTGTTAGGGCGAAAGGTTTTGTTTAAATGGGACGAAGATTCAAAGTTCTGTGGAGTGAGTGGCGAGCCGTTGCGACCTATTGGGATGTGTAGTGCTGACATGTTTTGGGGAGGCCGTGTTATTACGACAGAGTTTGTAATTATTCCTCGGTCGACCCATGATGTTATTCTCAGCATGGACTTCTTGCGGGAGTGTGCTGCTACTGTTGACTGCCGCACAGGGAAGGTATTCATAAGTGGTAGGATTCCATCAGGACTCCTGGAGAACCCTGTAGATCGCGAATGTGTTTGTGGTGAAACAATCATACCTGCATCATCTACCGTTTGCGTTCCCGTTGTCTGTTGCAGCGCCGATTCCGACAGCTTCAAAGCTACCGTAGAACCGATGCACTTTAACTGTGTGAAGAAGAATGTGTTGTTGCCACATTGTGTGGTGTCAATCAAAGGCGGACACACTGGCTTATGGACAGTAAACTGTTCTAAGGAGCCCGTTATACTACCAGACGGCATGAAATTAGCCTTCGCCAGGGAACACGCGTCCTTATCAGTGGCTGAACTTACAGATGTGCCGGAAGAACCTGATGGCCACAGTTTGGAAACAGCCCTTTTGTCGATGGTAAATAAATCGCTCAGCATGAGTGAACGCTGAACGTTAGTGTGTGTGCTTTCGAAGCACGTTTCAGTATTCGACTTTGCGCAGAAGGACAAAATACCTGCAATCCCTGTGTTTAGAACGCGTCATACCATCAACATGGGTTCAGCAAATCCGATTAGACAAAAGCCATATCGTGTTTCACCATCAGAGCGCGAGATTATCAATGAACAAGTGCACGAAATGATGAAAAAGGGAGTCGTACAAGAGTCAGCGAGTCCGTGGGCAGCTCCAGTGATTCTTGTTAAAAAAAAAGATGGATCTTGGAGATTTTGCGTCGACTATCGCTGTTTGAATGCTATAACAAAAAAGGACGTGTACCCACTCCCACGTATTGATGACGCAATAGACTGCCTTCATTCTGCCTCTTACTTTTCTTCAGTAGATTTACGATCTAGCTATTGGCAAATTCCGATGCATCCTGACGACAAGGAGAAAACTGCCTTTGTAACCCTTGATGGGCTCTTCGAATTTAATGTGATGCCATTTGGATTGTGCAACGCTCCGGCAACTTTTGAGAGATTTATGGACACTGTTCTGCGCGGCTTGAAGTGGAACATTTGCATGTGCTACCTCGACGACGTCGTCATCTTTAGCCGCACCTTCAGCGAACACAACTCGCGTCTGGATATTGTCCTGAACTGCATCAGAAATGCTGGTCTAGTTTTAAATTTTAAGAAATGTCACTTTGGAGACCGCCAAACCCTTGTGCTTGGGCACCTCGTCGACAAGGATGGCATCCGCCCTGATCCCCAGAAAACAGCAGCCGTTGAAGTGTTCAGTGCACCGCGCTCTGTCAAGGAGCTCCGTAGTTTTCTGGGGCTTTGTTCCTGTTTCCGCCGATTTATTCCTAAATTCGCCGATGTCGCGTATCCACTGACATGCCTGCTACGAAAGGACACCCCCTTTGAGTGGACTCCGGAGTGCGACTCTTCTTTTCGTCAGTTGAAGTTTCTGCTGACGTCACGACCGGTTCTTCAACACTTAGGTCCTTCAGCTCCGACGGAACTCCATACGGATGCCAGTGCCATAGGTATTGGTGCCGTCCTAGTTCAACGCTACGGTGACCGCGAACACGTGATCGCATATGCAAGCCGCTCATTAAGTAGGCCCGAGCAGAATTACGCTGTCACGGAACAAGAATGCCTCGCGGTAATATTTGCGGTTCAGCGGTTTCGTTCTCACCTGTATGGACGCAGTGGCTTAGCTAGGTCGTCTGGCACCCGGGGCCCTTAGCTCTTTTGTCACATTCACCTCTGCATTCGACATGAGCTATGCTGAGATCGGCGATTATATAACAGTTCCAGGATTTCAGCGCCAACATCCCAAGACATTCACAATAGGTGATATGTACTCCTATCCGTGCCATAACATCCTCAAACTTTTGCACCTCTTTCTCTGACTAGGCGTTTTCGATTTCTTGTAGATGCTCGATGCATTTTCAGAGGTTACATGTGCCAGAGGTGCGCCGTCCCTGTTTTTAGACATAAAAACTATGAATGGAAACATAACAAATGGGAAGCTAGTACACATGACCCCATGGAAAATAAACAGGAGCAACATTTTAGAGTGTAAGAGCGAGGAAAACGTTGCAAAGATGTTCCACTGTAATTTACCACCGAACATATGCCGGACACCTTGTCACCATGGAGAAATGGATTTGGGTTAACCCTTTCAGAGGGTCCATGACGTAAATATACGGCACCCTGAACAAATCCAAAATGGTCGATGTCGTATATTTACGACGCTGTCTGTATGTACGTTTAAAAAGCACGCCAATTTCTTAACTTTTGCTTTTCTGGCATGTGCTGCTACTATGTGGGAATACAAGGAATTTACTTCTCATGCCTCCCTCTCTCAGTTTTCGTTGCATGGTATGTTTTAGAGCTAGTTTTCTCCAGCGTGTCTATATACTACCATTTGCACATTGGCACGTGTGCGGGTGGGCGGTTTCGGCTTCTTGCGCTCGCAAAACTGATGGCTATCTCGTTACTAATCGCTCAAAGGGCGACCGCCTGTTTCTCGCTCGTTTAGTGCTCACAGGGGGGTGCATAGGAAGAATGCCGCCATGCATGTTTTTCCTTTTCTTTCCTTTTTTTTTGAGACTAATGAGAACCTCTGGTTCTTATCGCCTCTGGTTGGTGATAAGATGAAGATTAGGCGAAGTTTGTCACACGTTTTAGTTTTTGACGGGCACACAACCACAGTTTTCTTGAGTGCGCTCACCTACGCAGTTCGATTACGCTATGGACATAAATATTAGGGTAAGAGCAGGAGCATTGGACACTTGCGAAATATTCTCGTGTGCGCATTTTCTAAGCCTTGGACTATGTGCATAACAATGCATCAAATTTGTAGTTCTTATAAGTTTATTTCCTATATTTATTGCTGTTCTTCATGAATAAACAGTACATATATACCAACGAAAAATATTTTTTTCTCACTTTACGGTCACCCTAGAAATATTATGGTAAATTTTTTTCGAAATAGGTCCCCTTAGAAGAATTGGAATCTAAAAAAAAAAAAAATCAACCTCGGGTGGTCGCATATGGCGAAAAAAATCGACCCTTAAAGGGTTAAGCATAGAAGTCTTTCCAATAATTTGTTAGCATATCTCAAGCAAGCACTTATAGCCTGATGGCTACTTGTGCCACTTGACAGTACACAAGTTTGATACCATGCATTTAATTATTTATGCACACAATCTCTGCATGGAAACCTAAAGAAAGCATCTCTTACGCCATCTAAACGTATATAGCGTTATGGGAATAGCCTGTATTTACAAATTATTACTATTACAGCAACCATAAGCAGCGGCAATGGATGCAAGCGCTTGTTAGGCTCTGGCTCGACGACTGGTTCCATATAAGGAAAGGTTCCAACAGGTGTTGTAGAAGTTGCGGGACGCGGTAGTGCTGAATTTAGTGTCACAAGTTAGCAACTGGGTGTGATTACAGTTCTTCAGTCGTGTTTTTTCTAGTTGTAACAATGTGCCATTGTTTCCTGTTATTGGTGGCACCTCCAAAGCTAGAACCTGGACGCGCAACCTGGACTGGTCCATGGGTTGGGGCTCACCATGGCCTGCCCGCAGAGAGCCGATCTTATACACCTCTGGCACGTTTCGACCTCGGGGGGGGGGCCCCAACCCACCGCCCTGCTTCCAGCTTTGACCCCCCGCTGTCCCTTGATTGCCCTGAAGATCCTGCACCACCTCCTTTATTATAATCTCAGGTGCCCTCCTGAGGCCTCCGTTTGCCAGTTACATGTGCCCTCCTGGAGCAGTACTTGTAAACAATCTAGTCTATCGTCACGACAGAAAGAGCACCCAGCAACAAAAAAAGCACCCCGCAACTTCTACAGCCTACAATACCAGTCAGAACATTGCCCAGTTTCATATGTAACGTCGGTGATTTGATGTAACACCCTATGTGGACTGCCGTAGTCGAATATTGGTGGGATGGAGACCACAGTAGCACAAGGGAACCTTGGGAGTGACAAACATCTCAGTGGTGACGGTCATACAAGGCTTTTTGGGAAGCCTGGGACACTGTCAGCCGTTCATGAGCGATCTGGCGAGCTGTATCAGCGCAAACTATGGCATTGCATAGACACACCCGGCCACAAAATTTTATAGACCATGGAACCTTGTAAAACGAATTTCAGAGCAGCCTGTAAAAGCAGCCAGTAAAACAGTGCATCACTGTGTTGATTGCACATACTAGCAGCGACTGTAAATGCAAAGGCCAGGCTCCGTTCTGAGGCTGCCGAGATATTAAGCTTTTTCTTAGATTCTGTGGTCCATAAAATTTTGTGGCCAGGTGTACATAGCGGATGAGCGTAGAGAGAGCAGTCCCAATTATGGTGGTCGGCAGAAATGCACATTGAAAGCGTATTGGTCAGAGTTCGGTTCAGGCGCTCTGCGAGTTCATTCGTCAGCGGGTGATAAATGGTTGTGTGCTTGTCGTGGGTAGAGCATGAACGCAGGATGATGATGATAGGGATTAAAAAAAGAAAGGAAAAAATGCTTGATTCTGCAACCCCTGAGGGAGCAGGGTGAAGCATTGAATGAAGGGATGTCCGGTAGCACCAAGCTTGGTGTCGTAACTTGGCGGCACCCCCTCTTCCTGCTTCGTTTGGATTAGATTGTCGCTGCTCGTACTTCCAGCACCGCTTGGTGTGAGAGACGACCGCCATCGCAGCCGTGAAGTGAGCCCATCCCTGCTGGACCATACCTATAGCTCCCCATCATCCGTCGTTGTACCAGATCAACAGATTGCCCGGTTGAAACACGAGAGGAAGGCTCTACTACGGGAGCCCATTCCTAGCATCCTTCCTAGAACAGCCCAGGTCCTCATCCACAAAGCAAGAGCTAAGGCATCTATTACACCGGATGTCCTGAGCAAGTGGAGAACAGAAGTGGAATGCCCCAGCTGCCCTGCTATCAACGTCGATCTTAAACATATTGTCACGTGGTAGTGACGGTGAAGAAAGAAGCAATAACACAGTAGCAATACTGTGAACGAGAAAACTAACTTTTATTGGGCGAACCTGTGCCCACAAAAACAGGCTACACTTATAGCACAACGATAACGGCGAACACGGTCGGCGATCGTCGGAAACTGATCAGCGGGTCAAGCGCGTCGGCTTTTATAGATCAGTCGTCGAATGTTCCAGATTACCTGATGGGACCCGCGTGTCTTCCACAAAGTTCTACACAATTCATGTCACGCGATGAAATCTGATAACACAAGGTTCGGCGACAACAGACACGCGGATAGAAGAATCGATAACTTTCCAGAAACTTCGGATACATGCAAGCGCGTCCCGCGCTGCGCGATAAGATTTGTTAGGCGGTGAAACCTGGTCGCCCGATAAATATAAATACACGTGTCAATACCCCCCTCTTAAAAAGCATCGTCCCGATGCTACAAAGAGAGCGAAACACAAAGGGACGCTTATAAGTAACAAAACAACGAAAAGAAATAAAGTCCAAAGGTCAGTTACGCGAAGTCCCAAAGTTCGTCAACGCTGGTGGTACGGCTTGAGCCGCACAACGTGGACAATTTCAGGTCGTGAGCGGCGCCGCTGTGACAGCGAAATGCCGTCTGGCACGACCTCGTAGTCCAGTGCACCAATACGTCGGATGATCTTGTACGGTCCAAAATAGCGACGCAAAAGCTTCTCGCTCAGTCCTCGTCGGCGTATAGGGGTCCATACCCAAACACGGTCGCCGGGCTGGTACTCGACGAAGCGTCGTCGGAGATTGTAGTGTCGGCTGTCGGTCCTCTGCTGGTTCTTGATTCGCAGGCGGGCGAGCTGTCGGGCTTCTTCGGCGCGCTGGAGATAGGTAGCGACGTCAAGATTCTCTTCGTCCGTTACGTGCGGCAGCATGGCGTCGAGCGTCGTCGTCGGGTTCCTGCCGTAAACCAACTTGAACGGCGTGATCTGTGTTGTTTCTTGCACCGCCGTGTTGTAAGCGAATGTTACGTACGGCAGGACGGCATCCCAGGTCTTGTGTTCGACGTCGACGTACATCGCTAGCATGTCGGCGAGGGTCTTATTCAGCCGCTCCGTAAGACCATTCGTCTGCGGGTGGTAAGCCGTTGTCCTCCTGTGCCTTGTCTGACTGTATTTCAGAATGGCTTGGGTGAGCTCCGCTGTAAAGGCCGTTCCTCGGTCGGTGATGAGGACTTCTGGGGCGCCATGTCGCAGCAGGATGTTTTCGATAAAGAATTTCGCCACTTCGGCTGCGCTACCTTTCGGCAGTGCTTTTGTTTCAGCGAAGCGGGTGAGGTAGTCCGTTGCCACGACGATCCACTTATTTCCGGTTATTGACGTCGGAAAGGGTCCCAGCAAGTCCATCCCGATCTGCTGGAATGGTCGGCAAGGAGGCTCGATTGGCTGTAGTAATCCGGCTGGCCTTGTCGGCGGTGTCTTGCGTCGCTGACAGTCTCGGCATGTTCTGACATAACGGGCGACGTCGGCGGTCAGGCGCGGCCAATAATACTTTTCTTGTATCCTTGATAGTGTCCGGGAAACTCCGAGGTGTCCAGCGGTCGGATCGTCATGTAGGGCATGCAATACTTCTGGACGAAGTCCTGACGGGACAACAAGAAGGTAGTTGGCGCGGACTGGCGAGAAGTTCTTCTTCACGAGTAGACTGTCTTGAAGCGTGAAGGAAGATAATCCGCGCTTAAATGCCCTGGGGACAACGTCGGTGTGCCCTTCCAAATAATCGACGAGGCCTTTAAGTTCCGGGTCCGCTCGTTGTTGTTCGGCGAAGTCTTCCGCGTTTATTATTCCAAGGAAGGCGTCGTCATCCTCGTCATCTTGCGGCGGCGGGTCAATGGGGGCGCGGGATAGGCAATCGGCGTCTGAGTGTTTTCGTCCGGACTTGTATGTTACGGTGATGTCGTATTCTTGTAGTCTGAGGCTCCACCGTGCCAGCCGTCCTGAGGGATCCTTTAAATTCGCTAGCCAACACAAGGCGTGATGGTCGCTGACGACTTTGAATGGCCTGCCATATAGGTAAGGGCGAAATTTCGCTGTAGCCCAAACGATGGCGAGGCATTCCTTTTCGGTTGTAGAATAATTTCCTTCCGCTTTTGACAACGACCGGCTAGCGTAAGCTATCACGTGTTCATGTCCATCTTTTCTCTGGACCAGGACGGCGCCGAGGCCTAGGCTACTGGCGTCAGTGTGGATTTCGGTATCGGCGTGTTCGTCGAAGTGCGCAAGTACGGGCGGCGACTGCATGCGTCGTTTGAGTTCTTGAAATGCCTCGGCCTGCGGCGTTTCCCACTTGAACTCGACGTCGCATTTAGTTAGCTGCGTCAGCGGCTCAGCGATGCGTGAAAAGTCCTTGACAAAGCGCCTATAGTAGGCACACATGCCAAGGAATCTGCGCACTGCCTTCTTGTCGATTGGCTGCGGGAACATTGCGATGGCAGCTGTCTTCTGCGGGTCGGGGCGTACTCCAGATTTGCTGATGACATGGCCTAGGAATAGAAGCTCATCGTAAGCGAAGTGACACTTTTCCGGCTTCAGGGTGAGCCCTGATGACTTGATGGCCTCTAATACTGTCGCAAGCCGCTTAAGGTGATCGTCGAAATTTCCGGCGAAGACAACGACGTCATCCAAGTAAACAAGACAGGTCTGCCACTTCAATCCTGCTAAAACCGTGTCCATCACGCGCTGGAACGTTGCAGGCGCCGAGCACAGTCCAAACGGCATAACCTTGAATTCATAGAGGCCGTCTGGCGTGATGAAGGCGGTCTTTTCGCGATCCCTTTCATCGACTTCTATTTGCCAGTAGCCAGACTTGAGGTCCATCGATGAGAAGTATTTAGCATTGCAGAGCCGATCTAATGCGTCGTCTATCCGTGGGAGGGGGTATACGTCTTTCTTCGTGATTTTGTTCAGTCGACGATAATCGACGCAGAAACGTAGGGTTCCGTCCTTTTTCTTCACTAAAACAACTGGAGACGCCCACGGGCTTTTCGACGGCTGGATGATGTCGTCGCGCAGCATTTCGTCGACTTGTTGTCTTATAGCTTCGCGTTCTCGCGTCGAAACTCGGTAAGGGCTCTGGCGTAGTGGTCGAGCGCTCTCTTCGGTGATTATGCGATGATTTGCGACTGGTGTTTGTCGAATCCTTGATGACGTCGAAAAGCAGTCTTTGTATCGTCGAAGCAGAGTTCTGAGCTGTTGCTGCTTAATCACGGGGAGACTTGGATTTATGTTGAAGTCTGGCTCGGGAACTACGGTCGTCGGGGTAGATGCAACAGAATCCGAGAGGACGAAGGCATCGCTGGTTTCCTGTATTTCCTCGATGAATGCGATCGTCGTGCCCTTGTTGATGTGCTTGAACTCCTGGCTGAAGTTTGTCAGCAACACTCTCGTGTTTCCTCTGTGCAGTCGAGCGATCCCTCTTGCGACGCAAATTTCACGGTCGAGTAGTAGACGTTGGTCGCCTTCGATGACGCCTTCTACGTCAGCGGGTGTTTCGGTGCCGACCGAAATAACGATGCTGGAGCGAGGCGGGATGCTCACTTGATCTTCGAGCACACTCAAGGCGTGGTGGCTACAAGGGCGCTCCGATGGTATCGCTTGATCTTCCGACAGCGTTATTGACTGCGACTTCAGGTCGATGATGGCGCCGTGTTGGTTCAGGAAGTCCATGCCGAGAATGACGTCTCGTGAACACTGTTGCAGGATAACGAAGGTGGCAGGGTAAGTCCGGTCATGAATGGTAATTCTTGCCGTGCAGATTCCAGTCGGCGTAATGAGGTGCCCTCCAGCGGTCCGAATTTGGGGGCCTTCCCACGTAGTCTTAACTTTCTTCAACTGGGCGGCGATGCGTCCACTCATTACGGAGTAATCGGCCCCTGTGTCGACTAAGGCAGTGACTGCGTGGCCGTCGAGAAGCACGTCAAGGTCGGTGGTTCTTTGTCTGGCGTTGCAGTTAGGTCGTGGCGTCGGATCACGGCTGCGTCGTGTTGAACTGAAGCTGGAACGTCGCTTCGTCAAGTCGTCTTTCGTCGGTGTAGTCTTGGCTTCCTGACTTCGTCGGGACGGCGGCGTGTCGTCATTAGGTCGTCGAGACGGTTTCTTCGTCGTCTTCGTCGGCGGCGGAGGATCTTCGTCAGTTCGACGAACAGCAACCGCACCTCCATCGGTTGCTGCTTTTAGTTTTCCGGATATGGGCTCGCAGAGCGGCCCCGGGCTGGGCCGGTGTATGGTCGGTGCTGCGGCGACAGGTAGCGGCCTGGTGACGGCGAACGGGACGGTCGTCGAGGGCTCCACTGAGTAGCGGCGAGGTAATCGGCGATGTCACGAGGGCGTTCACCTTCCCTCGGGCGCTGTGCGTTCACGGCGAAGCCTCGCAATCCCAGGTCGCGGTATGGGCATCGGCGGTACACGTGCCCGGCTTCGCCGCAGTGGTAGCAGAGCGGGCGGTGGTCGGGGGCGCGCCAAATGTCCGTCTTCCTCGCGTAGGTGCGCTGGGCGACGGGTGGGCGTGCTGGCGGCGGCGGCGGTGGACGACGGAATTGCGGCGTTACAGGGACCTGGCGTTGTCGCGGAGGGGGAGCTTGACGGCGTGCGATGGCGGCGTAAGTCATCGCTTCTGGCTGGGGCTGCGGTAATTGTGGTTGCACCTCAGGAACTCCTAGCGATCGGTGCACCTCTTCTTTCACGACGTCGGCGATCGAGGCCACTTGAGGCTGCGACGATGGCAAGACCTTGCGCAGTTCTTCGCGCACGATGGCCCTGATGGTCTCGCATAAATCGTCCGTGGCCAGTGATTGAATTCCGGAGTAGCTTGTTGGCTTGGTGCGTCGGTCAAATTGCCGGTTCCGCAATTCCAGTGTCTTCTCGATGCTCGTCGCCTCACGAAGAAACTCGTCGACGGTCTTCGGTGGACTTCTTACCATACCGGCGAAAAGTTCCTCCTTTACGCCACGCATCAGTAGACGTACTTTCTTCTCCTCGGACATTTCTGGGTCGGCGTGGCGGAACAGACGGCTCATTTCCTCAGTGAAAATCGCGATCGTCTCATTCGGCAGCTGCGCTCTTGTCTCCAGTAGAGCTTGGGCTCGTTCTTTTCGCACGACGCTTTGAAATGTTTTCAGGAAGCCGCTTCGGAAGAGGTCCCACGTCGTCAAGGTGGCTTCTCGATTCTCGAACCACGTCTTGGCGGCGTCCTCCAATGCGAAATAGACATGTCGTAGCTTGTCGTCGTTTGCCCAGTTGTTAAACGTAGCGACCCTCTCATATGTTTCCAGCCAGGTTTCCGGGTCCTCAAATGTGGAACCGCGGAACGTCGGTGGTTCCCTGGGCTGCTGCAGGACGATGGGGGATGCTGGGGCTGCCATTGCGGTTGCCTTGGCCACAATCTTCTTGGTCTTCTCAGGTAGAAGTCCGTGCTCCGGGGGCAGCTGTTGAAGACGGCGGCTTGCTCGGTGGTCCGGGATTACGTTGGTGTTCTGTTCGCGGTCTGGGCTGGGATCACGGCTTGTCGGGGGCGTCCTGTACATGGACGAAAAGCACCTCCACCAGATGTCACGTGGTAGTGACGGTGAAGAAAGAAGCAATAACACAGTAGCAATACTGTGAACGAGAAAACTAACTTTTATTGGGCGAACCTGTGCCCACAAAAACAGGCTACACTTATAGCACAACGATAACGGCGAACACGGTCGGCGATCGTCGGAAACTGATCAGCGGGTCAAGCGCGTCGGCTTTTATAGATCAGTCGTCGAATGTTCCAGATTACCTGATGGGACCCGCGTGTCTTCCACAAAGTTCTACACAATTCATGTCACGCGATGAAATCTGATAACACAAGGTTCGGCGACAACAGACACGCGGATAGAAGAATCGATAACTTTCCAGAAACTTCGGATACATGCAAGCGCGTCCCGCGCTGCGCGATAAGATTTGTTAGGCGGTGAAACCTGGTCGCCCGATAAATATAAATACACGTGTCAATATGATCTGGTCCTGTCCTGCCACCGCCACCCTTAGGGACAAGGACACCCGACCTCTAAAGGTGGCATCGTACGAAGACTGGGTCGCACCTCAAGCAGATGCCACCAGAAGAATCAATGCTTTGCTCTCTTTTGCAAAGGGGGCAGGCATCCTTCCTTTCACCTAACCCCCACCCCTATCTTAGGCCACGGGCCATCCCTTCCAATAAAAGTTTCGATCAATCAATCAATCGCCTTGGCTTTTGCACTGGGCTCTAAATGGATTGCTTGTTTCTCGTGCTTTCCTATGCGATGTTTGTGCTGGTTGGTGTGTCCTGGTTTCCTGACTGTACGTTCGACGTGTTGCCCTTCTCCTCTCTGATCCGTGCTGTCTGCACAGTAAAAATAGCGCTTTTCCCTCTTTGAAACCACGCTCTCTCTCTCTTGCTTGCTAGTTGCTATGCACATTTTTTCTTTATTCTTTTTGTTGGTTGGTTGGTTGGTTTGAATGCTTTATTTAGACAATACATTGTCTAGGATGAAGGGGCTAAAGGCACATGCAACTGCCTGACAGAGGCCCCCCTACCCATACATTGCTCAGGGGATGGAACATTACGAAAATGCAGTGCAACAGTGTAGAAACAAGAAAAGAAGAACAAAATGTATGCGGCAAGCAATCAAGCTTACAAAAAAGTAAGATTGTCAACTATACATAGTATATCATTAGTAATGCGAGAAAACGAGGAAATATTTAAACAAGCAAATAATACTGATCAATGTTACAAAACATCACACAGAAAGGCCTGAAATTTCAATCCAAACGCCGTTCCCTCTTGCGGCGAATCCGCCGGGAGAGGGATGGTGACATATTTGGGCTCCTGCACCTACGTAATCGGGCCCACTGTGTGATGTCACTCGTGGTGACATGTGACTTCGAGAATTATTCAAGACAACATCTGTTATCTGTGCGATCTGTTGCTTGCATTGACGAATTGAAGTTTAGAGAAATAATAAAACACACAAACGATATGTCATCGCGTTTTTTGTTTTACTTCGCACCGAAGCAAGAGAGATGTACTTCCGCTTCGTCTGCTTGTTCCCACAGTCGTGCGGTCATGTGCGCAGGTACTGAAACTATGCCATTTTCTACCGTGTTTCAGCGCGTGATCACGCTCTGTGAGCAGCTTCTTCTGACTCAGTATTCGTGTAGCACTGAATTATACCACTATTCATGTTTCCGTGTGCACAGCGCGCAACATCATGCGCTGCACGAACGAGACAACAGCTGGCGCGCAGCGTGATCAGCAGAAATTCATAGCGCAGGGAAAAAAAAAAACAAGGAGGAAAGAAAATGAAGGCGGGGCCTGTGACGTATGCGTCACGCAATTGTTGAGGGCTCGTATGGGAGAACGCAGGGAAGGAATTTCGTTTGCAAAGGCTAAACGGGGTGAGTGGCAAGAGCGTCTTGCTTGGCAGTGGAGCCCACCTGCTGAAATCATGAGTTTGCGGCACTGAAATATTTCTATCTCAGCTATTAATGAGCCGCTTTGAAAAATTTTTGCGGCAGAACGCTCCCTAGAGGACACGTAACAACTTCCAGCGTATAACCAACATTTGCTATGGGGCCTGGTGAGGAGCCTTTTAACACATTGAGATGTTCCATGTGCGATGGCTGTATGGTTCACTGGGCACACACCAAACACAAGCTGCATAGCGTTAAAGCGTGTGTCTCTTGGCAATAAAATACGTTGTAGATGAAGCTATAGGCATATTTACCAGGAGGGGGGGGGGGGGCAAAGAGGGCACTTGCCTCCCTACTCTCAGGACTGGAGGGGCCGGGGCAAAGTAGGCAATTTGCCCCCCGTTTTTGAAAGCCGGGTATATGTGGTGCCTCGGTCCCAACCAAGATCACTTGAGTCTGCAAAAAGCCGCTTGAAGCCCTGATAATGGGTTCTGGCCCCTCCGCCAGCTGCATGTGGAGCCTTGGCCACATTGGTTCTCCAGGGCACTCGTCACCTGTATATATATACCAGGGTGTCAGAATGAAATGTTTTTTGTTATAGATTTAGTTTTGTTCGACTTAAAAAAGCGTCGTTTCTGTTCTGCTCCAGAATGGAAAAAAATATATATATATATGATCTGTCATGGTTCATAACAGTTTTGGTTCACATGCTAAAATTTTCAAAGCAACATAACAAGAAACGCATAGTATTTATCTTCTTCAATAAGTGAACTATGATTTCTATGACCTCAGAAGCATGTCATTGAGTGTATTTACCAAAATGCGAGGCCACTGTTACGATAAAATGAACTTAAACGAACATAAACTAACTATAAAGCTTCGGTAACAAAGCATTGTACCCTCAGAAAACGAAACGATAAGCTCTTCAGTGCCCATGTCCTGGGTTTTGCTACACTACTGTCTGCTAGTGCAGCAAGTGGTAGGCCTAGATTAGTGGAGCACTCGACGGCAGCTGTCGCTCACACTATCCCTGCCTGAGAGACGCACTTATGCGGACCCCTGAGATGCGTGCTAATTCTTGCCTGATATGTCAGTTATTTCTAATTGCCAACTTTCCCCTTGAACTGAAAACCGAACAAAAATATTCTGGTTTTCCTCCGAAACAAAATAATGTTTTGATTACGTTTTCGTTCCGGTCAAAAATATCATTTTTTTTTTCATTTTTTTTTTCATTCTATTCCAACACACTGGTATATAGCACGCAGGTTCTACTCGGTTCCAGGTGGTAAATTTCCCCACCTCCACAAGTCTGCAGTTGTCTTTCAAGACTTGATATAGGCATTGATTCCGGCTACTCGGTCTATCATACTAAGAACCTCAATAGTGCAATTGAGGTTCCCAGTATATTTTCAAGGCTGCTTTGATTTACATTCTTTAAAAAATTTTATGCCCTTTGAGGCATATCTTGTCCCACAACAATAATTGTTATCAGTCTTTTCCCGCATTTCCTTTCTTTAACGCTGTGAGCCCAGTACTTCCAAGTCACGGTACACAATCAGGAGTGAAAGGGAAAAGTAAGCCATTTGCTCCCCCCCCCCTGCACATGCACACATGTAAAAGCAGGCACTGTGCAGCTGCACTCTGCACAAATACAACAAAACAACAGCTGAGGCCAAGTTTTCTTTCAGAATCGTGCCCACATAGGTATGATTAATTTATTACGTATCCCCTGCTTGGGCAGATAGGATTGTCTAATTTCAGGCCTCGATGCCATGTGCTGTCCCATATGATGCTCGGCCGGCTGCACTAAACAGCTAAGAAGGGTTACTCCGTACTTTGCAGTGCAATACGCTTGCGGGACGTGCCTTACAAGCCTGCAGTGCTGAGAAAGCTGTCGCTAAGCTGTCCAAAACAAGTTTAATCTACTGTCACTTGCATCATCCAGTGTTTGTTGCGGCTGTCTAACCTAACCATCTTTGAAAACACAAAATCACATTTGATTTTATAATTTACCGGTATTTAATACATGTTGCCATTTTAGCGATTTAACGCTAGATTTAGTGACTTCTTTGTTTATGGCAAAGTTAGCTATTCAGCAATCGGCTACTTCTTAATTTAGTGGCTTGAATAAACAGTTGGCGATATTTGAACGACTTATAAGTTAGAAACGTTGTTTGAAAAATCGCCTTCTAGAAGACGGCTTAATATTCAAAAGCTACATGCAAGTAGCCGAAACTCGCTGTATGATGCGTAGGCACCATAACAATGATGAACCAATGGTTGCCTTCACTTGGGTAGCCTTCACATTGCGATTGTACTTCACAGCACAGTGGTCATCATAGCTTTCAAATAATGCTCACAAAGTTGAAGTTTCTTTACTATTGTTGGCTGAAGCTCAACAGGAGGTGCGGCAGGGGGAAACATTGGAGGCGTGCATCATTCTTTGTGTATTGTATCAGTTGGGTTGGTGAAATTGCAACCGGATAAGTGGCATGAACAAACAGTGACGGTGATGGAGCAGGGAATGTGAAGGCCTCTGCCTAGGTCGCACAGCGGTGTTCAGTTGATGCAGGTGCAGTGTTAACAAGAGGAAAGGTGGACCGGAGCACTTAGTGCACTTCATCTTTTACAACACTCACAATGGAGCTCATTGTAGCCCGTAACGCGTTGTAAACCTTCTGCATTTCTTCGCGCACAACGGTGCTAATCAGTTCTCAGAGGTTGTCATCGTTGCTTCCGGTGGCCGTGAAAATATCGGAAGGGGATGTCACGTTCACTTGCCGCTTGTAGAAGCACCTTCTCCATACTTACAGCCTCAGATAAAAATTCAGCGACAGTCTTTGGAGGGCTCCGCACAAGTCCAGCGAAGAGCTGCTGCATCACTCCTTCCATCAGGTGACGCAACTTCTTGTCCGCGGTCATTCCTGGGGCTGCTCATCTGAAGATGCATGTCATGTCTTCGATGAACGTGGTGACACTTTCATTGGGAAGCTGGATGCGGGCCTTGATCACTTGTTCTGCTCGTTCGCGACGATCAGCACTGGCGTATGTGTCTAGCAGCTGACGGTGGAACTCAGGTCACGACGTCAGTTGCTCCTCACGGTTTTGAAACTACGTACGCACACTGTCCACCAGGCAAAAAATACGTTTGTAAGTTTAGTCATGTCTTCCCATTCGATGTAGTCGGCCACGTGCTCAAAGTAAGCCATCCAGTCTTTGACGTCTTTGAACATGTCGCCATGAAACAACTTTGGAACCCGTGGGTTCTGAAGTGTGTACTTTGTCGTCATCACGCTATCCATACCAGTTGAGGTGGTTGGAATCGATGTGTTGTCTTCCAGAGCCAGTCCCCTGATCCTTCGGCTGGCCTGATAGAGGGGATCGAGTCTCTATTGGCACACCCAGCACCTCCACCACTTTGTCACGTGACTTCAAAGAGGACTCACTATGTTTAATGAAGACAGATGGCTCCCGAAAAACACGGCGGTGCGACCTGGCTATCGAGCGAGCGGGGGTAGCATGCGCGCTTCGTCCTTCTTGTCCTTCCTGCCTCTATCACTGTGCCCCCTACTGCAGGTGGCAATATAGCACGCCCACAATGCCGAAAGTGTGATTGAGTGATAGGAAACTTGCAAAATATGGGGACCTGAGAATACATGACGTGTGAAGGCAAAGGAAACCCTACTATCAGAAAACCCCTACCCAAGGGCCCCCCTCCCCCCAAATTTTTTTTAAAAAGTTAAGCGGCATACCCCCTCCCACCCCGCCCATGCCACCACTCCTCAAATACATTTCTAAAGCGCTGCCAAATCAATCTTGAGACTTGACAGCTATTCTGCAGTCAACATTTTGTTGCCTTTTTCACTCCTTTTGGATGGTGGTAGTTATCGGCATCTCCGGGATGTGAAGGCCAGTTTTCTCATCGATTCGGTGCTCCCGCAATGAACTCAAGATGCGTTCAGTTGTCAACATCTATTCAACGGTCATGTGCATTGCTGTTGCTTCATTAGTTCAACCTTTGTTTAGACTGATCCAGGGACCAGGAAAGGGCTTCGGTTTGTAGTAAGCTGGCCTGTATGCTCGTGGAACAGGTCGTGGCCGAAGCAAGCACCAGTTCTGTTTAACATTTCCTTTGCTTCATTATTTCCTTGGGCGATGGCTCGTCGTGACGCTAGCAGATCCTCGAAATCATACACTTGCGATATGGGTTAGACAAGGTGGAAAATAAAATAATGCGAAACAGCGTCCATCATCAAACCCTGCAATAACCGTTAAACCCAAAAGCGATATATGACTGTCACCCGTTACCTCCTCTGGTTTTTTCCCTAATTATACAGCACTTTTCGTGCAAAGTTGGCAACTGGGAACAAGAGTGGCAAGGAGTAGAGAAATTAAGCGATCTACTAAGGGAGAGAGCCAAAGCAACAGCCAGACAGGAAGGAAAAGCGAAAAGTAACAAATTTAACTGTTCTTTTTTGTAAAAATGTTTATAGATCAACATGTCTTTATTTAGAAAGGAAGTAGAGAATAATTCCTTATGTTTTAAATGACGTTTCTTCAGTTATCAGTCGAGCCACCTGACGTAGCCACCATTCTCTGCTGTGCTAATGTGGATATTTTTCTAACCTTCCGCAGTGGGCGCAATACGTCTAGAGCCGCAGCATCCTGTGCCTATACGGTTGTATGGGACTGGTGGCCACTGTGATGGTTGGGGTCGGGCATGAAATAGATGGTAGCTGGCCCATGCCGTCGTCCAACTTATCCACGCTGAGGATGTTGTTGAAGGGATAGGCTTGTTCTCATCGAGAACGAGGAATATGGGATTTATTTACAGTATCTACATGAGAATGTTTCAGATCATCAGTCTAGCATGACTCAAAGAGGAATGCACACTCAGCAGCCACGCCACAGCTGCTTATAAACACTCTGTGCTCCCCAGATCCCTAGGTGAAGGAAAACGGTCGTTCCACTTTCGACCGATGGGAGTGTCCAAAGTCATCGTCGCCCACCTGCCTTTGAAGGGGCTCGAGGGTTTACACACTCACTTCCGCACAGGTTTCACTGACCACACCGAGGTAAGAGGGTTCTCGCACACAATGCTGCCGTGAGCAGGTGCCCCTATATCCCTGAGTCGACTCTGCAGACAGTGGTTGCCGAGTCTGTCCATTGACTGACGACTTCTAAGCTGCGTGAGATGGCACCGAAAAACATCTTCCTGGAGCTCTCCTACTCCAAACAGACTGCGACGGTGTAGGCGTACACACTAACAATACTTGCTCCACCGACTGCGTCTAGACATCTCGGCGCCATTCCAATGGGGACGCGGCGCATTGTCCTCCTTACAAAATGAGTCTCCGCTGCAGCCATGGTGGCGCCGATGGGCTGGGAACTGATGTATTGTCATCCCTTCAAAGCGAGTCGTCGCAGCAGACATGGTGACGCCTTTCCGATGGTCGCTTCCCCGAAGATCGCCAGCCCCCACCAGTCGAATGTAGCACCACGCAACGTTACACAACTTTCCAAATGACACGAGTCGGTTTTGGCACTTAACTTGGTAGAGCACTGAGCGAGGGATACAAAAAAAACTGTGATTGTTCCGAAAATATATATTTCTCCACAATTCTGCCAGAGCTAATTCAAAAAACGCTACTAGAAATCTTTGTTTTACACTATCGCTTGTTTACTTGTTCTTGGCAGTGTTCTTCCTGCACTTTCATTCACGAGTCCATTTGATGTGGTTCCTTGTTTGCCATGTTAAGGAGAGGTGTATCTGACAGGCGTACCTGTGAGATACACCTTATTTCAATTTTATTTTGCGGGTTTACGCGTCTTTATGGTGAATGCTGGGCGTTATTCACATTTGTACTAGTATAAGTACCCTACCCACATTTGCATAGCCTACTACTATTCGCAACTCAAATCAACATTAGGGGGCGCTGCGAAGCCTGACCTGGTCTGGCTACACTGTGCAGTATGGCGGCTTTACGGAGGTCCCCGCGTACGCTTTCCTTGGTGAAAACTTTAAGTTTGTTGCACTGCGATGTTAATTCGCGCTGTTTTGTTGGGGGAGAACGGGTAGTGGACGCCGAGCACCTCATTTTAGTCGGTACCAGTGGTACAAAGAGTAATTAAGTAGAAGTGGTCGCGCGTGTGTGCAAACCTCCGGCGTGACAGCGGACCCGCACGAGATTGTGGTGAGAATCGCCGACGCATTCCGGGACCCATCGATCGTGGAGGCAAAGTGTTCGTGCACTGCTGGATTGTCGCAAAAGTGCAAGCACATCTCGGCTGTTTCTCCTGGCACCTTATCCTGGAACATTTGGTGTAGTTGTCAGTCCCTTTAATGTTTAATCTCTACATTGCGTTTCAATGCTGTTCATATTGCAAAGATCGTAGTAAAGTGAAATGTTCATGTGCGTGCACCGTTGTAAGCAGAAGAGGTCCTATTATGTGCCGAACTGCAACTTAGCTTCACCTTGTGCTGTGGCGCTTGGGGTTACCTATCACAATACATATCCTGCTTTTTTTCTTTTTTTGCCGACATGACTGTTCGTTTCCTATGGCTCATACGTTATTGTTTCACAATTTGTGCTCGAGCAACTGCGTGATATCAGTGGCGACTCAGGCAGAACTCATGAAACCAACTTTTGTTGTCTTTGTTAGTGCCCTTCTTAAAGGGGCCCTGAAACTGGCATGCCGCATAATATAGATACCACGACCACCACAAGCTCTGTTCGCAGGATGATCAGACAGCCGTGTGTATTTATTGGTCTCTGTAAGTGATGTAGCTCCAGGCGTCCATCTCGCGTTTAGAGAGTGCCACACATGCCTGAACCACAAGTAGCAATGTGTAAAAAAAAAAACTTGACCAGGACCTTGCTACCTTGCCATGCACCGTGTAGCTTCCAGCACACTAGCTGAGGCGAAAGGAGAAAGCAATGCATCAGTGCAATAACTACTAATTCCGCTTACAGTTCAATGATTCGAAAAATTTTTGCAGCAGGCGGTGTCCTTTTGTAGTGAGGTAACTATGATCAGTCGGAAGTGTTTCAGTGCCCCTTTAAGTGTTTGTTAAGTGCTTTAAGTGCATGTTAAACTTTTATGTCACTTACTTTCCATTTATTGATATGTTGATAGTAAGGACAGCTCTATATGCTCTCTGGAGGTCAATAATTATCATTCACTGATGTTAAGTCTGCACAAGTGTCTCCCCATGTTGTATTACCAGTGGTTTAGTTATGCTTCCCAGGACAGCCATTTGCACTGTATTCAACAAACTGGGAAGAAGCATAAATTATGGTACATGTACCAGCTGGGGTCATTTGAATCAAACCATTATTTCAGAGTACTCAACTCTGGTGGCCAAACTTTTTAAACACTCATCGTATGCAGGTTTGACACTGTTCCATGTTACTTCTCATGTTCTGTTTGGCCAGATATACCCTCATATGCTAAAGTGCAACAAAAATGGGCTTGAGTAAAACGTATGAGGCAAGTACAGTGAACAAAATATTGAGTGCATGTGGTTTATTTTGTGAAAAAATATAAGTAAGGAAAGGGACAACAAACAGCCATTGAAGAATAACCACAACTCTATGCACACAGATCATAAGTGAACTGCAAATATCTCGGAATACCATAAGATGAAAACTTGCATCAGAATGCGTAGTGTAAATCAGCACTTCAATGAAGAATACAAGTTGCAAAAGAATGTGCATTGCTAATTTACAAAAAGTGTGTTGAAGTTGAAGTCTGCAGGTTTGGCCAATGCAAACAAGTGCAGCATGTAGATCACATGGCAACGACCGTGTCTGAAAAGTATGAAGTGGCTGATTGGCATAAAAAATGCTGGATTTCCAAACAGAAGACCGCACTTACTCTCAAGGCCGCCACGCTTTGATGGAACCATGGTCACACGCACAAATGCCTCTATGCAGTACAGGCTACTTGCAATATCGCCAGCCATGGCACGACTTCAGGTGAATCACCTAATGCCGAATATGCAAACGTGCCACTAGAATTCATCTTTTGGTGGCACAGCCACAGTTACTTTTAAAATTTCACACATCAACTGAGCAGTCTCTGCAATTATGTTGCTACATGTAGTTAGAGAACAGTTAAAAAGGTGACTCAAGAATGCAGTGGAAATATGCTTCAATTTCACCAATGTCTGTGCAATTGTTTTTGCACATAACTGGTGCCGTCCTGAAAGTGGATGAATTTTTGTGTAGCACGTCACACGAGCATTCAGAACATCGAATGATGGCAGGCCTGTGAATGTATTTACGTTGCTACTATTTATCGTGTTCACAAACTTCTGTGGAAAAGTACCCGATGTCACTTGGGCAACCATGCTTTCTGTAAGCCTTGTCCGTGAAGCCATTTCTAGTAGGAAATTTGCCACGTCTTTTTCTTCTCTTCTCTGCCATTAATGTCCGGAGGCCAGGTTGGCAAGCACATTCCTGTCACAAAACAAAAGCAAGAGTTGTAATGTCTGACATATCTGACGCGAAATGCAGCTTCTTTTTGTCATTCCAATAATGCACATCAATGTATTAAATTCAATGTTGGAAGTAGGAAAGCCAGGCTTTTTGCATCAGTTAATTTGCACCCATCACACACCACAATCTTTTCACGAAGTTAATCCAGAAAACATGCTGCCGGCTAGGTAAAGACAGCTACCACATCACAAATATATAGAAAAAATAAATTGCCATATTTGCTATGTCCTTGTCCCTTATGGTGTTTCAAGGCTTTGGTCCATGCTGTTAGGGGATGGGAAATCGTCCTGCAATGTCAGATAGAGTTCAGTTCAAGAAACCAGTGGTTAAGCAATGTGTGCACAAGTTGCAATTAATGTGCACCCATCACACACCACGTGCTACAATGCTTTTACGATGTAAATCCAGAAAGCATGCCACCGTCTAGGTAAAGACAGCTACCACAACACATACATGTACAAAAAGAAATTGCCAGGGAAAAAGGGCTATCTCGACGCCTTTATCTTCAGTCCCTCATGATCCAGACTACGCCTCACACTCTGAACAGGAGCGATGGCAATCTGCCGTCAGTGTATGCGCGCTGCCTGCGTCACGTGTTCTAGACTATTTAAGCGAGCTGCCCGAGCACCCTTGTTTATTTTACCTGTGAACAAGGCTCCCGTGTGGGAGCCGAAACGTCTTCTTTTCTTTTAAATCTTTATTTTGTCGGCGAAGTGCCCCGGGTTTTTGTTTACCCTTTTAACCATGTTTCATCCCGACCAGACGGGCTTCCGTCAAACACTGAACTTCAAAAAGAAATTACCATATTTCCTTTGTCACTTATTTGGTCCATGCTGTTGCGGTCAGGGGATGGGAGATCGTCCTGCAATGTCAGAGTTTAATCCCAAGGAATTAGTGGTGAAGCAATGTGTGCACAAGTTGCAGGCAGCCAATTTACCATGGTGGTCGTGCTGACAGGTGCATGGGGCAACACCTTTGCTTCTAATGGGGAGGCAACAGTTTCTTTGCTTGATTCATTCTGTAATGCATTAAAAGGTGTTGACATCTATTGCATGCTTGTAGACATGGTGTATGTATCATAAGCATATAAGTGCTGCACCATGTAGTCAAATTAACTTACTCTGGCTGACCGATACACACGTCGGCGAAGTCTTGCCAGTGAAAGCTCTTTCATATGAGCATCCTTGTTCTCATCATAACATGACGTCCTTGGCAGGTTTTCAGTTGGTACTGCATTTTTTTCAGCCGCTGTCTTTGACATGCTACATCTGAAAAAATAAATGAATTGTTTATGCTTTATTGTGCCTCAATATGGGCTGCACCCAGAATTTTTTCTTTTTACCTCAGAAACAAGGCCACAATATTTATAAAAAAACATTTGCAAGGAAATGAAGCACAGTTTGAGTGTGCAAGGCTATGCAACGTTGTACACCGAATGTAGCATCTGCAAAACGTAGTTGAAAGCTGCTCATAACGCAAAGTACACAGGTGCAAACACCACCACATGACCGGAGTAGTTTTGCCACTGACTTGGGGATGATTTAATAACACAGATAAAGCTAGCTTAGGTACTAATACTGCACATACATATGCGACACGTCAGTAGACGGCGGACGCCGTAAATTTTCCTCGAAAATAGCAAACGCGTGTAAAATTGACATGTGGCTGTCGCGTAAGTGGCAAACTTCTGCAATGAACGTGATAGGCTCGCCGTCGGTGCAAAATACCAGTGTCATATGGCCACTCTTGAGCACGTCGGAGATTCTCAAGTGCAAGTGGCAAATTCGTAATCAGTCGCGCTGGGAAGCTGCCCGCGTGCAGTGCGCCTGTGCTGCAAGTTCATCCGCATCACGCATGATATTTATTCCGCTTTAGCATGCCACATACGTGGCACGTTTACACTCAACACTTCCCGAACTTGCTAGTACATCATTCGTAAACATTTGAATCTCCGACGCCCGTATAAGTTGCGCGAGACGTGCTGGGCATCAAAAGCCTCCCGAGTTACAGCCGGGTGTAGCCAACGAGCGCAGAGGTGACGTTGCTCGCAGAAACCGCTGTGAAGCGTCGAACATGAGCTCTAATTACAGCCAATGTGGTTAACGAGTGCAGAAGAGACGTTCCTCGGAGAAACCGCTGTGACAGGTCTCGAACCTGTGCTCGAATTTCGCGTTGCGGCTAACATGCAGCAAATAATGCATAGCCCAATCGCCAGTGCCCGCAATGCGAAACGTGTTTACATAAGGTGACACAGCGACATGTATAATGGACACGCACAATGGTCATGCATTAGGGTCGAGTTCACAAGTTCACAATAGTGTCTCACATGGTAAGGAGAAATTATACCGTGCAAAATGCCGTGAGCAAACAGTCACTGCAAGCGTCACAGCCTTGCCGATGCGGAGGTTAGCGATCCAGCTGGTTCTGCGGCTTCAGCCTTTCCACTCGGAGGGAAGTGCGTGAACGGAAATATCGCTGTCCTTCCATCTCGCTGGCACGCACCGAGGAACACAGCAGAACTGCTTGGCCGTTCGCTTTTTCTTTGCTAGCAGCTTCATTCTTCCGTCCGCGACAGCAGCCTCTACGGCACACACGGCGACTGGACCTCCGTATTTCGTTTCTCCCTACTGCCGCTAGGTGTCGCATGAATTGCTGGAGTTGCGACAGTGGTTGTAGAGAAACTGGATGAGCTTATATATATACATATATATATATATATAAGTTCAAAGTATGGTACAGTACATTCCTGGTATTTCTGAAAAATAAACACCATGCAAATATGTCAAATTATGTCAAACATATCAAATTAGGCAGGGCGTGCAGAAGCAGAACTGGATTAATTGAAGCGTAAGGCACAGTCCAGGCAACAATATATGGAAGCGTTCGACCGTAAAATCAACAGTTCTGTGCCCGCTGCTGTAGCTTTGCAGCTATAGCATTGCTAGAGATTGCGGATTTAAACTCGACCGTGGTATCCGCATTGCGACAGGGCCGAAATAGAAAATGCACATGCACTTAGATTTTGGGACACATTAAAAAAGCATCGCAGTGTCAAAATTATTCCGGAGTGGTTTTGGCACGTGCATCCTCATAATCCAGTTCAAGTTTAATGCTTTTGCCATGATGCGATGTGCCAAGTGAGGCAATTAAAATGCTCAACCCTCTCAGAGGTTATGAAGTATGGTGCACAACAATACCTCAAGAAAACACCTCTCCCAGTGTGTTACGTGTACTACACAGACAAACAGCAGTGGTGCACGCAAGGTAGCATTTAACATCTAGTCACCACTATCGTGTTAGACTAAATGTTGAAGAAATTAAGCTTTTGCCGTCAAAATTGCCGCTATCATCAAAGCAACCAGACAGAAAGCTTCGCTTACATCAATTCGCACTGTGTGTGGGACCTGCATAATTTTTATTAATCATATAAGAAGACAACAAACAATGACACCGAGGACAACATAGGGGAAATTACTTGTACTTACTAAATGAATTAAACAAATGATAAATTTCAATGAAATATTAAAAATCGACCAGTGAAATTTGCCATTAGACAGGAAGAAGACACAGAACGAATCGCTTGAGGCACGAAACGTGAACGATCTCTGAACCACGGCAACAACGATCCGAAGAAAGCTCAAGGGGAGCAACACGATGGTTCACTGGGGATGTTTGTTCAGTAATAATGTAGGATCCAAGGAAGTGTGATTAAAATTTCTCACACAATACGAGTGTATGAATGGGCGTCCAAAGGAGCACTTCCTCTCCAGGACGAAAGGAGGCATCTTGACAAGAGATGCAACATTTCTTGCGATCTAGTTGATTGACTCCTGCGTTGAGGCAAGCACGTTGGCGACATTCAAGTCTCGAGACGAACTGTTCGGGTATATTGACCGGGCTGTCAGATTGGGGCATTTAAGAAAGTAGAGTCGATAGTGAATGTCGGCGAACGGCCGTAATCGAGGCAGAAAAGTGAGTACCCTATAGTTCGTTGGATAGTGGTGTTGTGAAAAATGTCACAAAAAGTAGAAGTTTGTCCAGGTTGTCGTGGTTTGGCCTGATATACATTGAGATCATATCCATTAGTGTGCAATGAAATCGCTCTGTTAAGCCATTCGTTTGAGGGTGGTATGCAGATGTCGTCTCATGAACTGTGCCACAAGCTCTGAGTACTTCGATTATAGCTGACATGAAAGTCTTGCCACGATTACTCAACAGAACACGAGGTGCACCATGATGCAGCACAATGGTGTCCAAGAATAACATGGAAACGTATGAGGCCGAATTAGAGCATAGAGGAGCGGTCTCTGAGTACCAAGTGAGATGGTCGACAACTTTCACAATCCATCAATGACCTGCTGGCATTATGGGCAAAGGCCCGACCAGGTCTATCCCAATGATGGCAAAAGGTGTCTCCGGACATGGGATAGGCTGCAAAAGGCCAGCAGGAGGCAAAGTCGGTCATTTCCACCATTGACACTGGACGCAAGAGGCAACGCAGTTGGCCACAGAGGTAGACATGACTGGCCAAAAGAAACGGCTCCTAATGCGGTTGTATGTTTTGTGGAAGCTCAAGTGGCCAGCAGATGGGTCGTCGTGAAAGGCCTCAAGGACTTGTGTGCACAGCGAATGCGAAAGAAAAACGAAAACTAAATTATTGGGTTTTACGTACAAAAAACAAAAAGAACACTGTTTATGAGACATGCCTTAATGGAGGACTCCAGAAATTTGGACCACCTGGGGTTCTCTGATGTGCACCTAAATCTAAGTACACGGGTGCTTTTGCATTTCGCCCCCATTGAGATGCAGCCGCCGTGGCAGGGATTCGATCCCACGACCTCGTGCTTAGCAGCCCAACGCCATAGCCACTAAGCAACCACGGCGAGTCAACGTGGAAGAACAGGTAACGAGCAGTGTCCGTTGGTATCCTAAATGTAGCAGTGCAGCACATCGTTTTCAAGTTTAAGTAGTCGCAGTTGTCGACATAATCTGGCGTTCAGTGCAGGAGAAGTTCCGCATGCAGTTGCAGTATGGATCAGAACATTGACACGAGGTGAATTGAGTGCTGTGATCGGAAGATAGCAAGTGAGTAACCGCTAGTGGTGATAGCATAAGTGGAGACATAGTCTGATCAAGTGGTGATCAATGAAGAAACGTGCTCGAAGATAATAGTGGCAAGGGGCAGCGAGACAGAGCGTCGGCATCCTGACGTTTTTTCCCTGCCTTGTACACCTCAAAATCGTACTTTTGCAATTGGAGCAGCCAGCGACGAAGGCGCCCAGACAAATTTTTCAGTGACGACAACCAGCATAAGGCGTGATGGTCGATTATGACAGTGAAGTGGCATCCATAAAGTAATGGCCGAAATTTTTGCATGGCCCAAACTACTGCGAGGCATTCCTACTCTGTTATCGAGCAGTTCTCTTCAACAGCCGTTAATGCATGATTGGCATAAGCAACAGCCCTCTCTGGTGTAGTGGTATTATGCTGTAGAAGGACAGCACCGATCTCACAGCCACTCGAGTCGGGGTACAAAGAAGCTGGTGCATTCTCATCGAAGTGACAGAGGACAAGGCCGGATGTTAAGGCTTGCATGAGGGCTTGGAAAGAAAGTTTGCAGTTGTCTGTCAAAGTGAAAGCAGTATCTGACGTCAGAAACTTATGCAGTGGCGATGCCATGGCAGCAAAATGAGTGATGAAGTGGTGGAAGTAGGATGCCAGGCCCAAGAAACTTCTTATTTTTGATTTTTGGGTCGAGGGAACCGGATCACGGCAGCAACCTTGTCAGGATCTGGTCGAACGTCATCTTTACTGATAAGGTGGCCCCACACTTTGATGTTCTTTCTGGCAAAATTGAATTTTTTTGTTGTTGAATTGGAGCCCAGCGCTAGAGATGCATGTTAAAGCTACACCCTCTATTGACAACGTGATCGACCTAGTCACGTCTGTACAACAAGAAAAACACCACAAGCGTATACCGGTTGCACTATTCCTCGACGTGAAAAGCGCCTACGACAATGTAACGCATGAAGCCATCCTTGATGCCCTGGAAAATAATGGAATTGGTGGACGCATGTTTCGGTGGATTCGGAGCTATCTATTCAAAAGATCCTTCTTTGTGCACAGTGCAGATGGCCGAACTACTGACCATTACACTTATCGTGGCGTCCCTCAGGGTGGGGTTCTTAGCCCCACTTTGTTCAACCTTGCAATCCTTGGCCTTGCCGATGTTCTACCGCATACAGTAAACCTTTCAATATATGCAAACGACGTATGCATATGGGCCTCGGCAGTTACACGTCTCCAGGTGCGTGCACGGCTCCAAAAAGCAGTGACTGTAACATCATCGTACCTGCGTGCGCAAGGCCTAAGCATTTCGACCGAGAAGTGCGCCTTAGTCGCCTTTACCCACAAGCCCATGACCTGGTACCCCATTTCTATTGACCACCAACCAATTTCCTACGCTAAAACTCACCGATTCCTAGGCGTTATTATAGACAGAGACCTTTCATGGAGCCCCCACATCTCATACTTGAAGAAGAGGCTTACTTCTATTTCCCATATACTAAGGTTTCTTGCCGGTAAAACGTGGGGCACATCCGTGGCATCTATGCTTCAACTATACAGGACGCTCTTCCTAGGATACTTGCGATACAGCACACCAGTGCTGTCCAATGCCAACAAAACTAGCATCCAAGTCCTACAGAGCATTCAAGGCCAAGCCCTTCGAGCATGTCTGGGGCTACCTCGAAATGCTGCAACCATGGCAACAATTGCCATCGCGAGAGACAACCTAATAAGGACCTATATAGATATCGACACACTCCGGGCGCATGTTCGCCATATATCCAGAGTCCCTGACCACCATCTCGCTCACTTGCCTGAGAAGAGACCCAAGGCAGCGTTCTCCAGATCGATTGCGGCTAACCGGCACTCTTTGTCTTTGAGGCACTCACCCGCAACAAGAACGCCATCCCCTATGTGGTGCTTGAAGAAGCCTCCTGTGTACCTTGCTGTTCCAGGAATAGTGAAGAAAGCTAGCCTGACCACCGCGGCTCTCAAGCAGATCACATTGGAACTTCTGCATTTTTCATATGCTAACCGAACTCATGTTTACACGGATGGTTCCGTCTCGGAAAATTCTACGGGCGCCGTTGTTCTACCATCTCAATCGGCCGTCATCAAGTTCAAGACTTCACACGTAACGACATCTACAGGTTCTGAACTGGCCGCTCTTCGCGCTGCTGTCGAATACATTGAAAAAGAACCGCCCAACAAATGGGCAATATTTTGTGACTCGAAAGCAGCCCTCCAGAGCTTGCAAAGTTTACGACGTGGCAATTATGAACAGCTGGTGTCACAAATCAACGAAACCTGCCATCGCGCATCTGAACGAGGACATGATATCATATTTCAGTGGCTGCCGGGACACTGTGGCATCGTTGGTAATCACCTCGCCGATGACGCTGCCCGACGTGCCCAGGCTGGCTCACCGACACTCCTTATACCTTTATCCAGAGTCGACGCTGCAAGAGAGCTTCGCAGTCTTGCTCGTGCAATCACGTTAGGTTGCTGGCATACACCACAGAACTCTCAGCGTCGTTTACACAGCCTCGACCCATCACTAAAACTTACATTACCAGCGTACCTTCCACGACGTGACGCAACACTGCTGTGTCGGCTGTGGGTAGGAGTAGCATTCACCAACTCCTACAGCTACCGCATTGGAATGGCGGATTCACCAATGTGCGCTACGTGCAAGTGTGAAGAGACCATCAGTCACCTTCTGTGCCACTGTTCTCGCTTCGATAATCAACGTGAGACTCTCCAGTGTGCCTTAAGTAGGCTGGATGACAGGCCATTCACGGAAGCGAAGATCTTGGGAGCCTGGCCTCACAGTTCATTGGCCCAGAAAGCAGTTAGAGCGCTTTTTCGCTACCTGAAGGCAACGGACTTGAGTGCCCGACTATAGACATCCTACACTTAAGTTCTCTCTCTTCCTCTTTCACTCCCCATTCCCCTCCCCACGCGTAGGGTAGCAAACTGGACTCAGTCTGGTTAACCTCCCTGCCTTTCCGTCTTCCCTTCTCTCTCTCTAAAGCTACACCCAAATGCTCAAGGTGTTGACGAAAAGTGGTTGCAGAAGCGTTACATAAACCGAAGGGCACTACGTTGAACTCGTAAAGTCTGTCGGGTGCTGCAAAGGCTGTCTTGTCTGCCTCGTGCATAGGTATTTGTCAATACCCAGATCGGAGGTCTAGACTCGAGAAATATTCAGTGGCCTGGAGGTAGTCAATGGCATCGTCGTTTGTACACAATGGGTATACGTCTTTGCATGTCATCTTATTAAGTGCTCGATAATCGATGCAAAATCGTACAGAGCCATCTTTCTTCCAGACCAACACAACAGGAGATTACCAAGAACGGGATGACAGCCGAATAATGTCTCTTTTGAGCATGTCATCAACGTTGTCCGCAATGATTTTCCATTCAGCGAAAGACACACGGTATGGGCGGTGGTGTACAATCGAACTGCCTTCAGCTTCGGTGCAACTGCGACAGAGATGCGCCTCCCTCCCCCCCCCCCCCCCCCAGCTAGGAATGAACGTCAAATAATGCATTGTATTTTTGCAGTAGGGCCAAAAGGTCTTCTTTCTGGGCTGCAGTCACATCAAGATTTATCGAGGCTGTTAAAGCAGCGGTCGTAGCATGATTATCAGTTGAAGTAGACAAAGGTGATGATTCGGTGTGAAAGGGTTCTAATAAAAGAGGTTTGGTGTTCCCACTACCTGCGTGTAGGTGAAGAGGCGGGCACCAAAGCTCGGTGGAATAAAGTTTACAATCAATCAATGGTATCAGTAATGCAAGTCACAGTGGTGCCCTGGGAGAGCACAACTGGCGAAGAAGTAGGGTTAAGGACGACGATCAATATTCTACTGCCCTGAAACCATACCAGGCTAGGAGCAATGCTAAGCCTACCAATATGCAGCGACGGCTCAGTGCAAAAGACACATCACCATTAACAATGGTGTCGGAAGTCAGCATTAGAATATGCTAATTGCCCGGGGGGATGGAACAGTTGGTAGATGTGACGAAATGCAGGAGCAGGCAACACGTGGCAACCATATTTGAAACACTTTCTGCAGCTGCCGGCAGGCAGCCACACAAGTTTACGCTGTCACGTCTTCTACTTCTGTGGTATCAGCAAGATGGGGCACCCGTACACAGCAGCAGCCGAGCAAGAAACTGGCTGGATGCGACTTTTAATGCACAATAGATTTGAAGGTATGGGCCTGCAATTTGGCTGGCTAGGTCACCTGACCTCTCTACACTCGATTTCTTTCTTTGGGGTTATGTGAAAGATCGCACTTACATGATCGAGACGAATGTCAAATTAGTTCAAGGCAAGGATAACGGATGTCTGCCATAGAATTCTGGTGTCAGTCATCAAAAAAGCCACTGAAGATGTGATAAAACGGACTCAGTGCTGTGTAGCTCCAGAAAGAGACTATTCGAACAAGTCCTCAAGGCTGGTGTTCAACGGAGCATACGAATTCATAGATAATAAGGGCACACTGTAATCTGATATTTTTTTGTGTGCAGACATTCTGATTGGCAATTTGGCTCATTTAGAAGCAGTATATATATATATATATATATATATATATATATATATGCTTTTTTGAACGCATCGGTTTTGCCTTTTTTCTGCACGTTGGTTGCTTTCTGGTCTATTTAGCTTTTATTTTTTGACACAATCCTGTTTTTGCAGCATGTATGCATTTTCATGACAAATAAAATGCTCACTTTGGCTTTTGTCTGAAGCAAGTTTCTGGCACGAAATATACCTTTGCGTGCACTTTTTCGATGCGGTGTGAGCAAAGCCGAGATTTTGAAACATTGTATGTCTATCACACATTGCTTTTCGCATTTCGCGTGTGGTCAGAGCGGCGCTTCAGCCGTGTTATCAAGAGGCTTTTGTTATCAATGTGATTAGTCAGCCTTGAGAGATGGTTAATAAGTGTGCCATAGAAATGAGAGGAAGGAATAGCTGCGAAACGTGAAATCTGCTGTTGGTGTTCCTTCCGTATCATTATCAAGGTGATGCGCTGTCTCTTGCAACAGGCAGTGCAGTTACTTTCAATCAGCTTATTTGAGGGTGCTGCTTTATGATGTAGGTGGGAGCGCAGTCACATGGTATTTTTCATACTTCGTGAGGTTTCTTTGCCAGTTGGAAAAAATTGTATGCAATTAGTATGTCGCTGAGAACACCACAGTTAGATGTCAGTTTGGAGTGCCTACAAAGGCCTCACTGATACTTTGAAAATTAGGACAGTACTTCTCAATTTAGATAATTAATTGTAATTACCAAAGTAAATCTCAGTAACGAAATAATTACTGGCAGCTACTCCACTGTACTGGAAACGATATGCACTAGGTTTTCTTCGAGTAACGCAACTGCTCTTTTTTTAAGTCTTGGTTCCCCTGTGAAAGGCCTAAGCCTAGGTCGTGTTAAACCTTGCCAGACACTCAATAAAGTTGTATCCATCCATCCATCCATCCATGAAGCATAATAGTTGGACAACACTGTATAATTCACTCAGTAACTGAAATGAGGCCCAGCCAAATTCACTCGAAATCAGAATCAACAGCAGTCATGCGTGGCAGCACTTATACTCAGACTCACAGAAGAAAAAAGAGAGAGAGAGAGAGAGAGAGAGAGAGAGAGAGAGAGAGAGAGAGAGAGAGAGAGAGGTTGCAGCTTCACCACGAAGTAGTATTAGTGATAGCCAAGTATGCGACAATTACACGTCGGAAGATTACACCACCGAGAGGACTCGGGCTGTGAAACCTACTATGAGGTCTTGTATATACTCGTATAACGCCATCACTTTAGTGCTCGATTCTTCGAGATCTCTTGAAGTTTCTTCAAGTGTAGGAAATAAATAAATAAATATATATATATATATATATATATATATATATATATATATATATATATATATATATGGGGTTCGGAAAGCTGGTTGCCCCCCCCCCCCCCGCGCCTATGAGTGGAAGCTTGGGCACTAAATTTTTCTCATGTTAACATATTTTCACTTTAAGAAAACTAATGCACAGCTATGTTTTTGAAAAGCATATATTTTAGGTAGTGACTACAGTGACAGGGCCCGGCACTTTAACATCTGCACTACACTACAGTGACGGGGCCCGGTACTTTAACATCGACACTACGGTGACGGGGCCCGTCGCTTTAACTACAACACAACACCGACGGGGCCGTCATATAAAGATGTCGGTATTGGGCGCGAGGACGACTTACGGAGTCGCCATCTGTCGGAAGCGCCTCACATGCGTCGGCGTTAAATAAAGGTTAAATAAAACATACTACGCGGCAGCCTTCCTGAACAATTTTGCAAGTACTCTCGAAATGACAGTATTTTACCTTTAAAATAATCATGTTGGACAAACAGAAAGCACAGAATGGTTTACAAACGCTATCTCTTTGCCTACTACATACAGTAAGCTGGGACACTGCGAGCGATCGCCGCAATCGATTCCACCGAACCGGTTTGCGTGAAACGCAAGCAATCGCCGAGAAAACTATGTGAAATATGTTCTTATAGTGGGATGGCTGTCTGTGTAACTAAATGTAGCATAACAGAATGAAGCTGCAATGCAGCGATCGCACGGGTTCGCGGTGACCGACTTCGCGTCTGCATGCATGTCCTCGCGCAATGTTTCGCTTTCGCTCCGAGCACGTTTTCGCACCGTGCCGTGAGCTTTATGCCGCAGCATATGAGCATTTGACAGTACGCAAGCAACCATTGTTGCATGGACACTATCGGAGCTGTTCAAGCCTAGGGTCTTCGACGCCTACAGCGACTTGTGATATGTTCCGTCGCGATGATTCAGTCTTAATTTTCTTTTTTTTCTTCTAAGGTCTTGGAAGCTTCAATATCATTATTTCTTAAATTTCATCGAACTGCATGTTTATCGGTCTTCTAAGCGAGCACTTATACCCGCTGCTTCTTTTTCTTAATTCAGTAGAATATTCAATTGTCTGGTGCTACACAATTAAGCAGGAACATGTGCCGTGCCTTTCTTAATGTGTTTTTACCGTTCCCCTTCCACTTTCTTTCTTTATTGTAATCATCATAGGTGTTACAGTGCATACGCAAAAGATTGTACATTCGTGGACAAGTACCCATTGCGGTCGTTCGATCCGTATGTGTGCAATCAATTTATTCCATTACTGCACGGAAGTTGCTGACATCGTGAAATTCACGTGGTGTTGTGGACAGTACTGGAATAAAATACCGCGGTGCGTGAAGTGCTTGGCATCCCCATAGGCACCAGCACCGAGAAGCTCATGCAGCTGGGGGTCCACAACGCCTTCGATGAGGTTGGGTCACAGATGTTAGTCCAGGTTGTAAGGCTCGCTTCCTCGCCTGCGGGGAGGCGGATCCTGGAGGCGCTGGACTTTAACCCGTCAGGGAAAGGCGGTGCGTGCTCGACGAGTGGTCGTCACGGTCGTCAATGCGTTCGTCGACGTCGCCCAATACGGTTCGTCCGACCGGTTCGCGGCGGCCGTAGTGGATCACAGGGGCAACCTAACGCCGCGTCCGTGCGGGGCAGGTGTCCGGATTGCGGAGATCCATTCTGCACTTTAGAACACATGCTCTGGCGGTGTCCCTTTAGGCCGATCGATCCACACGACGGACCAAATTGCTCTTTTGGACCGCGGTCCGCGCATCACGTGATAGGACGTCACCAGTTCGTGCGTACCGCCGTTGGCCCGCGCAAGACCGCGGGAACACTGTAACCGCGGCCCTCGCGGTCTAACGAATCGCCGAGGCTTTTCCCGCTTCCGTTTTGGCGGCGGGCCGCATGCAAACCGCAGCGATTTTGGCTTAGTCAACGAATATTGTCCGCAAAAGAGTGTCTTCAGCCAAATCCAATCTAGTTTTCTGCTCAGCAAAAGCCAGTCGTTTCATATCCGCCGTTCCGCCTACACGTGCGTGCAGCAGATATATTTTTTAAACACCGAGTCCTCTTGGAGTGACGAGGAGGTTTTTTTCATTTTGTATACCTCGTTGAGCAGTTCCCGGCTTTGTGGGACTCGAGTCGCAATGATAACACTCTGGCCGAGAGTGTAGCTGGTTGGGCGCTGCGCCGGACCGCGGCGGGCCGTGACGTCGCATCACGTGACCAAGCGGCTTAGTCCGTCGTGTGGATCGGCCTCACCGTGGTGGTCATCTCACCACGGAAGAAGAGTGGGAGGAGGCCCTGCCCGTCCCAACGTCGGAACGGCTCGCGGCGGCCCGGGTTTCGGAGTCGCTCCTCAGGACCTTAATAAAGTTCACTGCCTGCCTTGAAGTGCTCGAAGTTGTTTGCATAGAATGTTTGAAAGAAGTGCGGCCATTGACGTCGCTACAGTGTTGACGTAAAGTGCCGGTCCCGTCTGTGGTTAAGGAGACGGGCCCCGTCACTGCAGGGCTGAGGTTAAAGCGCCGGGCCCCGTCACTGTAGTGTATATGTTAGAGTGCCGGGCCCCGTCACTGTAGTACAGATGTTAAAGTACCGGGCCCCGTCACTGTAGTACAGATGTTAAAGTGCCGGGCCCCGTCACTGTAGTCACTACCTATATTTTATTCTTTACTTGCTCTTTATGCACATTTTAAATTGCGCGCCCCCAAAGGGGCAGCAAGTCACAGCCAAGGAGGTTATATGCTAAATGGTTTAAGTATAGATCTTCCTTGGTTGCAGCATGCTATCAATGTGGCACCAAATTTGAACCAGCAGAGGTGCGCGTTTCAGAACTTGCATAGGAAATCTATGAGGAATCGGTTTCTGCACGTTCCACTTCTGGCGCTGATTACACTACAAGAGGTTTCATACACCTTATCAATGCAATTATCCCCTATCAACGCAATTATCCCTTTGCCTTTTCCGAACCATACCAGCAATTTGGTGCTCGCAAAATTGACCGTTGTCCACCTGATCCTCCCAATTTGTTGAGGCTTCCCTGGATTTTCTGTGGCAATGCCTCCGAAATTTCGACACTTTTTCTAATTGTCTTCACAATGGCCAGAAGCGTATGGCTCGGAGACATCAAGTGCTAGCCATATTGAAGATGTCTAAACTACAGGTTGACATAGCTCTAGCTGCTTCTAGCCTGCTCAAGCTGTATCAAGCTAGCTAGTAGCAAACTTTGTGCTTCCTGGGTTCGGAGTTCGCTTCCAAGTTTACTTCCAAGCACATCACGCGCGGACTCCTTGAACCCATGGCTAAGCAATTTACACATCGGCACCTCCAGCTTCGCGTCCACGCAAGTACATCGCGTGCTGAATTCAGGCTTTTAACAAGAGAGCTTTAAGGGCCTGTGTCGCAGAAAATCCGGCGTCAGCATTAGGTGTCCAGTGTTGACCGTCACTTCCGCAAAGATAATTTTGAACCACGCGAGGCCCTCCATGTAGAGCAATGAAGTTACTGAACTAATTGAATTTATCACAAGGTAAAATATGCCACAAAATGGTAAATTCTGTTACACGGAAACTCAAAACATAAACCCCTTTTCCAGCATTTCTACCGTTCATAGAGCGGCCATGGCCTCTGAGATTTGTGCACGCAAATCTCAAAAGCCATAAAGCAGCGCGCCCAGTTCCTTTCGACACTTCCAGATGGCGCTCACCTCTGCTGCATCGTCGAGAATGAAGAACGGCTGAGGAATATGGAGGAAAGTAAATGGGCTGGGAGAGTGTTCAGGTATCTGTACAGGCAAAACATTGATTCACGGTGGAGGAAAAGAACTAGGAAGCTTACCAGCAAGTATACGCCCAAGTAACCACGGATATCCGTGGGACGTCCACCATAAGTCCCAACGTCCATCCATCCGGATATCCAACATGGACGTCCGTGGGACGTACAGGAGAAGTCCATATCCTGTTTGGATGTCCATGGGACATCCCATTTTGAACGTCCGCTGGCTGTCCATAAATAGGCATGCCTAGGATATACACTAGTGAGTTATATATAAACTAGCATAAATATATTGCCGGAAATTTTAGTTTTTTCATGTTATATTTGTTTATTTTTGTTCTCTATCGGACACAGTTCATTCTTTTTTCAAAGCAAAATAAATATATTTCCAACTTGATATAAATTCGGCCCACTTTAACATCGCAGTATTAAAATACGATTTTTTTTCTATCGGTGCGTCATACAAACAATTTGTAGTTTACTTTAAAAAAATGCTTGTGGATGACTAGCAGAATATATAAGCGCCCATTTGAAGCCACTTATTCGACCTAGAGCCAAGCACTCAAGTTACCCCTCATTATGAAAAGTTCCTGATCAGTTTTGGTCCTGACCTCCGAACATGTAACTTGGACTTAGGCTATGTAGGTTCAGGTTATCATTGAAACAGGAAGTAAAACACGTTGTTGGGCTAGTTGGTGCATTGTATTAAGAAAAAACCAGCAAAAAAAAAATGACGGACACAGGAAACATACACAAGACAGGCCTCTTCCAGCCTCTTTTCTGTCTTCTCGTATGTTTCCTGTGTGCGCCTGTTTTTGGCTGGTTTCTTAAAACAGGAAGTTGTCTGCAGTGTTCAATTGTGCATACAATAATATCATTATAGGTAACAAAAACAAATCTCAAAGGCTACGCTTGTGGTGGCTGCGTGCGTTGAAAGCGATTACGAAAGCTATAATGCGTCAGAGCCGCCATGCATTGACTGTAATCTCAAAGGCTATGTTTTTCTGGCGCCGACAGCTTAGCAGAAACTAAAAACTCGAAAATCAGATACCGAATATTAATAAGTAAATATTTCACTGTGTAATAATAGAATATTTTAAAAACCTATTTATGTTTGCGTAGATGCACGTGGAAGTGTTAGAACCTTGGCAAAGCAGAACGCTGCACTCATCCAATCCAATCCAAGCTCTAGCCATCGTCGCCACGCCATTTTTCATTCTGCGATCGTTTTAAGGGCAGCGGAGCAGCGTTTGTCACCTTCCGTGCCTGCTGGTCTCCTACTCAGCTACCAAGGTATGACAGCTACATGGATTTCTTTTTTAATTCGTTTGGGTATTGAAATGTGTTTTCTTCACAGGTGCCAGGATGCCTAGACTGCGGGAGAAGCCGCACGCGCGAAAACGAGCGTCGCTGGAAACAAAGACGATATTCGAGGACTTCGGATCTCGCACCGGCAGCCAGCAGTCAACAGCTCGAGAATTCGCAAGTCTAGAACTGTGCAGTGGCGCGTGTACCCCGCACGCATGCATTAACATGTGCGGTCGGGCTGTCCCTGCAAACATTTGTACGCCTTGTGATGCTGGTCGCTGCACCGAGGCGACATCGGAAGTTCAGGACGGTGGTTGTGAGACTACGCGCACTAAGGACAATGTGCCTTGCTTCCCTGATGGATATACTCTACATGACGCTTCGGATGGTTCACTTCGCTGTGAGAACGGAACAGGATCCCTTAGGAGAGGTGTACGCACAAGTCAATGCGGGTTTTCTGGTAAGCAGGACCCCGGAGTCTACATTTGCTTTAGCTACCGCGGACTCTTCATCGGCGCCCTTTGATTCTCCTGGCAAACAGCTTCTCCTGGCTAATGCGCTCATGATCAGAGCTGTAGCCGTCAGTAGCGGCAAGATCGCCTGCTGATCTCTACGAAAATAAAAAGCTCCTTTTAAAAAATTGAAGAATATATTAGTTGTTTTTATCTACAAGTTTGTTTAATATCGTGAGAATATGGTCACTACGGCCACGGCGGGGACATTGTAAACGAGAGTACGCATTCGATGGCCAAGTGAGTTTTAATAATTGTAAGAACGCACTACGCCACGAGAAAGAGCTATTGTTTAAAGAAAGTGAAGAATATATTGATTGTTTTTCACTAATAGTTCGTTTAGCCACGTCAGAATGTGGAGACATTGGGAACGAGAGTACGCATTTGACGGCAAGTTGACTTCCGAGAACGCACTACGTCGCGAATAACATTTAAGCTGCAATACCATTAAGCATGTCCGTGTGGCACCCCGCGAATGACATTAAAGTTTAAGGCATTAGCCAGTTAATGTCATTTTTTGTGCCCGTGTCGCAGAGTGCTAGTGAAGTGATGTAGTCAAGATTAATTCCTTCTTGTCATTTCTGTTGCTTTCGCTGCTTAATAATGCTAATTGATGTATTTTTGCTCTTTCTTTTTATTCCATGCTGCAAACTCAAATGTCAAAGCACGGTGGGCAATAAGTATTTTTGTTCTGCTGTTCTCTACCTTGTGTTATACTATTGAAATTGCAAGTTTTCTTCTTTATCCGTGTATTTATTTGTTCTTTGAACAGTACGCATATATCTGCTTATTGTTCTTTTTATGTATATGTATAAGGTGACAATAAACGTTTAATTGTATGCGGAAGTTGGTGTAAGTTCATTTCTCGTTTACTTAAAACAAAAATGCATTCAAGCATTAGACCAATGTAATATATATAATGGTCCGGTGCTTGAATGTGTCCCGGCCACTATTGTCGCTTCAAGGCATGTGTATATCTGGAATATCCCCGGGAAGACACACACACACACACACACACACACACACACACACACACACACACACACACACACACACACACACACACGCACAGATATATATATATATATATATATATATATATATATATATATATATCCTGAACGTCCCCTGAATGTCCATGCTGGATGTCCGCGTCGGACGTACTACGGATGCCAAAGCGATTACCTTTGGATTTCCCAGGGACGTCCCTCGGACGTACGTCGGACATTCATGGATATTCCACGGACATCCCGAATATCCAGAAAGGACGTCCGTCGGACGTCGCCCGGATATCCGTGGTTACTTGGGCGGCCTGTGGGGTGGGCAACACAGCAACAAAGATCAAGCGGAAAGTCAGAGAGGCTGAATTAATCTCATGGGTGGCGGCAATGGAAAAGAAACCTGCCATGAGTAACTACTTAAAAACGAAATCAGGAAAGAAACCATTTATGATAACTCAAAGGGAAGCTCATTACTTTTCGAAGCGAGATCGGGATGCCTTAGAACACGCACCTATAAAGCGAGATATAAGAAGGAAGAAGAAGCATGTGCTTGCTGCGGTAAAGCTAGGGAAACGACGGAGCATATTTTATTAGAATGTGAAGACGTCTATCCAGCGGTCGATTTAGGCACCACTGGCCTCCTTGAAGTTCTTGGGTTCAGCGGTAGCAGTGGTAAAGCAAACAGGTCCGCAAAAGACATCAGTAAGAGGCGATTGGAGGATTGGTGGAAGAAAAGTAGGGAAACGACAAAAGACGGAGACGTACAAAAGCACAGTTCGCAATAGGGGATCAGAAAATTTGGGCGTGGTAGTTCATAGTGTTTTTTTGTGTCTTTTTTTATTGTTTAACCTAGGTAGAATATTAAGCAGTATAGTAGCAAGAGCTTGGTCGCGCAACCCACCGCCCCGTTCCAAAGGGGACGCTCATAACATCCATCCGTCCATCCATCGCATATAATTTTCAAGGTAGCGACATTCGACATCTGCCGCGCGCGCCACCTAGGAAGTTCCTGTAGCAGACGGCGCCCACGCTAAACCGCGGCGCCGCGGCATTCGGGAGGTGAAAAAATATCTGCATACGCGCGGAAATAAAACCTACTGGTGCCTGACTGTGGCGAAAAACGAAAGAATGACCCGAACTGCTAAATTTAGACCTTTAATTTCAAATGAGCGCTCCAAGAAAATAGCTCAAGAAAGCGTTATGAGGGCTGGATCGCCTCGATACCGCGTGTTTACATTTCGTTCGTTCGCGCTCAATCACCGCGCGAGCCTTGGTGATTGCTTGCGCTTAATCCCGTATGCTCTGTGAAATCTTTTGCATGTAAGTGTGCTGCGCACACATAGCGCTTGCATTGAACGAAGAAGTCGTGTAAAAATGAAGGCTGACAGTCGCTTGGACCGAAAAACTTTCGACATAACATCGCTCAAACGTGCGATTCTCAAAGCGCGCAGCCCTCACGGCAACTAAACAACATCCTGTGTGTGTGTGGAAACGAGTGCGACAACAGTCTTCTTGCCGCTGAGTGTGTCTGTCGTGTAGCGATTACACGTACGACGACTGCTGTGTCTTGTGGTTCAATACCGTCAATACTACGAGCCAGTGCAACTGTCGTGACGTGATGAAGAGGCGGTATGGATCGTGTCAGCGTGTCTCCTCGATCATGTTCGGGCTGCCAGCGCGATCTGATCTCGCGGCACACCGATATCAAGCGTAGTGTGTGCGCGTGTGTGAATGCGGTTGACTGTTCTCGTGAACCGTGCGACGTCGCCGCGTAAACTCGAATCATGACGCACATTGTTGTGTTTATCCCTTTTCGCCTCCGTGCACCGCTAAAGCCCCCTAAAAATTAGAGGGCCCTTATACGAAACGCACGCGCATTGGCCCAGCTATTACTCCACTGTGTTTTGCTTGCAATCCGTGTATCGCTTGTGGCGTTTTTCTTATGTTCATTTGCAGATATGTGTTTTTCATCAGTAAAATGGCATTGCCGATTACTGAAACATCTTCGAGTGTAAAGGAAACTTGGAATGAGCTTGCAGCTGTATGTAATGTACTTTGACATAGACCGTTTCATCGGGCGAGGAGGATAGGGCGCGCGGAGAGCCTTTCCTCCTCTCTGGCTTGGGCGATCCGGCGCGGCGCTGTTGAAAGTATTGCTGTCGCGTGCTGCGGAACGATTTGGAGATGTTTTAGATGGTACTTTGCGAAATTTAAGCCATGTCCGTTCATATAAGGTCGTCAGGGAAGCCTTTCGGTGCATCGGTAACTACAGTAGGCGGAAATATCTCTTGGGGGCGCAAACACGCGATGCGCATATATTGTCAGCCGCGGTGCGTTTATGAGTTGTGAACTCTTTTGCATATAACGGTTTTAATTCAACGAAGAGAAACGGCGTCTCTGTATAACTAGCATGAAATGGTAAATCTGCTCATTATCTGATCGCTTGGCATAGGGACTAAAACATAAGAGCGCATATGCTCGTGCACGGCCAACCTAACCACGAAACATAAGCGGCAGGCGCTATCAAATATTTGTGATGCACAGGCATCGTTCTCGCGCATTTCAACTCAAGCAGGCTTCAAATTACCATATGTCTACGCTAGCCTTCCTGCATGAGGCCGATTGCGCTGCTCAACACAGCGATCACTGCGGTTGGTGAACCGGCACGATACATATGTAAGCTGTACGCTTCGGCATTGCCTTTTTGGCCTGCATACAGCCATAATATATGAGAGGGATCGCATAAAAAGAATGCGATGCCTATTTTTGAGGACAAAATTTCCGTAATACGTGTGAGTGCGTCGTAGAGAACGGAACGAACACAACCGAAAAAAAAAATTCGGTTATCATCCTCTTTCTCAAAAAAGCAAGAGAAAACGGGCTAACGCCGCAATATTATCTCGCATAGTCACGCCGCACAACGTTTATAAATACATATCCGCTGATGCCATATGCTTGGACTATGCGGTATATAGAACAAGTAGTGGTAGGTGCTTGTCCAGCAACTACCACTGCTTAGGGCGCTCGCGCAGTTCGTGAACAGTCCCTTTTCTGGACAAGCTTAATTCAGACTGTAAGGTATGCTGGTTTTACTTGCCAAAACTATTTTATTCAGGGGCGGAAACCTCATCCATCGAACCAAGTAGTCACGCAATGTAACCTGCAGCGAACAGTTTGAAGGCTTGTAAAAGTATAACATCACAGCTCCTATCGTAGCAGACGCTGTTACGATCATCGCGTATGTTTCATGGCTCCTAAACCGCAGCTAAGAAATAGAGGATAATACTACAATTAGGTCACATTAGTGATTGGAACATTCATAAATACACAATTGATCTCCGAGGCTGATTGTAGGCTCAAATATGCGTGCACACATCGCGCTGCGTGTTCCGCCCACCTCAACGCCAGCAGAAATTCCGGCCATTACGCCTTAAACCACTTCAGGACGTTTCACAGAACCGTTTACCACGTAGAAGAGGCACGTCATACTAAACAGACCGCACGACCGCGAAAACAAACGCCAGTACCTGCCGCCGAGCGTATATATACCTGCCATGCAAAAGACCGCTTTCACCCAAGCCACTATGGCGCTGCTCATAGGCGGCCCCACTGCGTTCACATGACGGCCAGTAGCTGTGGCTATGCAGTATTCGTTTTTTTAAAACAGAATAATGCGGGCACTTAGCAGTACATTTATTCACATATGCAATGCACAAAATACGATTAGGATATTGGAAATTACTTTTTGGACATATTGTAAAGCGCAGTTAACAACGCGCGCACAAACACAGGAAAGTGTAAAAGTATAATTCGCTGCTGAATTTTACTTTTTATCGCACGTAACGCAATGCGGATATTTGTCAGCAAGTTAATGCGTTTCTGCCCCACTATTTCCTTGCATGCTAGGTCATACTGCACTTGCTAAGTCAACGGGCTCGTAATGCACTAAAATCAGTAATCTCCAGAAACTTCGGCCGTCAACATTCATGCGCGCGGATGAAATAATACTGCAGCTCTGCACACACAGGTGTATACTTTCTCTCGCACCTTGAAGAAGATCTTGGGATCATGGCCTCGCATATCGCAGCTACAAAAGGCCACAAAAGCGCTGCTGCGATATTTGAAAGTTACCGGATTGAATCAGCGCCTGTGATATACGGACTGAGTGACCGACTGATATCCCCAGTGTAGGGTAGCCAACCGGGCTCAGTCCTGGTTAACCTCCCTACCTTTCATTTATCATTTTCTGTCTCTCTCTCTCTCTCGCACCTTCGTATCGCTCTACGATACTTTCCTCGCATAGTCGTGCAGTTACCGACGGTTCAGTCTTTCCGTCCATTTCTATGCAACCAGAATCACCTTCTGGTTAGGTTTTGTTTGCTGCGCAGGATGCAAAATAACTTCTTGTCGTCCTCCGTCTGATCTCGGAACCCATCCGCACAGCAATAAGGCATTTCGGTCCTTCGCATCCTAGCTAGGTCATACCAATCTATTCAGCGGGCTCACAGCGAACTAAAAGAAATAATCTCCACGAACTTCGGCCCTCAACATTCATGCACGTGAGTGAAATACTATCACCGCTCGACACACGCACGTGTGTACTTTCTATCGCACCTTTGTATCGTTGTATGTTACTTGCCTCGCATAGTCGTGCTGTTACCGACGGTTCAAAGTCCGTCCGTGCAATTCGTAACCATACTTTTCGTCTGGTTACGTTCTGGTTGCCGCGCGCGATGCAAAGTAACTTCTTGCCATCCTTCTTCCGGTTTCCGCACCAAACCGCACAGCAACAATAAGGCATTTCGGACCTCCCGGAACGAAATTATCGCAGCGATGTGCATATATCACAACAGGCGAAACGCGCGCACTTCGCCCGGAGCGCAGGAACTTTCATGGCGGCAAAGGGGCGGAGCAAGGTCACATGTCACCGATCAGCCTATCGCAGGTGTTGTCGGCTGGATCAAAGCCTAGCGGTACTTTTAAATGATTGAGGGACTTTATTTATTTATTTATTCATTTCCTCAACGGTCTCTGTTGAGACATTACATGAGGGAGTGGGGAGTTAGTGCCAAAGAGATACTACAAATTACAAAGGGATATTTCCGATGAGTCGCTTGAATGCAAGTGGGTCGATGATAGTGGCAACTTCGGCGGGCAGGCCATTCCAGTCTCGTGTTGTGCGCAGAAAAAATTATTGCTGAAAAGTAACTGCATTGCAGTTCTACCAGAAAGCTCGCCTTCATGCATAGCATTTGCCGCCAGAATTTCCTGGTAAACATTATGGTTACATAAGCTGCAGTTGCCGGGAAGCATGAGAAGCAGTCGGGTATCTTTGAATGCTATCGCGTTCCACTCTTAAAGGCAAAGCTTAAGGGGACCCTGAAACGATTTTGGCGATTTTCTACAAACGTACTGAGTCGTTAGAGTAGGTTCTTCTGATCATTAATTGACACATCTAAGTGCTCTGCGTAAAGCGTGTAATTTATTATAAGGTTTTAAAAATGCACATCGCTGCCGATCGCAGCGCACTGCTCGGCGGAATTTTAAGCCGCCCCTACCCATATGATGCAAATAACCCATATTACGTCACATGGGCGAGCTATCTGATTGGCTGACCAGGGCGCGTGGTCGATAATTTTTCCAACTTTATGGTGAACAAATGATGCTCGTAATAGTTGGAATGTTAGTTACTTTGTTTTTGTAAAAAGAAAATAACTTAAAGAGAATACACAAGAATAGTTTTTTAGTACACTTCAGCACTTCCGGCACACAGCAAGTGTCGTCTGCTTGTGTTACAACGTACTCCATTTTGACAAGAGCTCCGCAGTCAGAGTCGGTCTCAGTCTTTTCGCGAGCACTATGATTCGACTTTGTTGCCTTGTGGACTGCAAACCTAGCGACCTGCAAACCGCGAGTCCAGTATTAGGGCAAACGCACGCGCAAGGGGACAGGGTCTGGCCGCTTGACTGTGCAGGGATGAGCCACGAGATGAGCAGAAGGGCAAATGTGAACGGTCTGCACGGTGCAGCCACCTGGTGGCACAGAGCTCAACCATACACAGTAGCAGCAACGAAGTGTCTTCTTTGCTGCTGGTGTGTATTTTTCGCAGGAGTGTAATCATCAACACGTTGATTTATAAATGTTTAAAATGCTTTACACTTGGTTAGAGCAATATTAGCGCTTTGTTTGACTGGTTAAGCGCTGCGCCAGCAAGTGTCTGGACCGTGCAGACCGATCAGGCTGCCCACGTACGTCTACGCTAAAGTTCCTTCATCAGCTTGAGTTTATGCCTCCAGCCATTTGCCGAAATGACCAGCTTGCCTGTTTTTAGCGGAGTACCGGACACGTTCGGCGCTACGATAGAATGCTCGCAACGCACGCTGCTTCGATAGCTCTCGGTCAACGGCCAATATACTGGCTAGTGTGCCGTCCGCGGCCTCTCGGTGGCACCAAATGCAATGAATGCCGGCGGCTGCCACGAGGGGCGCTGCAGTGCAGGTGGGTGCATCATCCGGTCTTCGTAGCCCGCCGTGTTTCCACAGCATCGGCAAGCGGGCTGCTGCGCTTTTTGTTTTTATTAAGCTGTAGCAGCAGCACAGTTCAAATGTGGGCAGCTGATTTATAAATCAGGGTTTGTTTCGATTACAACAGGCTTCTCTAGCGCTTGTCGCTTGCGTGAAAAGCGTGTGCTAGCTCAGCTGGGCTTCGAGCGGGGAACCTGATCTGTTTCTCTGCTGGCGAAGAGAAAACGTAATTTCTAAGGCAAATGCCTTGATCTCCATGTTCCAAGGCCGTGTTGCGAGGTACAGAACATATCACACGATCCAAGGAAGGCCAGAAACGAACCAAAGCATGTCCAGCCGTGTATAGGAGATGCTAAATGATTAGCAAATTTAATTTTTCATTATAGTGATTGGATTAAGGGATATAAGGCTGAATTAGAGGGATTAAGGTGTATTAATTAAGGATTAGAGTGAATTAGAGTAGGCTTTACAAGGCTTTCGCCTTCGTACGTTTATATCTTCGGCGATAGCTAAGGACACTTGTTTTTTTATTCTAGCGATGATGGCAGCGTAATTTTTTAAGGGTACGTTTCAGGTTATATTTTTCATTCTAATAAAGTAAAGGAATTCTAAGGTTACGTTACTGTTCTATTGATGTTATATTAATGCATAACCATTCAAAACCGCTGTAACCGATCATCTTTTGAAATGACTTGAATTTCTGTGTTCTTTCTTTTTATTTTATTTGCTGCTATTTCTGCCTACTATCTTATTGTTGTCCTCATAGGTTTGAATTTTTTTGATGGTTTGTAAACCATGTACCCATCTCCTTATAATTCCCATTGGGCCCCGAGGATAGGATAATAAGCAAAAAAAAAATGCCTGTAAAATGGACTGCACGCACGTGGTGTTCCGTGTACTATACATTTTTTTTTATACCTGGTAAATACGTGCAGATTTCTTTTTATGTCTGATATACGTCAACAAAAATAGGAAATAGATATTTCATTTAAGCGTAACAAAGATTTTATTCATGCGTAACAACAGTCAATCGCAGGCATATAAGACAGCCCTAGATGAGATAATGCACACACACATGAATAGATCGCGCAGTGAGGCAGTTTCAGGAGCTTCTGCCGTTTCCTTTGCGCTTCCCTCTCTTTATTGATGCCTTTTACAAAAAAAAAAAGAAACCTCAAGAAAACAAAGAACTTTGCAACTGCTGTCAAAAGCTGGTTTTTCATGCTCTGGGCACCCTAGCTGGTTGAGGAAAGGCCAGCTGTCTGCAGCTGACCTGAAAAATCAGCTATACTCGCTACATGTAACTTGTTTTTGCTGAAGAACACAGTAAAATCATCTTCCCCGGCCTTCACAGCGGTTGACGTCTGGCTAATTAAGATAGACAAGCAAGGCCTCCATTGTCAAAATGGGAAGTGCAATAATGAAGCAGCGTCTGTACTAGCTTCAGCTTTACTTACGCAAAGGAAGCCTGCACAATGTGGTCAAGAATTTTGGGCAGTAATCTATCGTGCAACATAACCTGCAGTATAGTAGATCAAAGCACTACTGCTCGTTTTTTCTTCTTTTTTTTTCCTTGGTACTCAGGAAAAGTAAGCTGAATGCTTAGCAAACTCAGGAAATATCGTGGGTATAGCTTAGGGTTTCAGGCGTGGTCACGATGGAAGAATACTTCCACCGTGGGCGTGTTTTATCGCGGGGTATCTCGTGGACATTGTCATTCACGGTGATAGAGAACGCGCGCTCGACTAAGCTGTTTTCGAACTCTTTTTCACAAACCGCAGCAGTTGGTGCCGGTCTTCTGTCCATTCTTGCCCATTCTGCTGCCGCTTCGTATCAGATGGTAGCGTGAACAAGGATACACGCCCTTTGTTCGAGCGGTAACCGCTTCCACACAACGGCACAAAGCAGCTAGGTCCTCTCCTTGCACTGTCTCAGCTTCGGCATTTTTTCACCGCCGCCGCATAGTTCTCGCAATGACAGGCACACGAACATAACAGCCACGCACTTACTCTTTGACAACACCAAGCACAAACACGCAACGCTGTAATAACACTGAAAACGCAAACACAGAAACCGACGCAACAACTGCGAAACTGATATGCGAAGCAGACGACACGCGCAGTCTGCACCCACCCGTGTGGCAGCGACCTCTGCCGGCCATCGTGGGCATTCATTGCAGGCGGCGCCACGCTCATCCATTGAAAAGAGCTGGTGCACGGCACACTAGCCAGCATATTCTAGGCACTGTAGCGGAGAGGTCTCGCGCGGGAGGGGGCGTGCTCCTAAACAACCGGAAGTGAGCGATGTGACGTCGCATCGTGACGCTGAACCAGTGAAGGCGGAGCTTAGCGCCGCTCGCTCGGCGAGCGAGTTGAGGAGGAAAAGCATAGCTAGGGAGGAGGGTAACTTCTAATCGCTTGCAGCTCCATTAATACGTAACGCTTCACTTAAATTGTGGTGGGAATGTTCTGCTTAATCTGTACCCTACGCCCTTACAAAATTTGTCCGAACCGTTTCAGGGGCCCTTTAAAGGGACCCTGAAACGATTTTGACGATTTTCTACAAACGTACTGAGTCGGTAGAGTAGGTCCTTCTGATCATTAATTGACACATCTAAGTGCTCTGCGTAAAGCGTGTAACTTATTATAGGGTTTTAAAAATGCACATCGCTGTCAATCGCAGCGCACTGCCCGGCGGAATTTTAAGCCGCCCCTACCCATATGATGCAAATAACCCATATGACGTCACATGGGCGAGCTATCTGATTGGCTAACCAGGGCGCGTGGTCGATAATTTTTCCAACTTTATGGTGAACAAATGGTGCTCGTAATAGTTGGAATGTTAGTTACTTTGTTTTTGTAAAAAGAAAATAACTTTAAGAGAATACACAAGAATAGTTTTTTAGTACACTTGAGCACTTCCGGCACACAGCAAGTGTCGTCTGCTTGTGTTACAACGTGCGCAGTCTTTGACGAGAGCTCCGCCGTCTGTGTCGATCAGTCTTTTCGTGAGCACGATAAATCACCCTTGTTGCGTTGTGGGCTGCAGACGTAGCGACTGGAAAGATGTGAAGTTGCGAAATCGTGTCTCTCTGCAAGGCAGCATACGAGCGAACTGGCTGCTGCGCATCGGACTGCGGCTATCCGATAGGCGCCAGGATTTGCGCGTTTGTGGCCGTCACTTTACAGCGGAAGATTACTAACGCAATAGCGTTTCGCAAGTCCGGTATTAGGGCAAACACAAGCGCAAGGGGACAGGGTCTGGCCGCTTGACTGCGCCGGGATGAGCCATGAGATGAGCAGAAAGGTAAATGTGAATGGTCTGCACGGTGCAGCCACCTGGTGGCACAGAGCTCAACCATATACAGTAGCAGCAACGAAGTGCATTCTTCTTTGCTGCTGGTGTGTATTTTTCGCAGGAGTGTAATCATCAACACGTTGTTCTTATAAATGTTTAAAATGTTTTACACTTGGTTAGAGCAATATTAGCGCTTCGTTTGACTGGTTAAGCGCTGCGCCAACAAGTGTCTGGACCGTGCAGACCGATCAGGCTGCTCACGTACGTCTACGCCAAAGTTCCTTCATCAGCTTGAGTTTATGCCTCCAGTCATTTGCCGAAATGACCAGCTTGCCTGTGGTTACCGGAATACCGGCCACCTTCGGCGCTACGACAGAATGCTCGCAACGCACGCTGCTTTGATGACTCTCGGTCGACGGCCAAGCGGCCAGCGGAGAGGTCTCGCGCGGGAGGAGGCGTGCTCCAACAACCGGAAGTGGTCGATGTGACGTCGCATCGTGACGCAGGACCAGTGAAGGCGGAGCTTAGCGCCGCTCGCTCGGCGAGCGAGTTGAGGAGGAAAGGCATGGCTAGGGAGGAGGGTAACTTCTAATCGCTTGTAATTCCATCAATACGTAACGCTTCACTTAAATTGTGGTGCGAATGTTCTACTTAAGCTGTACCCTATGCGCCTACAAAATTTGTCCGAACCGTTTCAGGGGCCCTTTAAGAAGGAAGGAGGTAAATGAGTGAGAAAGAGGAGAGAGCATAAAAGAAAGAAACATCAAATGGACACACTCATTTCAGGGTCCAAAAGGACCCTGAAACGATTTTGGCGATTTTCTACAAACGTACTGAGTCGTTAGAGTAGGTTCTTCTGATCATTAATTGACACATCTAAGTGCTCTGCGTAAAGCGTGTAATTTATTATAAGGTTTTAAAAATGCACATCGCTGCCGATCGCAGCGCACTGCTCGGCGGAATTTTAAGCCGCCCTTACCCATATGACCGAAATCACCCATATGACGTCAGTGGGGCGAGCTATCCGATTGGCTGACCAGGGCGCGTGATCGATAATTTTTCCAACTTTATGGTAAACAAATTATCTTTGTAATAGTTGGAATGTTAGTTAATTTGTTAAGAATGCACCAGAACAATTTTTCAGTACACTTAAGCACTTCCGGCACACAGCAAGTGTCGTCTGCTTGTGTTACAACGTACTCCATTTTGACGAGAGCTCCGCGTTCAGAGTTGGTCTCAGTCTTTTCGCGAGCACGATGATTCGACTTTGTTGTCTTGTGGACTGCAAACGTTACGTGACTGGTAATATGTCAAGCTGCGACATCGTGTCCCTCTGCAAGGCAGCATACGAGCGAAGTGGCTGCTGCGCATCGGACTGCCGCTATCCGATCGGCGCCAGGATTTGCGCGTTTGTGGCCGTCACTTCACACCGGAAGATTACTAATGCAATAGCGTTTCGCGAGTCCCGTATTAGGGCAAACGTAAGCGCAAGGGGACAGGGTCTGGCCGCTTGACTGTGCCGTAACGGGATGAGCCGAGATGAGCAGAAGGGCAAATGTGAATGGTCTGCACAGTGCAGCCACCAGGTGGCATAGAGCTCAACCACACACAGTAGCAGCAACGAAGCGTATTCTTTTTTGCTGCTGGTGCGTATTTTTCGCAGGAGTGTAATCATCAACACGTTGTTTTTATAAATGTTTAAAATGTTTTACACTTGGTTAGAGCAATATTAGCACTTTGTTTGGCTGGTTAAGCGCTGCGCCAACAAGTGTCTGGACCGTGCAGACCGATCAGGCTGCTCACGTACGTCTACGCCAAAGTTCCTTCATCAGCTTGAGTTTATGCCTCCAGTCATTTGCCGAAATGACCAGCTTGCCTGTGGTTAACGGAATACCAGACACGTTCGGCGCTATGACAGAATGCTCGCAACGCACGCTGCTTCGATAGCTCTCGCTTGGGGTCGACAGCCAAGCGGCTAGCGGAGAGGTTTCGTGCGGGCGGGGGCGGGCTCCAAAACAACCGGAAGTGGACGATGTGACGTCACATCGTGACGCAGGACCAGTGAAGGCGGAGCTTAGCCCCGCTCGCTCGACGAACGAGTTGAGGAGGAAAAGCATGGCTGGGGAGGAGGGTAGCTTCTAATCGCTTGTAGCTCCATTAATACGTAACGCTTCCCTTAAATTGTGGTGCGAATGTTCTACTTAAGCTGTACCCTACGCACCAACAAAATTTGTCCAAACTGTTTCAGAGGCCCTTGAAGCGTCCTCCAAATTTTAATTTTATTTATTTTTCTTGGTAACGGTTTCTTATTGTGCTAGAGTGCAGGTCGGGAGTTACTCGCTTTTTTGGCTTGATTATTTCAATTTGTTCACCCCAGGGCGCACACCGCTGCGATGAACGTGGTGATGCCATCGCTCCTTCTTGCGCAGGCTTTCCTGCTATGCATCCTTGCTCCGCTACATTCCGGTTTCGGCCTCATCAATCCCGCCGCCGCTCGTCAACTCGATGATGTTGCTACACAGCCTCCTGTGGATAACGACAGAGCAGTAGAAGACAGGCGGAATCCGCCGCATCCAGCTACAGTCGAGTTGCTCACCTGGTAACCATGCAGTACTGCCACCTCGGCAGTTTTGCCTTGCCTACAAATACCACTTCCGTTCTGGGGCCATTCGGGGCACGCCGATGCGACAAACGTGGTCATGCAACCGCTCCATTTTGTGCAGAATTGGCAGGTTCCTTCTCCCACCAGGTTGCCCTCCAGTTGCATTCTTTGCCTATGCGGATGACTCGTCCATTGTCGTCCCGGACGAGGCATCAGTTTGCGGCGCCTTGGAGGTCGTGGACAGTTACTGCGGGGCGAGCAGTGCAAGGTTGAATAGGGCGAAAAGTGCAGCCATGTACTTGAACTCCATTCCGTCCAGCCTGCAGCCTGTTCATTCATGGTGTCCCCGTGAAAACGCGGCGGCGCATTCTAGGTTTCCAATTCGAACCAGACGGTCTCTCTCCTGAAAAGTGGCAACAGGCTAAGGAGAAGCTTGAAACCACGATTCAGGAATTCGGCGCGTTGTCATGCCCATTGACTGCTCGAGCGACAATCCTGCGCTCACTTCTGTTTTCGTACCTGACGTATGTGGTGTGTGTGTCTCCTGTTACAACCCGAGCCAAGCTTATCTTGGAGGGTCCTCTTTCACTTCCTCTGCATGGGGACAAATGGTTGTGTAGCTAGGCGGGTGCTCAAGTTGCCCAGGGATAAGGGAGGACTCGGAATTCTTGACCTGGGCATCGTGGCTACTGCACTACACGTCAAATGGACCCAGGTTGCTCTTAAATCGGATATGCTCCTGACTCTAAGCTTTACTTTCTTTTTCCTTAGCACCCGACTCTGCTTGTTTTTGCAGAGCACATTTTCCCACTGTGTGCCTCACTCAGGTTCCCCGTCCACTATTTATGTGGCGGCTGCCAACTCTTTGGTAAGCCTCCGCACGGTTCGCCTCGACATCGATGTAGCTTCAACTCCACTCCAAGAATTAGCAGATATCCACACCCCAGGTCTGCCCCCCCCATTGCCAAATGTATGACCTGTCCATTCACAGGCCAAACTGGAAGCTCATCACGACCAGTTTCCTCGATGCTAGGTGAGCTACGGTCATGTACCGCCTGTGCGAGGGTGCCTGCTGTTGAGCTACATGGTCTTCACAGCCGTCCCGGTTCGTGGGTTGTGCCCGTTCTGTGGCGCTCGTGAGGACTCGGTTCATACCTTTACGCAATGTTTGCTTCCTGCAGCTCTTCTCCGAAGGATTGCTAGTCTTTTTAATCTCTCAGGCATTCCTCATCAGACAGTTCGATTTTTGCACCCTTTGACTAATCAGACGGTCAACCAGTTCATGCTCCTTCTCGCCGAGTGCTCAGACCAAGTTTGGTTGGCACGCCACAATGCAGTTTTCGGGGGTCAAGTGCCGGGCCTTCACGAAGTGCTTGCGAAAGCACGGAAGGAAGTCTGGTTTCATCTCACCCAGGAGTGGCACCGCTTGGGCGAGAAGTTTCTCGAAGTGTAGGCTCATCCTGCTGTGATTTTTGGTGAGTCAGGTGGAAAGCTATCCATTAAGTTATAATGCATGCTCCTAAGGTCGCTCAACTCGGCCGTGTGCGCCAGTCGATCTACGGGGTTTTGTTTGGCTCAGCGGAACCCAAAGCTGAAACCGGTGTGGTTTCGCTGTGTGGTTGCGCTGCTCCGTGTCCAGGACGGCTTTGGTGCTCTCCATGGTTTTATGCCTTGGCCTCTTTTGCGTCAAGGCAGTCCGAGGGTCAGTCAGGCTTGTGTCCTGTAAGACCGACATGGCTGTGTGTTGAGTGCAGTAACTCAGTGGCGCTGCACCACAACAGTCCCCTTGTCCAGGAAGGACCGTTGGCCCGAACCAAAGCCCCCTGCCCAGTCAACCCGGGTTGAGGGCGAGAGCCAGGGTCTAAGTATCAAATGATGCTGGGTTGATGAGTACATGTAAGCTCATGGACACGGCACCACCGGGTGCCAAGTCCTCTTCCCATCTGACAACGGCACCTCCGGACGTTGCAGCGCAGTAACTGCAGGTTCTCCGATTAGTTCTGTCGGCACTCATGTGGCTGCCTCGGAGCTGACTGTATCTTCGGTTTCTTCCGCTCGGCTCAATTCGACAGCGGTGAATTTTACCCCGGACAGTGCATTGCCGACCGAGTGCACTAAGCACCCACAGCTATTTCTGGCAGGAATGAGTAAGCGAGATGCGCCTTTCCAAGTCATCGGGTGCAAAGCCAGCGACAGAAAATCCGTGAAGTCTCGGTATTTGCTGCCTCAAGATGACTCCTTGTGGTCTGCTTGGCTACCGCGCATTGGCCTTCCTTCCACGGAGATGCGGGAAAACCTACGCATTTGCGGTAGGCACTTCGCACGGGATGCCTTCTGTTACGATCCGGAACTTCTACAGGGCACGGAGGTCAGTTGGACACGTTTTCATTTGAAGGCAAATGCGCTGCCAATGTTGTTCCTTCCCGACAGACAGGTAAGCGGAAAATTCATATTTCTCATTCCTTAAGTCTGCAAACTTGTAGCAATACGATGGTACACTTGGCAATCAGCCGCAGTGGAAAATATGCTATAGTTTTTCAGATGTAATCAGTCGATCACAAGCATTGATGTATGGAGACTGCAGCAGACATTCGGGTGTTTCAGAGATGCTGTGAAGTCCTCTTCTCGAAGTCCTCTTCTCATCTGACGGCTCATTTTTGTGCAGGTTAGTTACCTCCCTCTTGCTTTTTTGGTCGCAGTGTCGTGCCCCCCTGACCTGCTTGATTGTTACCGTAGAAAGTTGTGTTTCTCATGTTATTTTTGCCTCAGTGTCCATTTGGTATCTCTCTTGCTTGTCATGTCAGGGGATGTAGAAATGAATCCTGGACCTTCAAACGGTGACAAACCTGCATTGCTTGTATCTATTTCACACACATTGTCTCACCTGGAACAGTCCCAAACCATTATTATCGTAGAACTTTTGCTAATCCGCGCTGCCCAAACTAATAAAGAAGGTGTGGTCGACCGCCTGTCTTCGTGTGTCGACGCACTGGAAAAAGTTGTTGAGAATAATCAACCAAATGACTCGTCTTCTTGCGCCTTGAAAACAAGCATAGAGAAATTCTCCATGGAAATCCAAGCTCTTACAAACAAATGTGATTACGCCGTGAATCGCCTTCGCTGCTCAAATTTGATTTTTTTCGGAATAAAGGATAATAAAGGCGAAACCTGGGCAGAGTCTGAGTCCCAGATTATTTGCTTTTGCTCAGAGAAACTTGGCGTCACCGTAAATCCTGACAACATTGAGCGAGTGCACCGGCTGGGGCAATTCCAGGGAGACAAAAAGCGCCCTATAGTTGTAAAATTAGGGGGTTCAAAGTTAAATTGAAGATTCTATCAGTGGGACCCAAGCTTAAATATACGTCTTACGCAATTCATGATTATTGAACACGCGTGTGAACAGCCCGAAAAATGCTTTTCACTTACGCCCAAGAAAGGAGCACTAATTTTAATATCCGATTCGACAAGCTCACCATGAGTGAAAGAGAATTCATATACAATTCCGAAACAAATTCTGTCGAGGAAGTGCAATTATAGCAATCGAGTGTGCCCTCTTTCTGTGTCTTACCAATGAGTAATCATGAGATTGTTGCTCTGAAATTAACACTTCCTTCCAATACAATCATTTTAATTGCTTGCGATCATGCCCTGGACGCCGACATTTCATATGTTAACCAACTGTATTCAACCCTACTGGATCTTCAGGCCCGCTATCCCCGCGCGAGGTGCTTACTTTGTGGCGATTTCAACTTCCCTGACATTAACTGGCTTGACTTATCGGTGCACAGTGGCCGATTGAAGGAGTTCATTAATTTAGTTCTAACCTTCAATCTTACACAAACAGTTGACATGCCAACACGCCAAAACAATACTCTTGACCTTGTTCTTGCTTCGAACCCTGAATCCATTCAGTCATTATCATGCATTCCCCGTTTCAGCGATCATTGCTTCTTATGTTCAAACTGTCCATACCCATCCCTACTCATCAACCATCTGTCAAATATATCCGAGACTATAAGAAGGCTGACATTCAGAGTATCATCTCCCAGCTGGACAACTTTCTTCATTACTTCCACATGTCCTCCACTTCCAGAACAGTAAATGAAAATCGGCTGCTTTTCAAACAAGAATTTTTGTCACTCGTTGACCGATATGTACCCCTTGTTTGCATTCGAGGCGATGCCAGCAGACCCCGGTTTTCTAATGCCCTGAGAAAACTTTCAAATAAAAAAAAAAAACGACTCTTCCGGGCAGCAAAACATTCGGCTAGTGCTTTGTATTGGGAAAGCTATTTCTCTTGTCTTCGCGATTACACAAAACTTTTGCGATGCTCAAAAAGAAAATTTAATCATCGGGATCTACAGGACACTATTCACTCCAATCCAAAAAAATTCTGGAAGCTTTAACTCCCGGCATTAGGTCATCACATAATATCCCATTGGTTAGTGATAACGGTTCTGAAGTTCCACCAGACAAACGCAGTGATGTAATGAATTCTTACTTTTCCTGTTTTTACAAATGAACCGACCTTAAATATCCTTCCCCAATCTAAATTTCCGTTTTCGCAGATGCCGTCCATTATCATCACTACATATGGTACCATAAATCTTATTGAAAGGCTTGAAGTGTCAACCGTCCGGGACCAAGCCAGTTTCTGCAAATAATATTCGTGCAATCGATTGCTGCTGGCTCAATTCCAGACGACTGGAAGCTGAGCAAGGTAGTACAGTTTTTAAAGCAGGTAACCGTTCTGATCCTTCTAACTACCAACCGGTTTCACTAACGTGCATTGCTTGCGAACTACTTGAGCATATAATATATTCACAAGTTGCATCTCACCTTGATTCCAACAGCTTTTTTTTTCCCAACCAGCCTGGCTTCAGATCCGGTTACCCATGCGAAACTCAACTTTTCCATTTCACAACCGATCTTCACCTCAATTTAGATTCCTTATTTCAGACAGACGTCATATATCTTGACTTCTCGAAAGCTTTAGATCGTGTGCCCCATCAGCATCTTTTAGCCAGACTTTCATGCTTGTGTCTTGATCCGCTGATATTAACATGGATTCATTGTTTTCTATCCGGTCATTCTCAGTTCACTGTTATCGATAATGATCATTCACCCACAACTGAAGTTCTTTCTGGTGTCCAGCAAGGCTTGGTGCTCGGCCCACTTTTGTTTTTAATCTTCATGAACGATCTTCCTTCCAGCATTTCATCGTGCATTCGCCTTTTCGCAGATGACTGCGTCTTGTACTGCCGCATAACCACATAAAATGAATGATCAGTTGTTGCTTCAAAATGACTTAGAATTGAAGACTGGTGTTCGACATGGCTAATGAAGCTGAATGTATTTAAGTGCAAATACATGCAGGTAACATGCAAGCGTACTAACCTCAGCTACACATATTCATTGTACTCAACCACCCTTTCCCAAGTTGAATCTCACCGTTACCTTGGAATTCACATCACCAGCAAACTCACCAGGTCCGAGCACATCACAAAGATTACAGCTGATGAATCGAAATCACTTGGGTTCATCAGAGGGCACCTTAGCTTCTCCCCTCCCTCTATTCGCAGTCTAGCTTACAAAACTTTTGTCCAAACCAAACTAGAATTTGGCTCCCCAATTCGGAATCCACATCAGACTTACCTAATCGATAGCCTAGAAGCCATTCAAAACCGGGCAGCCCGATATATTTCATCCGACTACGACACCTACTCCAGTGTTACCAATATAAAATTATCGCTTGACATCGAGGCTCTGACACACAGACGAAAAATCGCCCATTTGTAATTATTTCATAAGCTACACTTCTGTTTTCCATCGCTTCGAGACTCTCTTCTGCTTCCACCTCTCCAAACATCACGCTGTCTCCAACTCCATGAGCATTCTACGTCTGCACGGCTTCTCTAACACATTTAACAAGTCATTCCTGCCTCTTGCAATTGAAGAATGGAAATCATTACCAGACCATATTGTAAGAGAATGCGATCCATATAAGTTCCGGCAGTTGCCGACATCCTATTAGAAAACATGATGTGGAGAATTCTTGCCTGCTTCTGTTTGCCTCTGTTTACTTTACTGTAGCTGTTTTTATACTTGTTAATGCTTATTTAAAGTTTTTTGTGCTTTTCTTTTCCTCTGTATATATCCTGCCGATCACTGATGGTGACAATGTTTGACAGTGACCTACGTTGTGTTCGATGTTCCACCCTCCCCTTATGTAATGCCCCTTCCAGGGGTCTCTAAGGGCCAATAAATGATGATGATGAAAAGTCTGTCTCATGTGAAGGTGCCAAGAAAAATGAAATGTGTAAATTGGGGGGGTATTAACCAAGATGTCACATCCCAGAGAATGCACATCCCATGGACGTCCGAAAAACATCGACATCCCAGATCCTATGAATGACATCCTGCAGGTATCTCTAGGACACAGGATTCAGCAAAGTCCCAATAATGAACAGTTGCAGGCATTATTGGGAAGTGCTGGCAGAATTGGCCAGCCGCGCATTTGAAATGTGCACAAAATGGCCCAATAAGGCTGTGCACTTTGTTGTTATTTTCGCAACTAAACCAAAAACGTTGACGGACCATATAATAGTAACATGCAGTTTATGCACACCTTGAGGGCCAATTATTCCTGTACAAATTATACCTATCACATTTCCTCCCTGTCAGTAATGTAACATACAAATTTTGCCAGATTGTACCGAATATTTTCTTGTTCTCACCTTACTGGCACTTCCGATGGTATGATGCTTCAATTTCCTTCGAAAAGAAATAAACATGGACCACCTTGTACCACCACCATAGCCGCCACCGAAGCACACTAAAGTGACACATGTGATCACGTTAGGCACTCTATGGTAACTTAATAAATAATGCTTGGAATAGCTGGTGTACAAAACTGGCCGTCATGAAGTATTTGCAGCCCTGAAATTCAGTTTCGTCACAGTCAACAGAAAAAAGCATGGCCTGTAAGATCTGTATTTGTTGTAACAGAGAGCATCATCACTGCGTGGATTTGGGCCATGGAGGAACATGATCTGGAAAAACATTTGAAGAATTTGGACACCGCCTATATCAGGCCATTACTTGAGCAGAATGACAAAAGGGGCAGAAGCATAGCCTCCGAGAGTTGTTTTTGTAGCGTAAGCAGCAGCAGTCGCTGGTTGTAATATATGACACCATAACTAATAAAAGCAGTAATAAAAGCTAGTTCCAAGGTTTACTACTAGCAGACATCCTCTGTTAAATTACTTGCTTATTGCTACATAATTCGACCGAAGCTCGGGTACGCCCATATTATCCGAGATCTCTATCCTAAATGTAACATAAAGAAACTTGAACGAATCCAAAGACAGGCTATCCGGTTTGTTTACAATAAATTTCTGACATTTGACTCTCCAACTGAACTAGCGAGGTCTAATATAGTATTCCTACACTAGAATTGCGCCGAAAAAAATTACAGCTAGACTTTCTCAGTTACTTAATAACAAACTGGCACTCGAGCCGGCAATGTATGCAAATCCACAAATATATGCAAATCCACTAATAATGAGGCCCACTCGCCATCATCACCAAAATGTTCCTACCCCTTATTTTGCCTGAAGCAACTCATTCTTTCTTTCCACGCACCATTAATGACTGGATTGACTTGCTTTTATGGAAGTTGTATCAGCATTGTTTTACTTGTGCCCTACCTTTTTATTTTATCCACCCTGCATGGACTTCATGTCCACAGTGTATATTAAATAAATAAATAAAATTAATACTAATATTTTCACATCTACTTTTCGCTAACGATGATGTCTTCGCCATCATTTTTGTCGTTGAAGCTAATCCAAGCTGAGCCAGACTGAGCAACAAAGTGTGCGTGTTTTTTGTTCTAAGAAGTATTGTGCAAACTTTCGGATTCTGCATTGATGACTATAAATGTTGCTGCTATACTTTTGCAGACATTTTTCTTTTCTTTTTATACACATGCATAGTTTCTTATGAGTCAATGTGCTTAAGTTCACTATTCAGCTTCTTTAGTTTGGCTCTGTGGAGTGGGAAGTGGATGCCGCTATCGTGTTATGGCTACCATGAAAAATGAGAAACAATGTCGTCTCGCAATAACAACAAGTGATTGCTTGCGCTTTGTTTTATAGGCTGTTTCCTTCTTGACATTCACTTATTTTTGCTTTGTTTTGCTGCAATTGTTTTGTAGGTGTAGGGCTGAGCAAAAGCTTTAACAAGTCTACACTGAAATGAGCCACCACCCTAAGGCTGTCTTTCTGCACAAACTGTGCTCCTATGATGTCTCGGTTACCAGTTTCATGCCTAGCTGACTAAACAGAATTTTGATGTCATTAGTTACACACAGTACTTATTGCACCAAACAGTCATACAGTTTCACAGATTTCAAGGAAAGCTTGCTGATCTCTGAAAATGTTAATTTATGAATGATTTCATCATTGTGTCAGAAAATTGCCAGTGCTCGTAGTCCCTGTGATCTTTTTGCTCTACCAAGGGGGTGACGTATTAAAATCAGTAGTCAGTTTTATATGCTTCATTGTTCCTTCTATTTAAGTGCACACCACGTTTTTGCTTTTTTCTAGAGGGATAACATGGTGGTTCAAGGAGGGGACACAGCAAAGGAAAAATAACATGACGTATCTCGCGCAGCATTCTTGTGCCAGCAGTGGTGGCGGAGTTGTGTTGGTTCGGGGCAAAAGGAAAAAGAAAAAATTCAGAGCCATTCCACTCTGTGAAGATGGATGACCAGCGGAGCTGTATAGTATATGGTGATAAATATCTTGACAATAAATATGTTGATTGAAAATGAAAGACACATACCACAATGAATTTTATTTTTTCATGATGTTCTTGTTGTTTTATTAAATTGCATATTCAATGCTTTTTGAGTGTTTACCTTCTTTTGTTTGCTTTCTTGGGTTTATTATTTGGTCACCAAGGCGACTGTCACTTTATGATCGCTATGATTTATTTATTTATTTATTTAATTTATTCCAATACCTTCAAGGCCCATAGGGCGTTACAGAAGGGAGTGGTAACAATGAATATAAAAGAAGCACAAAGCAAATATTAGGTAACATATTCCAGCGAATTTTTAAAGTCACTGGGGTCCGTAATAGATACATTGGAGGTGGGCAAGTGGTTCCAATCACTACAAGTTTGAGAAACGAAAGAATGAAAGTGTTGGTTAGTGTGACAACAAGGAACAAACACTTTATAACGATGGTCAATACGAGATGATATAAATGATGAGTGGGGAAGTAATCCTTGCTTAAGACAAGGGTTGTGCTATGATTATGGTATATGGCCAGTGGCTCTGTGGCGATACTGGAAAGGCTCTTCACCAATGTGAGGTCTATACACGACCGATGATGCGTCATGGGCACAATGATGCTTGTGTAACTCTGAACGCCAAACCTTTCCAAGAGAAATGCCACAAACTACTTTCCATCTGGCCGAGACAAGTCTACGTTGAAAGCACCCACAATTACAATGGGAGTGGAGTCGGTAGGGGCGATCCAACCAAAGGTACATATGCTTGGCATTTGCGGCAAGATCTTCGTCCATATTACATGCTAACCGCCATCGCCGCGCACAATCCCGCTTCTGTTCGCAACGGTATTCTTTGTAGGCATGCTGCTCTTTTGCAGCCCTCACCGCACGCGACCTACCCATTGCACTGGTGGAAAGGAACGGAGATAAAGTTATGTGGTTTGCCTATAGAGCCCGTGATGTCAAACCGCAATCCATACTAAGCAGTGTCTATTCCGGTTCTACTTTATTTATTACGATGTTTTTTTTTACCACAATACGTTTTGACATTTCTCGTGATTAAACGCAGCTGGGGCATACCTGGTGATACACTTTTACTTTATGCTTTAGCTTTTTTACCTCTGGGGCGGTCGCCATCTTTTTTGCCTACGCATACAAACTGCAAGAACCCAGCGTATAACAGCTCCGCTGTAAAAAAAATTTGTGGTCACCAACTTCTGCAAGCTCGTGTGCAGTAGGTGCCACTTATGTATGCGTGCAACCTGCTCCTCTTAAGACAATAACTGAAGGTACTCTTGAATGCAGACCCTTGAGTTGTGAGCTGTGCAGTAGTGCGAAGCCTTCACAATAACTTTTACTAGATCTCTCTGTTGTTTTGAATGTGTAAATTGGAATTACTTGTGACCTTGAGTCATGCCTGTGATGTCATAGCCAGCAACAGAATGCAACAATCTATAAGCAACCATAGCAGAGTAAACAAAATGAAGTTGACAACGCTTCAAAATTTTAGGGCAAGTTATCAGAAACTAGAAGCTGAGATGCCTCATAGAGTTTATTTTTTCTTGTTTCTGTACATTAAAAAACACCATCTTTTTTATCTGGAGAAAAGTCATCTTAAGAACCATTATTATTTGGCTTGTAGATAAATATACATTCAAAAGGGCCGAAAAGGTCCTCTGGAAATGTGTCATGGTGTGGCATTCTAATTTTTCACCAGTCGAAGTATTGTTGATGTCGAAGCATTGTTTGTTGTGTAGTGCACAATATTATAGTTCAAAGTAGCAGTAAATAAGAGAATTAGAATAAAATTCTGTAGCTTTACATGCCAAACAACGATCTGATTACGAGGCACACAGTAGTGGGAAACTGTAGAATAATTTTGACCACCTGGTGACCTTTAACGTGAACAAAAGCATTTTGAATCCTGCTGCCATCAGAATGTGGTTGCCATGGAAAGTAATATGGTGGGTAAACATACTGCCCAAGCATTTAGATAAATCACATATACCTAACAATGTGCGACACATCTGTTCAAGTGGTTTATATTGGTACTTGTCTTGTTTGCTAGTTGAATAACCTCAGGGTTCAAACAAAATTAATGCCACCTGGCTCACAACTTTTCTACTAACTCAAAGCTGCATGTCTAGTAATTTGGAGGGTTTGCCTTGCCTTGAACTTTTCTTAGTATCTTTATAACTAAAACTGTTCTTGTTCCTGTGATGAAGTTACCACAAATTCGTTTGCCTTTTTTTTTTCACTTGCAGCCGTGCTCACAGGTATCATCTCAAGCAATCGCAACTACCAAAGAAATAGAAAAATGTGTAATGCTGTGGTTTCGTCAAGCGTCAGAGCGAGCAGCTGCATTGGAGAAGAAAGGAGTGGCTGCTGTTTACTCAGCTACAATTGTGTCGTTTCCTACAGTTTTGGTTACGTCCAGCTTTTGATGTAAGTGAAGGTGTTGCATTTTAGGTGGAGGTTTACCTTAGCTTGTTTGCCTATCTTGTTAAGCAAGGTCTTCTCAGAAGACCACCAGAATATGGCTGGGTGTCATCAAGGAGGCTATGTTGTCATCTTTACAGAAGACCATCAGGTGGTGCTTGCTTGTCCTGGCATCGCTACTTAAAGGCCGTCTTCATCTACCGTCGACCGTTCTTGGCAGCATTGGCTGTGCTTGTGCATTAGCTCACGCATTCCTTTTTGTTTGTACAGGTTGGTTACGACAGCATCTGTTGTTTTCTTTGTTATCCTGTTACTGTCGCTGCTGCCACAAACTTTTTTAGGCTACCTGTGTTCTTTCATTTAGTTTTTAGTGTTTTTTTATAGTTGAGTGCTCTTAGATATGGCCACCTGTGCTGAGCTCGCCAAGAGACTCGATGAACTAGAGTCAAGACTTTTTAATACATGAAGACCTCTGAGGTTTTGAAGTGCTGGAGCTAAAGAAACACGTGGACAGCCTTGAGTCCAGTTTAGAATTTCTGAATGATCTGGTTGACAAGCTGCACATTGAAAAGGCCTCACTTGTGGTAGAAAACAAAGCCCTGGAAAGTGAAAACTGTTCACTTTCCTGCAAGGTCTCCGAGCTCGAGCAGTACTCTTGCATTAACAACATCGAGATCAGGGGTATCCCCTGTACAGAGGGCGAGGACTGTGTTGCTGTATTGGACACAGTTGGCAGGAAAATTGGATGTCCCGTGATTTCCTCTGATATCGATGTCATTCATCAAGTCTCCACTAAAGATAAGGGTAAAACCTTCATTGCTAGATTCTGTTCTCGAATGAAAAATAATTATTTTTATCTGCAAGTCATGAAAGGCAAGGATCTGCCTGAGTGACATCGGGAAATATGACAACTGCCCTGTGTTTGTTAACAACCACTTGACACCACAAAATAAAGAATTCTTTCCCAAAGCACTGGGGCTAAAAAAAGCTAACTGAAAGCACTTCTGGACGGATAATTGTCAGACTAAGGCTAGAAAGACAAATGAGAGGTGTGTTTGTCGCATTGCTGGTGAGTCTGACCTTTGTGTTTTCAACTAACTGCCTCCATTCTAACCCTTAAATGTCATTACCATCCACCATGGATTCTTACTTGTCAACATCTGCACTGGATAACTTCATGTTGCACGACTGACATTTAATCATTTACTTGAATGCTGGAAGTCTCCGCAAGCATTTTGATGATTTTCAGCATCTGTTTTCGACAATTAACAACACCTTTTAAATAATATGTGTGTCTGAAACCTGGCTTAGCAATGATGACAAGGACCTATTCTGATAACTCATACACTTCTGAGTATTCTCACAGAGAGATGAGTAATCACAGTGGTGCAGCTATATTTGTCTCATCTAACATTCCATACAAATGCCGGCATGACTTAGAGTTGAATATTTCTAACTGTGAATCAGCATTTGTTGAATTTGATTCCCCCATCTTCTGTATAGACAAGAACTTAATGTGTGGCTGCATTTATCGCTCACCTTCTTCTTTAGTTACTGACTTCTGTAGTGTGCTTGATCGAGCTATGTAAAAAATATTGTGCGCTAATTTTAATGTTATAATCATGGGTGGCATCAACGTTAACCTCTTGGATACCACTTCATCTAATTCTTCTAGTTATTCAAGTACCTCCCATAGTTTTGGGTATGAATTTATTATTTTCCCTACTTGCTATCCTAACATTGCTGATGGCATTTTGATTGATCACACATTATCCACCTTAACAGACCCATCAGATGCTTGCATTGTTACGACCGATATTACCAAATCACTACCTTATCGTTCTAAACTTGCACAATCACTCAACCTTAACAAACACTTCATTCTGCAGAGATGTACTTTACGAAGAAATGCTCCTTACTAGCCTAACTAAAACTGACTGGTCGGAAGTTGTATCATCTAGTGATCCCAAAAAGCTTTTTCACAGTTTCTGATGACACTTTCATTGCATTTCAACTCTCACTCACATAAACTTAAGGGCAGAAAAAAGGTAGCATTGCCGCGAAATCCACGGCTTACAAATAACCTTCTGAAACAAATGTGGTCTCATGAAAATTTTGTATAAGAAAACTAAGAAACAACCTTTCAATACTAAACTACTTGCCCATTACAAAAAATTTTCTAACTCTCTTTCTGCTCAGCTGAGAAGTGCGAAGAGGTACAATAACAAACAAAAAATTATAGAATGTGGCAATAACACTAGGAAAAAGTGGCAAATATTTAGCTACTTCTTAAGCCGTAATTCTCAGAACGTGATTTCTAGAATCATTCACAATGGCAAGGTATGCTTTAATCCACTTGATATTGCAAATGCCTTTTGTGATGCTTTCTTCAATAACACTTCTGATTCATGCTGTAACGTGTCCTTCAACCGCCTACGTTTTTCATTTTTCCTTTTTCCAACAACGCCTGATGAAGCAATTTCAATAATTAGACCCTTAAAGCCACTAGTGTTGGCCTCTATAATATTAATGGTTGCCATATTAAAATGATCACACAACATACTGCTAACATTCTCTCAGCTATCATTAACCTGATTTTTAAAACCAGTTTTTTCCCATGTGATCTCAAACACGGTCGAGTCATTCCTGCTTTCAAAAAAGGTGACCGCACGCTTATGCAGGATTATACACCCATTCGCATTCTTCCATTATTTAATAATGTTACTGAAACACTTATTGAAAAGTGTCTAAAATATTTAGCTCAATTTAGTATCCTTTCCCCCTATCAGTTTGGCTTGCGTTCTGGCTTTTCAACTAATCTAGCACTTAGTATATTACTTACTGATTATCTTAAGAAAGCTATTGATGAAAGTAAATTTGCAGCCTCAATATTTGTTGACCTGTCCAAGGCCTTCAACACAATAAATCACACAACTCTTTGCACTAAACTTGAAGCCTTTGGAATAACTGGTCTGCCACTACTCCTAATCTCCAGTTACAAGATAGAAAACAAGTAAGCATTTCTGGGTACTAGCTACTACTAGAAGCTACTACTAACAAAGGTTGCATGTACTAACATGGTAACATAGGCGTCATGTACTTGTGACGCCTGTGTTTTTTCATCCACTTTCATTGCCACTAATTTATCATTTCTTTAATTCAATAAGTAAGTACAAGTAATCTCCCTTACGTTGTCCTTGGTGCCAGTGTTTGTTGGCTTCTCATGATATGATTAATAAAAAATTGGGCCCCTCGGTTAGCCCCCTTCCTTCTCGTACCAACATAGGTGTAATATATATTAATGATCTGCCAAGTTGCCTCTCCTCATCGAAGTGCATTCTGTATGCTGACGAAACTACTATATTTATTTCTAATTGTGTAACAATGTGAAAAAGTAAGCCAAACGAAGATGTCATGAAAATTTTCACATGGTGTGAACTTAAGCTGCAGATTAACCATAACAAGACCAATTTTGTTGTCTTTGCCTTGCATCAGCAATTGCCTGAGCTCCTTCAATCCATTTCCATCAACAACCACCTAATCACTGCAGTTGATCGCCATCTTAAATTTCACCTTCACAAAGCTAATGTAAAAAAGAAAATGACATATGGAATATGCATTCTAATCAAAGCACGACGATATTTCTCATTTTCTACTCTGATGTCGTTTTATTAAGCATTTGTTCATCCTCATATTAACTATAACATTGAATCATGGGGAAACACTTATAACAGTCACCTAACTTCATTGCAAGTCATTCAAAATCGAGCTTTTTGCCTAATAACATTTTCACCTCGTAGCATTAGTGCAAATCAATTATTACATGCACATAATATTTTGAATGTGATTGGTCTTGGTAAATATAACCTGGCCATTTTTATTTTTAGGGCATTAAACAAGAATATTCCAGTAACAATCATACCAAAGACATCCCTTATTAATATAAACAATACTAGATTTGCAGGCAATATGAACTTCATTTTACCCTGCTCACAGATTTCATAGAGAACTTAAGCACTTTCTTTTAGATTCCACCGACTTCCCTTTTTAAGTGTAGTATGTGTTGTATTTTTTAACGTTAACTTTGTTTCTATATTTGTCTCCAGCATTTTCTTTTTTCGCTTTTTTTTTAAAGCTGCCTTAAGTTTTCCCTATCATTGACAAATCTGAAGCCTTATTATTGTTTAATGCATTCAACTGCTGCTTTTCTGTTCATTTATGCCTTGCCACCTAAAAGTTTTTCTAACGTAAATTTTACAAGTTGCCCTTGTTTGTATTATTAATTCTTGTCATCATGCACACGAGGTCCCATTTCAGTTTCTAACTAAGGGACCTCCTTCTGCATGTACTTATTATGTAACTATCCCCATTTCTGTCATGAATAAACCAATTCTGATTCTCATGTACTCTCATTCATCCAATTTCTGATACCTCCCCAAGGCCTTTCTTGGTCTCAAACTGCCCTTTTCTTGATGCATTGCTGATGGTGACCTTGAAAATCGGCAAACAACCTGAACTTCATGAGTATGCACTGTTTCGTGTGATAGGTAATGTAATGTAACATAGTCAAAGAGAGGCTGAATTCTCTCTTAATTCCTGGATTGCAAGACACTTGAAATCGAGCCACCATAGCCGTATTGTGAAAAACTGGTAATAATCATTTTCTTTTTGAATAATTAAGCATTAAGATTTAATAATTTTTAGTTGGAAGTAAATTTATGTTAAAAATCTTCAAGCAACCAAAGGCTTTTCATACTATTTTTATGCTAGAAATATAGGAACGCTTTGGTTATCAAGCTCTAGTAGCTATTTTAGTTGTCTATTTGCAAAAAGGAAGTACTCATTTAAATGAAAGTCAAGCCGCCGCGAGATCACAATATCATCACAAATATTTATTGAAAAAGATGACTTTGACTTATTTGGCATCAAAACATCAAGTACATTAAGTACACTTGACGCTCTCTCAGACTTCTTTATTCTCTTCTTAAGTATCTTGCTTCTTAACTTAATTGAATAACTATACAGGGTGTGTGTTTTCTTGTTCCAGAACACAATTTGTAAAAATTGTCCATGGCAAATAGGGTGCAGTCCTTGATCAGAATTGATCGAAGCGGTGCACATTACTTACCCAATAAATTGAAATGCATAGCCAATTAATTAGCAAGAATACTAACTCTTAAACTAATTACTTTACGGTACATACTGCAATTTGGAAATTGTAGCCATCAAGTGTGCAAGGCATACCTAGAAGGAGCAAATAGTGAGGATGGCACTGGTTTTGAGATATGTACTATCAAACCTAAGGTAAAAATGCACTGTTCCACTTTCTTAAGAAAATGTGGTTTTTGTGCACCGAAGTCCAAAAGTAATGGGAGGCCAATGTGTTCTATTGCCAACCTCAAAATTAATTCCAAGTGGATATACCTTGTGACCTCGCTGATTATAATTAGGGAATTGCAACATGTGATGCGACTTACAAGTGTAATTAGCAAATTTTTCTTCATTTGTCAATTATGCATTTAGATTTTCCATGTAAGTAATGCCCGCTGCTTTCAGTAATCTAGCACTACTACTACAATTGTGCTAGCTGCCAAAGATGATTCCTTTTTAATTTTGCTTGGTTGAAGAAAAATCACTAGGCATTTTTTGCACATAAGAGGTTGCTTTGTACATAAGAGAGAGTTTGTTCACTGACATGCTGGCCTACATTTCATTATGTGAAGCTTTCATTGTTTGAAACTAATTTCCAACAGTGCCTGTTTAATGTACTTCGGTTTTGCTTCTCAACAGATTTTTTTTTTTTCAATTTGTTTCTTTCCTTCTCTTAGGGGCCTGATGTCTGACTGTTTACAAAATTCATTCACTTAGGCAGCCCGATGACAAGTTGCAATAAAGCTGTGCAAGTTTTATAAGGTTGCTCCACTTATTTGCATGCAAAGGACACCATGTGCCTAGAACAAGCATGACAAATAATATCTATTTTACATCCTGAGCCTGGGATGTAACCTCCATCCCGCATCCAGATAACGCCCGAAAAAAGACCCGGCTGGTGCCTCCATGGAACATCTTTCGGTGTTTCACCTGGGAGGTTTTCTTGATTAGCGTAAGACATTTTAGGAACATCCCTAGGATCTCTTCAACATCCTTACAGAGACATCCATCATACATCCTTAGGATGCCTGTGTGTTGTCTTGGTATTTAGCTATGCTCACAATATTCAACAAACCTTGCACCGCATTCAGTAAACTCTCCACACCCTCAAAAGATTCAAAGTAAAAATAGTTTGTACAATACAATCTTCACAAAAATATGGTAGCTGGTGCAAACATTAGGCCAGAAAAACACAGGGTAAACCTTCACATAAGTGCTGGCTTGCAAGGCATGCAAGTTTCAGCTGCATTGCTGTCCATGTACCAGTGCCTTTCTAATGTGCAGCTAGCTCCACAGCCATTATCTAAAACGAAATTCAAAATGCTGCTGAAAGCTTTTGTTTAACCATCTGGTCATTGCTACCAAAAAAAAGTGCCATTTAATGTGACAGACATCATGTGAGTGATGCTAATGGGTAGGCCTCCCTGCTCCACTGGAGACAGCTGTGAACAAGGCAGTATGCAAACATAATTCTGGGACCCACTGTGCTTTTATGGGATATTGTGCAACATTTGGTCTGAAACCTGGCCAACATGCTCTTCATTGAGCAGCAGAAAAGGATGTCTCGGGGAAAAATGTGAAATTACAGTGAAGCTCTGTACGTGAAAGAGGTATGCATGTAAATATTTTGTACTATGATTATATAGGTATATTAAGAAGAGAACGCTGTGAAGAGAATGGTTGATGCGACTGCCTCGCTAATTGGGAAATTGTGAGAGGCAGCGCCCGAGTGATGTGTGAGAGCGATTCACAGCAGCCACTGCAGACATGCCTTCGCTCATGCAACGCTTTGTTTCCATATATGGCATCGGTGAACACACTCGTTGCATGCCTTATCGATGGTGTTATTGATGAGCAGACGACAGCACCCTACTCTGGCACCATCTTGCAGTAGTTGCCACCGCGGAGCCTGTCTTGCTTGGCACTACATTTCTCGCACTTTCGCCATAACCTCCTCCACTGCCTTATGGTTTCGCTGCACCCTCCTCCTCCGCTTTCCTCCTTGTGCCCTCTTCGCTATCGCCATTTGCTTTCATCACCTGCTGCGCTACGCATTCACTTTTTCATCCTTTGCTGCGCTCTAGAAAGGCAGGCAAGGCCCTTTAGACTAAAGGCAGAACACTCCAGAAGTCCAGCATTTGACGGCACATCAATGACTACAGCTCTGGTACCTTTTGATAACTTAAAATCTAAGGTACAACTTTGAAAGGCATTTTCTCAAAACTATATATATATTTTTTTGGGCTCCTGCTCAGCTTGTCCTGTAAATTTCTTCGCAACCTGCTAGGTATATTTAAATTCTGTTTTTTTATTGTGTTCTTTGAAGCGCAGTTCAGGGCGTGACATTCATTCTTTTCCAGTGTGACTTTTTCTGAATTAGTGATTGAACTAGTTGCTCACAGTTTAGATGCCTGTTGTACAGCCACCTCATAAAAAATAAGAACTAAAAAAATCATGTAAATAAAAATATTCACTGATGATTATCGTACTCTCTTATGTGAAATTTGAGTGCAGCTCTAAATGTAATTTCATTTTGCGATATATTGGCTGGTGCAGACAATCTGTCTCGTGCGGCATGTTGCAAACAGAATGAAGTGTGGCGCAACTGCCTTGCTATTCGGGAGATTGCGAGACGAGCCACATGGGCGACATGTGGATGTCATTCACAGCAGCCACCGCAGACAATCTCCGTTCATTTGGTACTTTGTTTCCATACAGATGATGTGCGCTAGTCTGGTGCCATCTCATAGCCATCGTTGCTGTAAAGCCCCTCGTGTGCAGCACTACATTTTTTTTTTCACACTCTCTTCGCTCTCACCACTTTTTCAACTCCCGCTATGCTCTGCATTTGCTCTCATCTTTCGTTGTGGTCGTTTGCTCATTTACGAGGTAGGACGCCGACGCTCGCCGCAGGAACGGGCACCTAAAAGCTGCGCTCTAAAAATTCAAAGAATGTTGTGCCATCAACCATTCATTTTGGAATGCACAGCGCTTTGAATGAGTCTTCTGTTACATTTCGTAAGCTTTACGAGCCCATACGGGGAACGAATTTATAGATAAAGAAGTTGGTGAGATAAAATTTGAAACCTCTATGGTGACATCACAGAAACATTACTGCTACCTCTGCCAATTTTAATCAAAGTCCATGAAGAAATAAAGAAGCTGATTTCGAAAGTCACATCCCCACTTAAGAGGAAGCTTTAGCTCGAGCCCAACTCCGATGATGCCTATTCAAATACACGTGAAATGCAGAAACAATTTTCTGAGGTAACCACTAGGCCGAATTTAATGAAACTTGTTGCATCTGAGAGAGAAAGGTAAATTATAGTGACTGTTGGAAGCAAAATTTCGATTTAGTGACTGATATTTTGAAAGGAATTTCCAAAGTTGTCAAGCTTGAAAAACATAGAAGCACGAAGTTTACAAATTTGCAGTTCTGCACCTAGATCAGATATCGCAGTTCTGTAAATTGCATATGTTAGAGCTTCCAAAGCAAACAAATTTGATATGCCAATTTATATTTTGCATGAATTTGTTAAATTAGCTAAAAGGGTTTTGCAAAGGTTTCACTCACGAATTAATGGTCTATTGGAGAGCAATGTACAATGTTGACAGGTGTGCTTTTTTATCTTTCTGTGGTGACCGCTGTTCCCCGACTAACAAATGTAAAGCCTTTGAGGGTCGATTTTTTTCGCCATATGTGAGCTCCCTGGGTCGTTTTCTTTTTTTTTTTTATTGCAGATTCCAATTCTTCTGAGGGACCTATTTTAAAAAATTTACCGTAATTTTTCTAGGGTGACCGTAAAGTGAGAAAAAAATATTTTGTGTTGGTACATATGTACCGTTTGTTCACGAATGACAACAATAAAAAAAGGAAATAAACTTATAAGAATTAAAAATTTGGGGCATTTTTATACACATAAGGCTTAGAAAATGTGCACAAGAGAATATCTTGCAAGTGTCAAATGTTCTTGTTCTTACACTAATATTTACGTCCATAGCATAATCGAACTACGTAGGTGAGCGCACTCAAGAAAACTGTGGTTGTGTGCCCGTCAAAAAAGCAAAATGTGTGACAAACTTCCGCTAATCTTCATCTTATCCCCAACTAGAGGCAATTAGTTTTCGTGAGTCGTCAAAAGAAGAAAACAAAAGGAAACCCATGCACAGCGGCGTACTTCCTAAGCTCACCCCTGTGAGCACTAAACGAGCAAGAAACAAGCGGTCGGTCTTTGAGGGATTAATAATGAGATAGTCATCAGTTTTGCGAGTGCAAGAAGCCGAAACCGCCCGCGGAACAAAACCCAAACTGCCGCCCGCCCGCCCGACCACGCGGTGGTATATAGGTGCGCCGGAGGAAACTAGCTGTAAAACAAAGCATACAACAAAAACCAAGAAAGGGAGGTGCGAGAAAAAAATTCCCTGTATTCTCTCATAGAGCCGGCACATCCCAGAAAAGAACAAGTTAGGAAATGGGCGCGCATTTTAAGCGTACAGACGGCACCATAAATATACAGCATCAACCATTTTGGACTTTTTCACAGTGCCGTATATTTACGTCATTGACCTTCAAAGGGTTGAACGTTATCACTCAGCCTAAGACGCACCTGCATGATTTTGAACTTGGGTGAATGCTATTGTTCATTCTATCTGTTCTGTATGTCCTCGCTGAACTTCGTATAATCAGATTGTATGAGCAACACGAATTTTGTAGTAGTTTCTGGAAACCATGCGGCCACCAGCGATTACACTAGAACCCTTGATGAGTAATATGTAAAAGCCAACACGTTTGATCCACTGATCAGATTCTGACAACTGCCGACTATGTTCACCACTGTCGTGGTGCTTTCAGTATAACTTGCTTTTGTGAGCGCAGGTTCGCCCATTAAAATGTTAGTTAAGTTATTCACAGTTTTGCAGCTGTGCTTTTCCTCATCACTACTACATGACAATATATAAATTTTGTCTGCTTTAGATGTACTATAAGGTGCAATTTACAGAATTGTGATATCCTTTCTCATTGCTGTGTTAGAGTTGCAGACTTTATAGTATCGTTTTCTGAGAATAAGTGATTTCTGCCAATTTTTATTAAAACATTCACAACCTAAATAAAAAAATTCGCAACCAACAGTCACTAGATTTTAACTATTTCTTTTACATGCAAAAAACAATCAAATTTGGTGCAGTAGTTGCTGAGAAAAACAATTTCTCTTTTTCCATGTAATTAGAAAGGAGGCCCCAAGTTAAAGCTTCCTCTAGAGGATAAAAAGTACTGGATTTCATATTATCTTGCTACATTTACACCATATTTATTGGTTTTGGAAATGTTATAGGACCGTGCATGTAATAAATATCACTAAAACCTTCAAGAGGCAATGTCCTGGCAATACAGCAGGCAATATGTGGAAAAATAGTGTGGTAAGGATGAAGGAGAGTACCAACTCATTTCTATTAGCCTCTGACGGTGCCGTCAGCTTCTTTGACTCTAACTCGTCCATTGGGATACCTGGTAACTTGCTTCCCATCAACGTAAACCGTCTTGACAGTGCCATTTGGGTAGTACCGACTCTGGAACAAAGTTTGACATCACTGGTATAAACACCTAATCTTGTGTAATACAGTCGCATTTCATTAATTTGACCTTGTAGTGCGACCGTGGTCAAAAGCTTTATAAGCAATCACGCTTTTTAACATTTCCTTCGATTTGGACTGTATAATTAAAACAAATATTCCACACCATTCCTCTCATGGTCAAACTAACCGGTTGATTGCACAATGCCCACCTGTAAGTGCATTGAAATATAAGCTATATGCCTCCAATATTTTGTATTTCAATTTCATTCAGTGACTAACCATTGTCACTTCATTTTTATCAGAGAGCTTTGCCATCTGAACTATCACCTGAACTAAATGAACTAAATTATATTCTAGGGTTTTATGTGCCAAAACCACAATCTGAATATGAGGCACACCATAGTGCAGGCTCTGTATTACTTTTGACCATCTGGGGTTCTTTAACGTGCACCTAAATCTAAGTACATTTCTGTATTTTGCCCCCGTCAAAATGTGCCCGCTGTGGCCGGGACTGAACTCACAAGCTCAGCAGCGAAATTCCAGTCTCTAGGCTACCCTGGTGGGCGAGCATCTGCCCTAAAGGCTGCCCATGATGAAGAGCACTGATAAAGTAAGTAGAGTTTGTTGCAACAGATTATGTGTAATGATCAGTTGCTGGCATCAAAGGAATAGAGTCAGCCAGCCTTGTTGCAACTGTCTCTTGTTTCCTTGAAAGCATGAAACAAATTGGCATAAGACCAAAAAAAGAAACACATTGGTAAGCTATATGCAGAAAGCCTCACAAGTGTGTGTCTACTTTAGCAAAGTGTTTGGCACTGATTTTTGGATAACAGAGTAGACTTCCGTTAATTTGACTCTGGCTTATTCAATCTTTTGGTTAAGTCGATCCCGACCGAAGGTCCCGACCGGCGCCAGCGCATCAATATAGGCCCAAAATTCAGTTATTTCGATCTCGAAATTAGCCTTCGCCAAATAATTCGAACTTGACTGGTAAACTTCGCCGCAATACAGCCATGTTACGCGGTCAAACATATGCAAGTTATTGCAGTGAAGCTTATCAAGAATTGAAAGGGGGCCACTGTCACGGGACATATAGTACGCGTACAGGTGCGCACGCGCTGTCTCCGGTCACTGTACCTAGACCTAGACCTAATACCTAGACGCCTAATAAGCAAGCTGGCAGCTACTCAGAGCTGTTTCTGACGTGCTACGGCGATTTGAGCCCTTGTTTCGCCCGCCATGCGTGTCTTGTATATGAGGCCGTTAACGGGGCGCGCATGCGCCGTGCAGCAACAAGAAGAGGAGAAAAATCAGCTGGGTTTCTGGAAAGCTAGCGAAAAGAAATTAAGGTGGTAAGATGGGGAAAAACCGCCGAAAGTCGAAAGGACGTTTGAAGCGAACAAATGAGCGGAGGTCTATCTAAAACTATGAATGCTTACCAGTAAACCTAATAGGCATCTCGATGATCGTACTATGACCAGAGACGGCGCATGTGCGTGTGTAAATTAAGGAATAGGTGCTATGTCCAGTATCAACGACACCGTCCCCGTTGTGTATTTTTCACCGCATAACACGTTGTATTGCGGCGAATCCACCTTTAAAGGCACATTTTGCCAAGTGAAGTAACGGCGTGCTTCGGCGTTTTTTTCTGCCTTTTAATTCGACCCGACAAGTAATTCAATCAGTTTCGCCGGTCCCGTCCGGATCAAATTAACTGAAGTCAACTGCAGTCGTAACATCTACCTAAGCATGCAAGGTCACTCAGGAAAAGTTATCATTACCCTGTACAGTTCACTGCGAACCTCCTTCTGGCCATTTGGGTAGTCAATAGTTTCTGTGCCATCTCTAAGTCTCCGAGCCACGATGCCATCCGGTGTCTTTTGTTCTTCTTCCCCGGTAGAGAAAATTCGACGAACCGTGCCATCTGGGTACGTCACCTCAACATTTCCATCCCCACTGTGTGTTTCGACTTGACCACTGGTTCAATGAAAAGTACTGCATGTTATATTGAGTCTGGGCTCATACAAATCAGTCATAATGTGATGCTGACAAGACATTTTCAACTTGATTTTCTTGGGGTTAAAAAAATACTGGCAAGTCTTGGAGCATTCTAAATAATTTACTATAAGTATTCCAAAAGCCAGTTTTGGTTTCATTTCTTGGCAACTTTAGAACTCTAAATATTGTTCAACAAACATTTTCAGGCCTCAGTTAATATAATTTAAATTTGCTTACCAACTTTCACCCATATATTTGACAACAAAAGGGGCAAAGGGACACAAGAAGAATTTCTTGTGTAAGAAGGTGTGTGTAATGATACATTTCAATATGGGACATCTCAGATTTTCAGGTTTTGTTTGAGCATCTTCAATGGAAGAACTATGGGCTCATATAATCTAAGAATGACATTTAGGCTGCAGCTTAGTGTGTAATCAGGCGCGGATATCATTCAAAGAAGAAAAAAAAAAGACGAAGTGCAGCAATGAGCCTGCTTTTTCAGAACAGTATGTACTGAGTTGTTATGCAGGTCACAAATATGAAGTGACCTACTGACAGCCATTTGGCTGGACATTGTAAAAATGTGTTTGTAAAACAATTCTTGAAAAGTGCCCATTTTTAGAATGCTATGGACAGCAACGTGCCCAAGAGATAAGCGAAGCTTTTCAGATATACGAACGCAATGATTCTTGTATTAGCATGCCTTCTATATCTGTGCACAGAAGTAAAGTAAGGTAGCTATCGAATGCGTAACTGGCTGCTGACAATGGTGGCTTGAGATGATTGTCTTCTTATTCTCTGCGCTGATCCTCGTTTCTATATATTACCATTCAATCGCAAAAAACACTTGTTAGTCAGCGATGTGTCTATTATCTTTATTTTACCCTGTCTGAAGCGCTGTTCCGATTCCCTTCTGGGAAGAGAAACATGATGCTAAATAATGCACCTAGACTTACTTGACAAATTTGATTTCTTTCTGGCCACAAGGGTAAACTGTGTGAACAGTTTGACTCTTTGCATAGTGATAGACCTAAACAAGAAAAACAAAGCAATGAGCATCAGCTGCATTGCATTCACTGATTCATAGTCATTATGGTGCACTGTAATATTATAAAATAAAAGGGGAACGACTGAAGAGGCCAATTTAATTTTGGGGTGCAGAGCTGGCAGTTGGTAGCAACTGAAGCATAAGTTTTACAACAGAGGCCTGTCTTAGTTAAGGGCTTGTCACAACATGGCATATTTTATCTGTAGAGCAGGCCAGTGACCATAGCACGAATTCCACATTGCACAGCTATCCACAGTACCAACTTTCAACATCAGTGTTGACATTAGCATCTCACTTTTAAGGTTATATGTTTTAACATTTTGCTTTTGTTTTCGATAGTGTTAACATTGAAGTGAAATAAAGCTGGCTGCAAGTAATTATTTTTCTGTGCGTGCTAAGTTGAGTGCACCACACAACAATGTGTACAGGATCTGCTTACACTGCTCATTTTACTAGCATTATGAGTGCAGCTCAAGACTGAGAAATGATGGCAGCTCCCAACGAAACTTCATAATTATCATAATTTTGATGTTTGGACAAATCTGCATGAGACACATTTTTGCTAACTACACGCAAACAAATGTTACATAATGCACAAGCTTTCAAGGTTCTTACCACTTTCCCATCAGGATGCAGATCTTTTTGGTCTCCATTCTGAAACTTGTAGATAATGACCTGAGTAAATGGGTCTATCTCCTTGGACACAACAGTGAGTAACATCTTGTGACCATTGGAATCTAGTGCCCATGTACGGCTGTTGTGCTTATCAAGGCTGTGGTCTCGCATAAGGCTAGATGACTGAATTTGTGCAGACTGAGATTTGCGTGCTCTCGTGGTCTCGGGCAAGCCACTAGTGTCTTCACTCGAAGTGCATACTTGAGAATATTTCTTGATAAGCGAGCTAACCTTCCTGTCTGCGGAGAGGTGTGACACCACGGCTAAATCAGCTGGCCTTTTCCAACGATTAACTGAATGAGACGCTTGGCAGTCCTGGAGAAAACACCGCGACATTGCTTTTGGAGCCTGCAACGAGCAGTGGCCTCCTAGCTCCTGGAGAATCTCATGGAGGCTGTTTCCAGCTTCCTCTGCATTTGGGCTTCCATGACGAGTACCCCCTTCACTGATGTCACTTGTACATTCGTTACCAGGTTCAGCACTTTTAACCTCTGAACATTCTGTGTTTTTTGCACACTGAGCACCGCATACAAGTGGGCCCTGCCCGGGTTCTTCATAAGACTCCCAATCTGAGTGATCCCCATTTTTTGAGACGTTGATATCACTGCTAGTGTGTTCATTGTGTTGCAATTCTTTAACTAGTTTCCGATATGTCTTGTCAGTTCCTTCAGCAATTTGCTCCTCATTAGGGCATGACTGGCTTTGCTCAGACCCATGGCAGGATTCCAAGTCTGTTTGGTCGCACCTTGTGGCCTGAATGTCCGCACTTGTGCATCTGTCACTTTCAGATCCTTCATTACACTCTGTTCTTGCAACTTCACATTCCCCGACCAAACTGGAAACCAGACGCAGACCTTGATTAGCATTTTTTTTACTATCTTCAGTGGTAATATTTACTGAACTAGACTTATCAGAGTGCAGACTCATCTGAGATGCTCCATTCCAGTGGAGAACATCAGCTGAGGGCCTTTTGAATGATGTGTTGGTCAGTACTTCCTTCGTGATCAACCCAACTTTTGTCACCTTTGAGATACGATCTAAAAAGTTGTCATTTTTTACGGGCATTTCGGTCAAAGGTACTTCACATAGCTTCTGGTCTGAACTGATTTCTTTGTAACTTATGCATAGCTCTCCCATTCTTTGCCCTGCAGATTCATCTGAGGCACTTTGGACATGTTCACCTTGCAAGCCCACCACAGTAGTTCTGCCAATGCTGTCCAATACACTGCTATCACTCTGACTTGTCTGTATGTCTGCAGCAAATCTTACTGTTTTGGAGGACTGGCTGTGGGCAAGCTTTTCTTTCTGAAGGCTATCATTTCTGCGCAATGCAGGGGTGTAATTTTCCTTGTTGCAAACCCCTAAAGAACTGGTTGCTACTGTGCTGTCAAGGGAGAGGCACGTGACAGCAGTAGCAGAAATGACAGCCGATGGCTCGGATGTCTGTTCTTTTGATTTTGCAGGTGTGCCACTCAGGTTCAGTGTGCTACCAAAGTCAAATGCAGTTTCCTTGCAGTTCTTGGCCTCCATGCACAAGCTATCTCCGTGTGCACTTTCCAATGCCAACTGTGCCCCATCAGACTGAAAAGGAGAACTAGGTGCAGGTATAAGCATAGGCATGACAAAGTGTGATGCCGGTGACAGTGCCAGCTCATTTAGGCTTGGATATCCCTTTAACTCATAAATTTTTTCAAGCTTTTCAAGAAGAGCGATTCTTTGCTCCTCCAGTTCTTTCACCATAGCTTTCAAGGAATTTTTCTCCTGGTCTGCAACTTGGAGCTTGTCTTTCAGGCGCCCATTCTCACTTGCCAGTAGATTGACTTTTCGTTGGATCTGGCTCTGTGCTTCCTTATTCACATTCTGAAAATCAAGACACAACTTGATTGCATACATAGTCACATTTATGAAAGCTTGCTTTTAAAGGTATACCTTATCTTTAGCAGCTGAAGCAGAGGATTTCATTTCTGCCTTAGTGACTGTGCTGAGGTTTTGCCTTCGCCTCTGTGTCCTGGAAATGAGGGAAGAAATTCCTTTGGTATTGCTCAAGCAAGTTATTGCTGCTCTATCATGTCATAAGTGATCACAAACATGCAAGAAAAGCTCACCTAATTTTTCGCTTTTCTTCTTCAAGCTCGCTTTTGAGCTTGTTTGTTTCTTTTTCCTTATGTGCCTCAAAGTCGTCTTTGTCTTTCTGGAGCTTGCTCAACATCTGTACCGATGTTAAAACAAATACAAGGTGAGGGGGAAAAGCTATCACAGTTTTTCTACAGATCTTAGAAATGCTAATAGTAGCAACATTCCAGTGCATTATTATTAATAATTGTGAATTCTATGTGCTGTTTTCTTAGTTTTACTGCATCAGTTGACAATGCTTCCTTGACAATATAACTGAATAACAGCAAATAATACGAAACATCATATGGCACACAGAACTGCTAATATCAATGCAGGGGCATGTTATTGTTTATTTCAGTGCCTGCCAACAGCTCTAAAGCCTTGGCAACAGGTCACTAGTAAATACAAGAGCATGAACAAAAATAAAACATGAAAACAGAACAGGATTTCCAGCAATATTGTAGGCTAGAGCAAATATACAAGGCATGAGTTTGTATAAGAAACTTGAGAAGATGTGCTTGCTGAACTTATTACGTCAAGCATCCTGTGTGATAACATAGCACAGACACTCAATTACTTCCCTGTAACTGCAGTTTATGTAACCATAATGTTTACTGGGAAACGCTGGCAGCAAACGCTATACAACAAGGCGTGCTTTGTGGTTCTTCTTTTAATGGTGTGCAAGCAACCGAGGGCTGCTCCTACTAAGACAGACTGCAGCTGGAAAACACTATCACGTTAAAAGGGGCCTGTGTTTGAGTTTCAACATAACAGAATGATGTTTGCTCGTATATTCAAATTACAATTCGATGCTATCTTGTCTGTAGGTTGCTTTAAGTCGTACTTTACGATTTTTCTGACGCATTTTACTTTGAGAAATTAAATTAGTTCAGTAACTTCTTGTCTGTAGGTTGCTTTAAGTCGTACTTTACGATTTTTCTGACGCATTTTACTTTGAGAAATTAAATTAGTTCAGTAACTTCTTTGCACTACATGGAGTGCCTGCGTGTTTGGGTATGCATGGTCGGGTATGCATAGTCGGAATAATTATTCTCGAGATGTCGGATGTGGGACGCTGGACGCCAATGCCGGATTTTCTGTGACACTGTGCCCTTAACGCTATTGTGTTAATATCCATGTCAGATGAATCGGCATCGAACATGTACACCTGCTGCAGCCGTGTCATGGGGCAAGTTAGAGAAAGATTAGGGTAAAACATGTCAAAATACCTGCTGGTTTTCAGTGATGGAACCCCTGAAACTGCAACAATGCTAGTAACACATGACAATCAATGAGCCCACACATCCCTCATCGCAAGAACTTTACATCACGCATGAGTCTCCTGTCACACAAAGAGAGCATACTTAAATCCACTAACAGGCTTGAGTAGTCATAGTATCGGCGCTGACAAATATATCTGTCGTAGTATAAGTGCGAAAAAATCAATGGTGGATGACATCTATTAAGTTACTTTGATGGGTACTAATAGAGTTCCACACAGTAGAAGCAAACTCTAATCACGGTCTGACTAGTGCACAGAACAACGTTTTGAAACATTCGGGACACCAAAACTTCTTTATAACTCTAGGTATAAAACCTAAATGCCTCATGGCATGACTCACAATACAGGATACATGAATGCGAAAACCAGGCCTTGAAGTTACATAAATCCCAAGGTCACAGACATCAACCACATGATTACTACTATCACCCGACAAAGTGTAATTAAAATTTGTCTGCACATGCTTTCTGGAAACGACAGCACACTCATTTTCTTCACATTAACTTCAAGTCTGGTAGTAACACACCACTGATGAATAAAGGCAACGCCTTCTGCAATTTATAGCAGTCATTTAAGCACCCTATTCTTCTAAACAATTTTAAATCTGCAGCAAACATCAACGCTTGGGACTCAATTTCAGAACAGAGAAAATCATTAACAAACACAAAAACAAAAGTGGCCCTGAAGTGGCTCATGGGCTGAAGAATGTTGCCAGCTGGTACGGCGTTGAAGTGGTTTTCAGCGCTCCTAACAAGGTGAAAAAACTGTGCCAAGCTATTTCCAATAAGTGTGGCAATAGGGTAAAAAAATGCAGCTGCGGTCTAAAAGAAGATCAAGAATTCCTGAAATGCAGAGTAGGTGTTGTGTGCCGCCTTCTGTTAACCTGTGGCAACACGTATATAGGACAAACCGGTCGGTGCATAAACACCCGTCTAAAAGAACATGAACATTCTCTCGGTAAAGAAAACTATTCGCATTTGTCGAACTACTGTAATCTATGTTATTGAGATCCGGTATTTTTTGACACTGACATTTTGTTTTCAGATAAAAAAAGACACGTGAAATCACAGTAGCGTTTCATATCAAAAAGTGCGCTGAAAAATGCATAAGCCAACCATCGGTTGCAATCACTGAAAATGAATTTGCTTTTTTAAATACTAGTTGAACCTTCTTAATCTGTTTATGTTTTACTGACCACTCTTGTTGCACATGCTCAGCGCTGATAGCTGGGGTGTACGTATATGTTCTGCGTCTTTCCAAAAATAACATAGTTGTGAGTAAGTGCTCGTGTGTCCCCCTTCACTGTGTCCTTGTCAATTGTGCGCGCTGAATATTTTACTATAAAGGTACACTGTATCCACTTGACTGCAGTTAAATATGGCCTGTGCGGCGTAAGCGAGAAAAGTGTTTCTGTTGGTTTCTACTGATCTGCCTTGCCCTAACCCATGTTGAAGGGGAGAAATCTTGCCCTTAAATATGTGTACAATTGTTCATGTATAACCATTTCAAAAATCTTTGAAAACCCTGAAAGCAGAGAAACAAGCTGGAAGTTTTTCACGTCACAAGGATCGCCAGCCTTGAACACAGGGACTACAACTGGTTTTTTCCGTTCCGACTGAAAAAACCCACTTTGTAAAAAAAGATTAAACATGCAAGTCAAAATAAAAACAAAGATTTCTGCGCATCCTTTGATTATAAAGTTAGAAATCCCATCACACCCTGCCGAAAATTTCAGCTTTATGATGCAACGGCAAACCTTGAGCTCAGTGACAAAAAAGATAAAAAGTCTGAACTGTCTGCCAGCATGGCATCATCTATTGGGGCTAATGATGAAGAAAAACAGGAGCCAATGTGCTCAGCGGACAGATTGCTGATATCTTCTGGCTGAAAGCAAATCATACCAGCATTTTTAAAAGCAGTTGAACTTACTTTATCTTTTCCTTGCAGCCTTGCATAGCGCCAGAAACAATCAGGGTCAGTTTTGAAGTTAACTTCGAGATTTTCATGGTAACACATTGCATCGTGACATAAAATCCATTTGACTGCTGTTTGGCAAATAGCAAAACTTTGGCGCCAATATATATTGTTCGTTTCCTTACAAAGTTTATGGAACCGTTGCTTCCTGCACAATAATATTTCAGCAAAAACCAGCCAGGGGATTTCCTATTACTTGTACAGCATTTTTGTATGCATTATTCCATAGCACTTTGTACAGTTGATGTAAGCTGGTCCACACATGAATGTTAAACTTGATACAAGGTTTACTGAGCTTGGAGTGCCTGACTTCACTGCCAAAATTTGCAGAAAGCATTTTTTGTTTTGCATTGGGGTGAACCTGTGAGTACTGGACAGAGTGCTTTTTGTACATGTGTTTGATTCGCCCTAGTCATCACCATCGTCAGCATATTTTATGCCCACTGCAGGATGAGGGCCTCCCCCTGCAATCTTCAATTACCTCTGTCCTTTGCCAACTGATTCCAACTAGGGCCTGCATATTTCCTAATTTCATTGCCCCTCCTAGTCTTCTGCTGTCCTCAACTGCGCTTCCCTTCTCTTGACACCTATTCTGTAACCCTAATGGTCTACCGGTTATCTAACCTATGCATTGTATGGCCTGCCCAGCTCCATTTTTTTCTCTTAATGTCAATTAGAATATCAGCCGTTAACTCTCTGATCCAAACCACTCTTTCTTTCTCCCCCTTAACGTCATGCCTAACATTCTTTGTTCTATTGCTCTTTGCATGGTCTTTAACTTGTTATCAAGCTTCTTTGTCAGTGTCCAAGTTTCTGCCCCATATGTCAGCACCGGTAAAATGCATTTGTTGTACACCTTTCTTTTCAATGATAATAGTAAGGTTCCAGTCAGCAGCTGACAGTGTCTGCTGTATGCGCTCCAACCTATTTTTATTCTTCTATGAATTTCCTCCTCATGATCAGGGTTCCCTGTGATTTATTGACCTAGGTATACATACTCTTTCGCAGACTCTAGAGGCTCCTAGTAAGGTTTGTTACAGCGCAACACAAGACAAGGACAAAAGAAGGTATAGAACGATGACATGGTGCTGACTCTCAACTGATATTTTATTGAAGATATGTCTAATGTATATATAGGTGCTAGTTGATAACCATGACATGCACGAGACACAGAGATGCATTGAGGCAACTGTGACAAACTGACGCATAATCAAAATTGACATAGGTAATGCAGTTCCTTGTCATGAAGAGTGATAGACGGTTCGCTGATACATTCTTTGTCCCTAATCTTTTTATATTGCAAGAATTGCCGATTTCCCTTGTCAATTGGCTCGTGTGTTTAAAAATGACACTAGTTTTTTAAAATTCAGGGAGACAACCGCACGTCTTGCAATGCTCCAAGAGATGAAGTGGCGCAACCCCTTGAAGAGATAGCTCATGCTCCCTAAGTCGAACATTCACACATCGCTTCATTTGTCCCACGTACTCTCTACCACAAGATAATGGAATGGCATACACAACCTGCTTAGCACAAGTGATGTACCTGTTCACATGTTTGACAGTGAATTTTCCCTTCACTTGCTTATCCTTCAGCAAATTATCAACTAACGGGCATATGTGACCTATCTTGTGTTTCGCAGAAAAACAAACATCAATGCTGTGCCTTGAACCAACGTTCTTAAGCCCATGCACTAACTTGTGCACATACGGTACTACTGTGTTTTTCTTTTTTCTTCGAATTTAATTTTAATACCTTGGTCATTTGTGCTCTTGACGCCGTGAACCATACTTTCACTCACAGATGAAATAGTCGCTTCGGGGTAACCATCATCCAGTAAATGATTTACCTGATCAGAAAAAGCAGCCTTCGACATATGAAAACATGACTTCTTTAATGCAGCATTTAGGATGGTCTTCACTATAGCCCGCTTCACTACTTTAGAATGACCAGATTTGTAGTTCAAAATGGGCTTAACCGACCTGGGATCATATTTCCAGCACACATGATTTTTACCACAGATTAATCTCGGGTCTAGAAACTGCAGTTGATGGTCCTTGGGGACTTTGAAAGTAAAATTAAGGCCCATGTTGTGCTGCCTGAATAATGTTAAAATTTCATTAACACCTTCAGCGTGAATGTCACTGGTAAAAAATATAACGAAATCATCAACACAGCGAAAAACCCTATTGGAAAGCTTAGCAAGGTGGCCCTCTAGTTGCCTATCAACGTAACCTAGAAATGTGTCACTAATGATAGGAGCTACACACGAGCCAATGCATACCCCCTATTTTTGTATACAGTAAAAGCTCGTTAATTCGAACCGCAAGGGGAAGCCTCTTCAGTTCAAATTAACGAAAGTGAAGAAGAGCAACAGTACACTGCGATTTGGAAGCAGTAGGGGCTGTCAGAAATTTGGCGTGTCAAAAAGTGATGGCGTGTGCCGCGGGCACACGCCATATTCAAGTCGAAGCTCTGGGTCCGACTGTGCCACACCACCGATGTCCACCGAAACGAACGTTAGCCGAGGCTTAACACCATCACAATGAATCGCGATGGCCGATACCTCCTAAGCTGAAAACAGAGGTTCACAACCGACGAAGACTGCCGAGACAAAGACGCTGAACATGTGAAGGTGGCGAAGGCCCTGATTCGTTGGTTCTTGATTGCAAGCGCAGCCGCGAGGTACTTGGTTCGCTGTGTTTTGGCGCTTGCCGTGCCATCTTCGCACAACATTAACAGCTGTACAAGATTTTCAAAGCCTCCGAGATTCGCAACGGGCAAGAAGTCTCGGAGGTTACGTAGAACGGAGAGGCGGCAGCCGCCGCTGCCTTCTGGCTGACCCCGCGTAGGTTAGATTTTTTTCCGATTTTGCCTTCTCTCGCCGTTCTCTCCGTTTCGGAGGCAATACAGCCTTGTGTGTAAGCAGTAGGCGCTTTTCTCTGGCCGTGTGCCAGGCGAGCGTAGTTCGAATTATCCGTGAGGGAACCTGCTCGCGTTCGAATTAGCGGACTTTTTATACATAGACTTCTGTGGAGCTTGGCCGGACCAAATCGCACAGTTCGAATTATCCATAAATTCGAATTATTGAAGTTCGAATTAATGAGCTTTCACTGTATACACACCCCCTCTCCATGAAACAAAGGTAGATCTCAAGTAAAAGGAAAGAAGTTCAAGGAAGGCTTCTACTGAGATACTGCAACCATTGATGAAGGCTGCTTCATCATTGTCACACACTAGGCAGTCTTTCCAACACATTTCATAACCTGGGCATGTGGAAGGGAGTAATATAAGTTTTCCACATCTACGCTGAAAGCACACCGAATGTTAACGAACTGTCTTCCAGGTAGTACTTGCACACATTATCCAAATTGGCTATCCTGAAAGGATTAACTATTGTTAAGCTCACAAGATTCCTCTATAGAAGTCGTGACACGCTTAACTGCCAGTTGTCCTTTTCCGAGACTATGGCCCGGAACAGCATGTGATCCTAGTGCGATTTCACAGTAAAGAAAACCTGTAGTTCCAGAATTTTTGCTTTCTTTACGCTGGACGCTAAATGTTGCAGATTCATTCCTTCCAACAAAATTAGTGCTTGCTGCTAGACTTTCCCAGCCTTAACCTTTACACCTTTTAAATTTTCCCGAATTCCATCATCAGACTTTTGTGATTACACATCATAATTCATGATAATGAAGTACCGTTCTTTGTCTGCTACTAACACATGTAAATTCTTTTCACACAGAAAGTCAACTAAGGGCCTAAGCACGTCCTTGCCGCCCCTCCCTCTTCCTGTCCTAGCAATGGCATCTACACACTCCGAAACACACCTTGAACGCTGTAACGTTGTAACACTGTAATGTTCGTTACAGCGCTACAGCGCTGTAACGCACCTTACTATGAATCCCAACCAACTGGCCATCTTGATGGTCTAGAGGCTGACTGGCAATCCTGAACTTTTGTTCCCTTGCCTGGCTATTCATCATTATCTTTGTCTTCTGCATATTAATTTTAAACCCCACTCTTGCACTCTCTTTGTTAAGGTCCTCAATCATTTGTTGTAACTCATCTGCAGTATTGCTGAATAGAACAATGCCATCGGCAAACTGAAGGTTGCTGAGGTATTCGCTGCGATCCTTACTTCTAAGTCTTCCCAGTTTAATAGCTTGAATACTTCTTCCAAGCATGTAGTGAATAGCATTGGAGCGATTGTGTCTCCTTGTCCGACCCCTTTCTTTATAGGTATCTTCCTACTTTGCTTGTGCAGGATTAAGGTAGCTGCGGAATCTCTGTAAATATTTTACAATATATTTATGTAGGCAGTCTGTACTCCTTGATTACGTAATGCCTCTATGACTGCTGGTATCTCTACTGAATCAAATGACTTTTCGTAATCTATGAAAGCTATATAGAGAGGCTGATTGTACTCTGCGAATTTTTATATTACCTGATTAATGACATGAATGTGGTCCATTGTAGAGTATCCCTTTCTGAAACCAGCCTGATCCCTTGCTTGGCTCAAGTCCAGTGTTGCCCTTATTCTATTGCAATTTATCTTGGTGAATATCTTATATAACAATGGGAGTAGGCTAATGGGCCTATAATTTTTAATTCTTCAACGTCTTCCTTTTTGTGGATTAGTATAATTTTGACATTCTTCCAATTCTCTGGGACCTTTCATGTTGATAGACAGTTTGTATAGAGGGCCGCCAGTTTTTCAAGCATTATGTCACCTTCATTTTTGATTAAATTGACTGTTATTCCATCTTCTCCTGCCACTTTCCCCCTTTTCATATCTTGCAAGGCCTTTCTAGCCACATCGCTAGTTATAGAAAGAGTCTCTGCAACCTGTTCATTGCTATTTTGAACGGAGGTATCGTGGCTACTATGGGTACTGGATCGGTCAGTATAAAATTCTTTCACTGCTTTACTATACCTTCGAGGTTGCTGATGACATTACCCTGCTTATCTTTCAGTGTGCACATCTTGGTTTGTCCTATGCCAAGCTTCCTTCTCACTGATTTTATGCTGCATCCATTTTACAGTGGAGCTGTTAGAACTTTGCTGGGCTTCTCATCGCGTCTGCAGCTTTGCCGAGCTGGGGGAGAGAGAGCTGAGAGAGAGTGAAAGCAGGGCATAAAAATATCATCGCGCAGAAAAGGGATGCGGCAAGGGTGGGTGGGGCCTAGCGGGGGAGAAGGAGTGTCGCACACACAAGCGAGAAACGCGGCGCGGATGCAAGCCCTCTCCTGTGGCGCGTGAGGCAGAGGGGTCAGGCGAGGGAAGAGGGGCTTTCTTCTCCGGTGGCTGCTTGGGTGCCTCAATCTCCTCGCTCGCCACTCCGTACAGAGTGGAGGCAACCGCGACGTCTACTACACTGTTGGTCATGCAAATCACGGATGCCGTAGTAAACGCCTTTGGCAGACACCGTAGGGAAGCGTTGCCGGAGCTCGTGTATGGTTTGACACTATTTTACTGGCCTTCTCCCAGCTCCACTAGTCTCTGGTGTCTGTGAGAGCAGAGCCACGCATAATTTTTTTACTGCTTCCTCAGTTTTCCTTGCATTATATTTTTGAATATCCCTTATTTTCTGCTTGATGATCAGTTTTGACAGTTCCGCGAATTCTATCTTATCTCTTGAGTTTGACACTTTCATTCTTTGTTGTTTCTTTATCAGGTCCTTTGCTACTTAGGAGAGCTTGCCTACTGGTTACCTTGGTGCCTTACCTCCCATTTCAATTGCTGCTTCTGAAGCCAGTCTAGTTACGGTTTCATTTATTACCTCTCTGTAATCTTCATCTCTCTGGTCTAAGGCTGCATATTTGTTTGTAAAGTACCAGCCTGAATTGATCTACTTTTACCCTTACTGCTGGCCTGTTTCTTCCTGACCAATTTTACTCTTTCTCTTTTCAAATTGAGGTGAATCCTAGACCTCACTAACCTATGATCTGACTAACCTACAATGAACTAAATGTACAAAATGTATCTTTGCGCATCCATGTGTTATTGGAGGGTTTGAATATACAGCCACTCAAACCTATAAGCTGAAAGACCACTAAAGCTTATAAGAGCTTTGGAGTATGTGAAACATATCATTGAGGAAAAGCAGTTGTCAGAAACCAATGCACTTGGACAGCGACCATAACCTATGTTAGACCATTAATTGCTTTGCAACCTCGGTGACATTACAGCATTACTTAGTTTATGAAGTGGCAAATACTGTCATTTGAACAGCTTCTTTGAACCCAGACAACAAGAGCAGTGCCTCATGGTTTTTTTTTTTCATATTGTTTCTGCCCATTGTGCTCCCTGCTCAACTTTCACATCAATGTCCAATAAAGCCAATTGTTAGTTCACACTTGTCATGTCGCAGTCCCTTTGTTGTTTCTTTTGTACATCTATTACACGTTTATCAGCTTGCACCGAGTAGCTCAAAAGTGTGCATTTGTAAGTAAAAGTCGAGACCAGAGATATCGTGAAAATTTTAATATTTCTTGTGGCCTAGGCATGGAGCTAGAAATGAAGCAGTACAGCCCACAACTGTGTGTTCGGCCAATGAAATGCACTGACAATTCCACATAGCCTAGGCATGGCTGTGCCACAAGATATTTAAAATTTCTGATGACGCCATGACCTCGAAACTTTTGGTTTAAGGCTACATTATAAAGCGCCATTCTTTCAGTACAGCTGAATCTGCCATGATCATATGGGTGTCATAAACAGATTAAAAGAGGGTACAATATACAAACTGTTGCGTTCTATAGAAGCTTGCTTCCAAAGCAGTATGCCCATTGGCATGCCTCTGATGCATGCATTTTTGTACTGTTCCATAGCCCCTTTCCAGCACTATATTCTAGAGCTCACCCACTACTAAGATGTGGGCTTTCTTAGACTTCTCTGTGAGTGTCAAGGGCACAGACTCCACAAGCATCACTGATAGCACCTCTAGCATAACTCATAATTTTCACTATTTGCTCATTGAGTTCAAGTTATTCAATGTTTTAAGCTTTAAGCAATACTTTTTTCCTTGATATAAATGTAACGAAAGTCCTGCACTTTCACAGACCGTTTAATTAACAGAGGAAACAAAGTAATAAGAGTGACAGTTTACTGCTCACACAGCTGCACATTGTATCACAGATAAATGTGCAGATTTTCTTACAGAAACAAAATGTCTGACTTGCACTTTTTATAACTCTGAGCCCTTGCAATCTCACGTATAAAATCTCTCAATCTCTCACAAGTATAATTTTCCACGGCCACAATGTTAAATTGGCAAACTGACTTCTCTTATCCAACAACTGGGTAGTGATTGGCTTGCAGAAAAAGACATTTGTTGCTTAGACTACGTACCCATTTTACTGTCTTAAGGTTATCCTGTTAGGTCACTGATTCATTTAACAATAAAACACGCCAGAAGAATTATTTCAAGGAAGCCATGCATGTAAACTATGAAACAAATAATATGAGGTTAAAGAATACGGCCAACCCCAGATCCCTCCCCAGGCCATGCTATATTTTCATTAAAAGTTCTACAATTGAAAATGCTGAGCAAAGTATGATAAAACACATGTGACCAGTGCCAACATTACCTACTAAGTGCAATAATTTTCAATATGTCGACAGAGAAACTATCACCATTTACGTTATGCAGTAACGAGGTAGAATATTACATTGCTCTCACATCCCATTACCTCACTGAGGGTGTCTGAAAGATGAAGTTTGTTTTCAGTTGCCATGCATGCTTATGACGAACCTGCCTGTAAAACAATTCTATATCCAATAACCGCATTAAATTTGCTACAAGAGTACCGACTCACTTAATGATGCTCACCTGGTGGTACTGCTGTTGCAGATTCTTAAGGTGTTCGTTATGAGACTGATAAAGTTTCATCTCGTTTTGCAGCTCCTCTATTTTTTTCGCTACCTGGCTCTGAAAGAAAGAAAGGAAGAAGGAAAGAAAGAGAAAAGAAGCATACTTTGGCACATGTTCATCCTGCGAGTAGTGTCCCAGTGTGGACAAGTGACATGCGAGAGCGGAACCTACCAAGAGATTTTCGCACGTGGACAAGCTTAATGCTTCACTCCCAGCTGAATGCGAATTTCCTGTTGATAAACGCCGGCCATGGTTGACGTGTTTATAACATTCTGCAATGACGTGTTCGATTGGATTGTTGCAAGGAAATATGCATACATTCACGCCGCTCCTCGTCTCTTTACTCTCAAGGTGCTGAAAGGCAAAGAAAAGGAACACTTGCATATACGACACACGAAACTTAACCATGAGGCTACCAACCTCGCTGGAAGGCTCTTGCGACCGCGATTCTTCCGACTTGTCAGATAATTCATCTGCAGCTGCTGTTTTTCTGTGCTTTCTAGTTCGAATACCCTGTACAAGTTTAAATATGTCGCTTCTTGTCAGCGTGCGTTCTGGCACTTCCCTGTAAAAGTGAAATGCTGTACTGGCTGTACCATCAATTTTCGCAACAAAATTATTCTTAGGAACTGGCAATCGGTTACAGGAGGCTCAATGCACGATCGTTTTCTTACCTGCATGATTTTGATCGGCGATACATCGTAGATGTCGTGCAGAGAAACCACGAATTTTGCGAAACCGAATTCAAATGTCGCTCTCGCCGCCTGGCTGTGGCGACTGCAGCGCGCGCAGCGTGAGCTCGCGGAGATGATGCACAGCCTCCACCCATCTGTCATGGCGCTCTCTATAAACATCTTCCGGTTCGTGTGACAAGACCAAGATACTTCAAGGGTTTCAAGGTTTCTCCTTCAATAATAGCCATTTGGTTGACGAGAGTTGTATCATCAGCGAGATCCTTCGCTTACCCTAACATCAAGTATGTCGTCGGACACAAAAACGGTAAATGATGAACGCCTTCCATTTTCATATGAAGGCGACTCGGTCGAGTCATCGCTGTTTCCTTTGCCAAGTGATGAAACTGCGTTCGGCAACACGCATTAATTCGTAAATGCGCCATTGTCCTGTTAACATAGACTGTAACTATCTTTCTTGCACCGCGTTGAAATGCATCCTATGTTCTTCGTTTTCCTGCTACGCGTGTTTACATTGACTTACTATTTTGCAAGTCGCCAATATTACCCAGGCAGAATCCTTTGTCACCTCGCTTTCTTTTTCTGGTTTACGAACCGATTTCCTTGCACGTTTCGTACTTCCAGTTCTCCAACCCAGAGACGCCTGGCTACGTCGGTTTTGCGAACCTTCCAAACCAAGTTCACCGGAAGTCTGTAAAAAAAGGATTCGAGTTCACTTTGATGGTTGTCGGTAAGCTTCGAATGTGTTGCTCATCGCTGCTGCTATTTCGTTCGTAATACCAAAGCTTGAATAACATTTTTTTTTTTGTAGGAGAGTCTGGCCTCGGCAAATCTACACTAGTCAACAGCCTTTTCCTAACGGATCTGTACCCTGAAAGGAATGTTCCTGATGCCAGCGGTGAGCATTACCATGCTTGCACAAGCTTAACAGAATCGACAAATCTTTTTGCATGACACGGAAAATGAAAACATTGGTAACCTTAGTAAGAATTGAAGGATGGTAAAGTTTTAAGAACAGAGCCCAACCGTAGACAGCGTTTGTAGCATTGTTAACGCACGAGTCCTCATACACTTAAATGACTGGTCCACGATCATTATGCTCCATTTGACAGTTTGTACGGTTGTGACGATTAACGCTGTCAGTTCTTGTGCCATGTTTTCCATACAGCAAAAGTGAAGCAGACGGTGACCCTTGATGCATCAACTGTTGAAATTGAAGAGCGTGGTGTAAAATTGCGGCTCACAGTAGTGGACACACCAGGTTTTGGAGATGCCATTGACAATACAGACTGGTGAGCATGCCTATTTTTTCCCAGACTGTTCATACTGTTCATTTCCAAGAGTAGAGTATTGACATTCGAACTTGTTTCATAAGAATGTCGGTGTGCCCCCGGTTCTCATTCCAGCTTCAAGTCTATCATTCAGTACATTGAAGACCAATTTGAACGCTTCTTGTGCGACGAGAGTGGACTCAACAGGCGAAACATTACGGACAACCGTGTCCATTGTTGTTTCTACTTCATTTCACCCTTTGGCCATGGTCTGAAGCCATTGGACGTCCAGTTTATGAAGATGCTTCACAATAAGGTCAACATAGTTCCTGTAATTGCCAAAGCAGATGCCTTGACTAAGAAAGAAGTGATGAACCTCAAGAGGAGGGTCAGTATGCCTGTGCCATATAATTCCGACGAGCTCTTGAGTACCATGTCACAAAGATGCAGCGACAGTGCTTTCAGCCTTACTGTACACATGAAATATACATGACAAACTCTAGCTACATAAGTTTCCTCTGAACATAAAATTAATTTTGAGAGCAATCTGACAAATTTTTCTTGCAGCAATTAATATTCAAAACAGCAGATAAAAAAAAAGGGTATCATTTTATTCATCTGCTATTTTTTTTGCCTACAGTGTGTGTGGCTGTACTCTTCTGTTTTCATGCATACAGGTTTTCTCTGATCATGAGCAAAATGAGAACAAAATAAAACCGGGTAAAAGTCTTGAAAAAGACAAGTTCACTTGTCAAAACGTTGGCTCCCACTTTTACCTTGTTCTCGTTTTGCTCATTGTCTTGAATTTCCATCTCCCACTTTCCCAGGTTTTTTCTAGGTGATTTGATTTTAAGCGCATAGGTGTTGCCGCATTAGTTTCTGATGCAAAACAAAGCAACATCAAAGTGACATATTAATGAAATATTGTATGTATATCTGCGAACATTTTGATTCCCCAAAACATAAAGTGGTAGTGGGCACTGGTCATTACTTAATTTTAAAACTGCCTTTGTTAACAGTCTGCAACAGTAGTATTTTAGCCTTGTCTTAAAATGGTGCCTAGAAGTGTTGCCAGAGGTGTCGACAAAGCTATTGGCTCTGTGCTTATTAATGGTGCACTTTAAGAAGAACCAAAGCAGCTTATCATCATACACTGTTATATAAAGGCTGATGCTGATGTGCAAATTATGCATAGTATCATTGTGCATGTACCGCATTCATGAAAAGTTAGAACTTCCCATTATTCTAAGCACCTTTCTGTCTATTGAAAACTGCAGTTCGGAAAGAAAAGGATAAAAGCAACAGATTAACAAATGTGAAGACTTCCATTCTAAACACGTGCCAAGCATTTAGAGGGTCCAAGTTTGGAAAAGAATTAGGTGCTTACAACTTGAATTACTACACTAATAAGTCTTTTGTATGTAATACATACAATTTTGCATGTATTTAGATAATGCACGAGATTCATGAAAATGGAATTCGTCTGTACCCTCTTCCGGACTGCGATTCTGATGAAGATGAAGAATACAAAGAGCAAGTCAAGCAGCTCAAAGTAGGTGATTTCTTTTTATTCACTTCTCAATGCAGCCTTCTGCATTTGAAGCTGCAAGTAAACCGTTTCCTGAACATGTCTTGCATTAGCAGACCTGCCAACCTTAGAATTCGAAAGACACTACAGTGGAGGAGAAAAAGAACCAAAATATTTAAACATACAAAAAATTATTTGATTATTCAATATATAATTTTTATCAAAGGTTCACAGGCTTTGTTCTGTAGGGATGGTGTGCATAGGCACTCGTCACTATATAGTAGCAGCAACAATGAACTGTGCCACAAACAAACAGAAATGTTTATGAAGTTTATTAATGCAATAGTCGCATAACGGCTGTCGAAGATCCAGTTGCCATGATATGTTGGTTCTATCAGTTGCTGCCATGAAGGTGCACCCATGTAATCAATGGGTCCGAGAAATTGAGCAATAAAAATTCACTCACCAGCTGCGTTGGTCTTTTCTTTTTAAGTTTCTTTATCCTTAACTATATACTATGAAAAATTGTAAAATATTCGTGTCACTACAGCATAGTAACCGAGCGCTGAATGTATGGCCTTTTAAGATGAAATCGTAAACATTGACAGATGTGCATTAGGCGTACTGACACAGAAGTTGAATGTTTTGGCCAGTAGCTACTGACCCAGTAGATATAGCATGGAACCCTTTTCTTGTGCACATGATGAATTAAGTAAAACCTATACAGTGGCCAGTCCTTTTTGATTTTGAGGAGTGCCAAGAATGATGCGGCATTGTGGAACACCTTGTTAATGCACTAATCACTGATGATCACAGAAAACATAACAGTGCTTACAGGTCCCGCAAGTAAGCCTATTGGCCAACTGCACCAAAATGTCGGGCCATGCAAAAGCCGAGCTTTAGATAGTGCAGATATAGAGCAACTTCCATGTAAAATCTTTCGTTTGAAATAATGTGAAAGGCTTGCAAAAGTAGATGTTCTGAAATTGAAACTGGACAACTGCTGCCATTACTGCTGACCAGAAGTGATGCTTGACTCGGAATGTGCAGTTCTTTAGCAGAACCTCCGAGGTTAAGTGCTGCATGTGGCTGTCCAGGGCATGGGGGATGAATGGGCAGGCCTAGGTGGAAAGTTTTAAATTTTCCTGTGCGGACCAGATATATATATATATATAGCCTTTAATAACAGTCGCGCTTGAAGAAACTTAGTGTGACCTGGAATAATGGTTCATTGAAGGGACGGCCTTATATGAGTATTTATGAGACCTCATGGTAGGAAACAGTTCAGTTTCCCAACCTCAGTCCTCTTGCACCACCAAGAATCTGGTGTCTCTCGGTGGTACAATCTTCCTCCATGTAATTGCCATATATTTTGCTATCACTAACACTGCTTCACCTTTCTGGCAAAACTGCAGCCTCTCTCTCTGTCTATATTATTATTTTTTTTTTCTGTGAGTCTGAGTACAATTTCTGCCGCACATGACGCTGTCAATTCTGATTTCTAGTGAATCTGGCTTGGCCTCATTTCGGTTACTGAGTGAATTGTACAGGGTGCCCCAACTATCATGCGCCAAACTTTAAAAATAGCTGTTTTGTTACTCCAAAAACCTAGTGCATATTGTTTCCAGTACAGTGGAGTATCCGTCAGTAATTCTTTCGTTACTGGGATTTAATTAGGTAATTGCATTGAATTTAACTCGAGAAGTACGTACTGTCCTAATTATCAAAGTCTCAATGAAGCATTTGTAGGCACCCACAAATGAAATCTGTTATTTTTTCAGCAACGTACTAATTGCATGCAATTTTTTCCAACTGGTAAAAAAAAAAAAACTAAATATGAGAATACCACGTGACTGCGGTCCCACCCGCATCATAAAGCAGCGCCCTCAAATAAGCTGACTGAAAGCAACTGCTTTGCCTGTCGCAAACCCGAAGACAAGCGCGTCACCTAGGTAACGGTACGGAAGGATCACCAACATGAGGTTTCGCACCTTCGCAGCTATTCTTTTCTCTCATTTCTCACACTTAATATCCGTCTCTCAAGGCTGACTGATCAAATTAATAACAAAATACCCTTGATAATGCGGCTGATGCGTCACTCTGGCCATTGCATCGAAAGAGTGCGTGTGCAACTATATTTCGCACCAGAAACTTCCTTCGGACCAAAGCCAAATTAAAGTGACGGTTTTAAAGCGAAGCTTTCTTTGCCTTCGACTTTCCCACTCTGCCGTGGCAGCTGCTGTCGCACACACTGCGTAGGGGGCGGGGGTCACAGCGTGCACATAGATGACAGGCGAGTAAGAGAGGAAAGGCGACTGGAGAAACTTGTTTTCACCCCACCGCTTCCGAGTGTGGTTTTGGCACGTACAGCCCCGTAATCCAATTTGAGTTTAATACTTCTGCCACAATGTGATGTGCCATGCGAGGCAATGACAACGCTCGACCCTCTCAGAGGTTATAAAATATTGCGCACAACAATGCCTCAAAAAAACACCTCTCCCTGTGTATTCTGTGTACTACACAGACAAACAGCAGTGGTGCATGCAAGATAATGTTTAACATCAACTCACAACTCTTGTGTTAGCCTAAACGTTGAAGAAGTGAAGCTTTAGCTGTTAACATCGCCATTAATTACTGTCAAAGCATCCAGCATGGAAAGCTTCGCTTACATATATTCCCTCAGTACGTGGGATCTGCATAATTTTATTTTTCATGAGAGTCTATACATGCTGCAAAAATAGCTTCACGTGGCAAAAAATAAAATAAAAATAAGCGGAACGAGAAGTCGGCCATGTGCGATGAAAAGGCAAAACCAATGCATTTAAAGAAAGTAAATGTACCACTTCTAAATGAGCCGAATTGGCAATCGATACATCTGCACAAAAAAAAAAAAAATTAGATATTAGTGCGCGCGTATTATCTGTGAATTCTTAAGTGCTGCTGAATACTACCTGCCGCCTAGACAACGTGCTCGAATAGGTCCTCTTCTGTAGCTATGCAGTACCGAGTCCGTTTTATCACATCTTTAGTGGCTTTCTTGATGACCGACACTGGAATTTTATGGCAGGCATCCATTATACTTGCCTTGAGCTCATTTGACATCGTCGTCTTGATCATGTAAACACAATCTTTCATATAACCCCAAAGAAAAAAAAATTGAGTGGAGAGAGGTCAGGTGACCTAGCCGGCCAATTTACAGGCCTATGCCTTCAAATCTATTGAGCATGAAAAGTCGCACCCAGCCAGTTTCTTGCTCGGTTGCTGCTGTGTGTGGGTGCCCGATCTTGCTGATACCACAGAAGTGCAAGAAATGACAGCAGGACTTTCCTGAGAAACTCATCCACCAAACCTTCAAGGATTTCGTCCACGTAATGATGTCCAGTCAGTGTGTGATCGAAGAAGGTGGGACAGATTCTAGCACCAGCGTAAATTCCGCACCACACATTGTATGACTACTGGTACTGGTGCCAAGTGTGCTTTACCCAGTGTGAATTGGAGTCGCTCCAACAGTGTGCATTATGCAAATTTACATGGACGTTTCTGAAAAAATTGGTTTCGTGTGTGCACTTGATGTTGTTTAAGAAGTCCCGTGACTCATTGGCTTTTGTGAGGACCCTGTTCGACAAATCTGAACGATTCTGCGGGTACATATTTTCCAAGCAATGGTGCTGGTTAGGGTGGTACGAATGAAAGGCCGAGTAATTTAGAATCCTCCAAACTAATGACTTAGAAATCGGTACCTGCATGGCCAAGTCCCACACCCTAGCATGAGGGTTTGAGGCCATAAATGCTAGAACATCTGTGTATAGGCTAGGACTCGAAAGATGGAGTCCTTCGCCGCTGTTTCTGGAAGCTGCTAGTTTGTCTTTGGTTGTTATAATTTCTGGTGAGCGTTTGGTCTACTGCCACACTTTCGTGACTGATATATCTTTGCGACATTTCTCGTATTGCCATTTGTAGCTCCCAAGCCAAGCATCATGTTATCCTTCTGCTCATTAGAGAAAGACGTGGCAGTTGGGAAGAAACAAAACGCAACTTTATACCTTTGCACTCACGTCAATTCTCTTTTAGGGTGTTAGGCTTGGTGACAAAAAAATAAATAAAAAGATCCGTGCACTTTATGCTAAGACAACAGCTATAACAGCTTGTTTTGAACTAACACAAAGTGCACCGTGTTGCTTCAGACTGGGTGCGGCAGATAAGGCACTAGCTCGATCACAATATTTTTTTTTATTTCCTTTATTTCGTGCTGGTTAACTCGGAGGGAGCGTGTTTGAGAGCGCTGCTTTATTATGCAGCTAGGAGCGCAGTCGCATAGTATTTTTCATATCTTGCGGGGTTTATTTATTAGTCGCAAAAAATTGCTACGTAATTAGTACATCGTTGAAAATATCACACCTGGATGTCCATTGGCTGTGCCTACAAATGCCTCATTAACACTTTGATAGTTATGAAAGTATGTCTCAAGTTAGATAATTAAAGTTACCTAATTAAATCTCAGTAACATAAAGTTACTGCGGGCTACTCCACTGTACTGGGAACAATATGCAATGGGTTTCCTTTGAGTATCGCAATTGCTCTTTTCTTAAGTCTTTGGTGAACGATAGTTATTTGGGACACCATGTATATATTTATGACCTCTGCATGCAAGTGACAATGTTTAATAATAATAATAAATGTAACTTGTTAGAAGAGTTTATTTCACGAGTCATCATTGCTTACTGGGAAGAGAAGCAGTCATCATCATCAGCCTATTTTATGCCCACTGCAGGATGAAGGCCTCTCCCTCCGATCTCCAATTAGCCCTGTACTGCGCCAATCGATTCCACCTTGTGCCTGCAAATTTCTTAAGTTCATCACCCCACCTAGTCTTCTGCCGTCCTTGACTGCATTTCCCTTCTCTTGGCACCCACTCTGTAACCCTAATGGTCCACCAGTTATCTAACCTACACATTACATGACCTGCCCAGTTCCATTTCTTTCTCTTAATGTCAATTAGAATATCAGCTGTGCCCGTTTGCTCTCTGATCTGCACTGCTCTCTTCCCGTCTCTAAACGTTACGCCTATCATTCTTCATTCCATCGCTCTTTGTGTGGTCATTAACTTGTTTTCTAGCTTCTTTGTCAGTCAATCTGCAAGTTTCTGCCGTATGCACTCCAACCCAATTTTATTCTTCTGTAAATTTACTTCTCATGATCAGGATCCCCTGTGAGTAATTGACCTAGGCAAACATATTCCTTTGCAGACTCTAGAGGCTGACTGGCATTGCTGAACTCTTGTTCTCTTGCCAGGCTATTGATCATTATCTTTGTTTTCTGTATATTAATCTTCAACCCCACTCTTATACTCTCTCTGTTAAGGTCCTCAATCATTTGTTGAAACTCGTCCCCAGTGTTGCTGAACAGGAGAATGTCATCTGCAAACCGAAGGTCGCTGAGGTACTCGTCGTTGATCCTTACTCCTAAGCCGTCACAATTTAATAGCTTGAATACTTCTTCCAAACACGCAGTGAATAGCATTGGAGAGATTGTGTCTCCTTGTCTGACCCCTTTCTTCATAGGTATCTTCCTACTTTTCTTGTGTAGAATTAAGGTAGCTGTGGAATCTCTGTAGATATTTTCCACAGTATTTACATAAGTCTCCTGTACTCCTTGATTACGTAATGCCTCTATGACTGCTGGTATTGCTACTGAACCAGATGTCCTTTCGTAATCTGTGAAAGCCATGTAGAGAGACTGATTGTGCTCTGCAGATTTCTTGATTACCTGATTAATTACATAGATGTGATCCATTGTACAGTATCCCTTCCTGAAGCCAGCCTCTTTGCTTGGTTGACTGATGTCACATGTTGACCTTATTCCATTGGGAATTATCCTGGTGAATATTTTATACAATACTGGAAGTTAGCTAATGGGCCTATAATTTTTTTATTCTTTAACGTCTCCCTTTTCGTGGATTAGTATAATGTTGTCATTCTTCCAATTCTCTGGGACCCTTGATGTCAATAGACAGTTCGTATGAAGGGCCGAAAGCTTTTCAAGCATGATGTCTCCTCCATCTTTGATTAAATCAACTGTTATTCCGTCTCCTCCTACCACCTTTCCTTGTTTCATGTCTTCTAAGGCCCTTCTAACTTCATCGCAAGTAGTAGAAGAAGCCTCTAACCTGTTCATTACTAGTTTCAGTGGAGGTATCCTGGCTGTTCTGGGTATTGTACAGGTCAGTATGGAATTCTTCAGCTGCTTTTACTATATCTTCAATATTTCTGATGATATTACCCTGCTTCTAGTGTATACATCTTGGGGCTTGTCCTAAGACAAGTTTCCTTCTGGTTTCATGATGTGTCCATTTATTACTGCTTCCTCAGTCTTACTTAAATTATCATTTTGAATATCCTTTATTTTCTCCTTTGTGATCTGTTTTACAATTCCGTAAATTCTATCTGATCTCTTGAGTTGGGCTGTTTCATTCTTTGTCATTGCTTGGCAATGCACCAAGGCAACTTACTGGTCGCCTTGGTGTGTTGCCTGCCACTTCAATTTCTGTTTCTGAAGGCAGCCTAGTTACGGTTTCATTCATTACCTCTATGTCATCAACATCTCTACGTTCTAAGGCTGCATATTTGTTTGCAAGTACCAGCCTGAATTGGTCCACTTTTATCCTTACTGCGTTTAGGCTGGCCTCTTTTTTCCCGACCAATTTTACTCCTCCTCTCTCCAAATTCAGGTGAATCCTGGACCTCACTAACCTATGATCACTGCACTTTACGCTATCTAGCACTTCTCCATCTTGCACTATGCTGAGATTGGCAGAAAGTGTTAATCAATTTCATTCCTTGTTTCACCATTAGGGCTTTTCCAGGTCCACTTTCTGTTGTTACGCTTTTTGAAGAAGGTGTTCGTTGTTTGTAGCTTATTCCTTTCTGCAAATTCTACCAACATCTCTCCTCTAGTGTTTCTAGAACTGACGCCGTAGTTGCCAATTGCTTGTTCACCAGCCGGCTATTTCCCCACTTTTGCATTGAAGTCGCCCATCACTACAGTATAGTGAGTTTGCACTTTTCTCATGGCTAATTCCACATCTTCATAAGACTGATCTACTTTCATCATCATCATGACTGAAGGTTGGAGCATAGGCTTGTACCACTTTTAATCTATACCTCTTATTAAGTCTTATTATGACTACTGCAGCTCTGTCATTAGCCTGTTATGTCCTTATGTATTAGGAATCCTACTCCGTACAACTTCCTCTCTGGGAGTCCTTTATAGGAGAAGCTGTGGCCGTTAGTCAGCACTGTATAAGCCTAACCAGTACTTTTATCCTCACTGAAACTAATGATATCCTAAACAATGCCTGATAGTTCCTCAGAGTCCTGCTAAGTTTTCCTCCCTTGAGAGATTTCAGGTCTTAAAAGTTGCAAGGGTCAGTTTCCTTTTAAGCAATACTGAAACACACATCATCCATGTGCATTTCACCTGCCGTTGTTAAAAGACTCTGTCGAAGGGGTCACTGAAGTCTATAGGTATTTTGGGGGGAGTCATAAAAGCACGCAAAGCAATTCTAAGCGAGGTGAATATACAGCAACATATTCATTCTCTAGGCATAGGCTATCTATACCTTTAAAAATAATTGTTAATTGGCTGCATCCTCTTTCAAAAATATGAAATTTGTTCTGTGTATATATTTCAATTTATTGTGTATGTGCATGGTGTTTGCAGTGGAAATTTGAAACAATGTTGAAGTGAGAAATTACGTATGAGGCAGCCACTGCTGGTGCTTACAATGCGCTTGTCCTCCTATTGTCAGGATTTGCAGAAGTAAAGCAAAATTATGAGTTAAATGTAGCGCATGTCCGTGCCAACTATGATGCAGTAAGCTATTAGCCGCAAGAAAATTTTAAGGGAGAAGAAACCTCAAATGATGTGGGTGACACAGCTGTGGTAATATCATAAAGAAGCCTACAAACACTGACACCAAGGACAACATAGGGGAAATTACTCGTGCTTAATAAATGAAATAAAGAAACAATAAATTAATGGAAATGAAAGTGAATGAAAAAACAACTTGTGTTTGAAAAACAAGTGTTTGATCACCCACCGTGCAGACTAGACTTGGCTGCCTCTGATTACCATCTCTTTGCTCAGATGAAATGCTGGCTACGAGGAAGGGACTCGGACAATGAGCTGCAGACCAGCGTAAAGAATTGGCTGAAAGCACAGCCGGCTGCCTTGTATTTCTAGGGTATAGGAAAGTTTGTACCACGCTATGACAAATGTCCCAATTCGAGTGGTGACTATGTAGAGAAATAGCTGGAAAGTGTATCTAAATGTTCCAAATAAGACAGTCTTGATTTTCACTGTGGCCTTCGTTTCGCGACCGATCGGATCTTAAAAAAAATAGCCCTTGTATTTAAAAGAATATACCTAAGCTTGCTTCCCAAAGGCTCGCCAGACACTTGGACTGGTACATAGGCACATATGGGACAATTTACTAGCGATTCCTTTATGCGTGCGCATGTTTGAAGAGACCCGTGTGCCTTGCCATCTGACAAAAGAGATGTAAACCACGACTGAAAAAAATAGTCTGCGTGACAGCCTCGTTCAGACACCTAGTCTACCACCGTGGTCCGGGGCACTTTGAAAAATCTTGGAGGCACCATGCTGGGACTTGTATCATATCTGCTCATTGCCAGGTGCACGCGTTTCCTTAGGTGCTATTAAAAGCTGATAACAAAAAAATTAGACGATTGCCAGCACAGCGGCTTCAGTTGTATGTTTATTACCAATTTCGGCAAAGTGAAATTTGATTGCAGTTGGCCTTTAGGCACATCAACCCTTTCTGCATGTTATCCACAATTTACACAACAGTGCAGACTCGCTAAAAGATTGGGCTTGAGTGCTTGCCTACTGGATTGCAATCTGTGCTCTCTGAACACAATCAAAACTTGCCTATGCAATGAAGTGCTATGGTTTGAATTTGGCCATGCACACAGTCCTTAAAGTTGCATTAAAACATGCTTTAGGTTCCCTTATTTATAAATCATTGAAGGTCTGTTGCTACAGAGGAACCGTTGTGTCAGTACTCCTTTAAATTGAGGGATAACTAACGGGCTATAATATGGCCTGCATGTAAGCGTATGGAGGTTACTTGAACAATATGGAGCATGGTAGTGCCAACTCAATTTTGCAGCTGCTTTCTTTTTTACATCTGTTTGTGCAGTCTATTTTTCTCTTCTCAGTCATCACATTGTCAGTGGGTCAGATGGATTTAGACCTGGTACATTATACAGGTGCTACTTTCTTCTTGTGAGGGCACAAAACTGTTAGGTTTGGAGGACCTTGCAGTCTTTTGCACTTTACTGTTCAAACACCTTACAATTATAGGAAAATGGGCAGCCACAGACAATCTGTGTGAAAATGAGTGCCATAGCAATTTGGTGGTGATGTTGCAGTTCATTCTGGCCACACCTGTATTATTGGGCTTACTATAGACAACCACAGCACTGCGTGGGGGCACTGTGGTGCCAGTCATGAACATTACTTACAGCAAAATATTTACAATGGCCAGAAGTGTGCAGCACGTGGTCCTCTGTTTTGCTGCACAGTCGAAGCATGATTTTCTGCACATGCTGGGATTTGCGCATAAACATTATGGCAACGGTTTGCCACAAATGCTTCATGTCGAAGGACATCTACACCATCTGATCTTAATCAAGCTCAAACAATTATTTTATCCATTCAAACGTCATGAAAGCGCAACTAGCACTGCACCGTTACGTCAATGGCATGGAGCAAGTCGTGAAATAAAGCAAATAAAAATTTTTGTCGAGACACTAAGACTGCTTATGTGTGGAAATGCAAAAGCATTACACCATTTGTAGAACTCGGAATCTCATGACCATGCTCATTTTATAGACTCATGACATGGCATCATTTCCTCCCCATTGGCTGTGCCATCACGTGCCCAATGACGCACGCTCTAGGCCATACCTTTAGTCGGTGGCTGCGACGTGATGTGTGCGATGCCACATGCACTAGGCACACCTTTAGTCAACCAGAACTGTGGAGCTGCCATGGCGTTGGGGAAGCGTGCTCCTCTCGCACCCCCGAGGCCTGAGTTCAGTTCACACACAAACCGAAATATAATGGGGCGTTAAGTGTTCGTGCAAAGGAAATGTGCATCTGTGTCAAGCTATTTTTTCGACCCCAGCTCTTAGGCACCCGTTCCTACGGCGAGCAGCAGCGTAACTGAGCAAATGCGGAGCGCAGCGGGGGGATGAAAGGCGTGAGGAGGAAAGCGGTGGAGTAGGGTATAGCAAAATCTTGAGAAGAAAAGCGTAGTGTGGTGATGGTGGCTATGAGATGGCAGCAGTGCATTGTCTGGGAGGTCTGTCTGCAGCAGCTGCTGTGAATCACGTCCACGTGATCTCCAGATTAGCGAGGCAGTTGCACCACACTTCGCTCTGTTTGCAACGTGCTGCACGAGACGGATTGTCTGCACCAGCCAATATATTTTGAAATGAAAACACGTATATTGCTGCACTCAAATTTCACACTAGGGAGTATAGTAATTGTCGGTGAATTGCTCTCTTTGGATTTTTGTGCCTGCACTGTCTCAGCCAATTTAACATGCCTCTAGGGTAAAATATGTTCTGATACAGTAATTTTCCACGCAGATAATCGTTAGGATCAGGTCAGTTCTATTTTTTAAGGTTTTTAATTTTATTTAGCAATTTCACGAGTGAATGTTTCCATCTAGCATCCATGGCATTTGTTGCCTCGATGAAGACGAGTCCCATAGATCAAAGGCTGGCTCGAGAGTCATCTCTTCAACCGCTGTTGATCTTTTCACGTGAAATGAACAATGAAGTGGCCACGTGCTATTCAATCTTGACTGGTCGGCACAGATGCGCCTGAGAACTGAGGTGACCTCAACAGCGATCCTTTTAGCAGTAGCATCCGTCTTGGCGGAGCTTAGGGCATACTGGATGCATTGAACACACATCATCTCCTGTCAAAAACACCTATTTCCAGCCTGCCCTAGGAACATATTGTTACAGGGATGTTGGGAGTATAGAAGATTGTATTTACGATATATATACAAAATGAGTCAGAGTAGTTAAGACGGCTGACCACCAACAACATATAGCAGCCAGCGTCCCGCGATCTTTTTTTCTTCTTCCTCTCTTCTTTAATCCTTCCGTAACAGGACCCCCGGATGATGAAGCACCATCTCGGCGCATGGTTGGCGAAGAATTGCGAGCAAAGTATGGCTTGAGCCGCGAAATGTGGACGACGTCAACAGGCGTCGGACTTGAGGATGCATGAAACTGTGGCGGCAAAATCTCGTAATTTACGTTGTTAACTTGACGTAGGACTTCATAAGGCCCTGTGCAGCGAGAGAGAAGCTTCTGGGAAAGGCCAACCCAATGACATGGTGACCAAAGAAGCACCCAAGCACCTGGGGCGAACTGAACATTGCAATGGCACTGGTCGTAGCGCTCTTTTTGCAGATGCTGCGAGGCTAATAAATGAGATCGGACAATTTGACGCCCCATGTCAGTGCGATCAATGACTTCACGAGCGTACTCAGTTGCAACACGTAGCACAGAAGGGAAGATGGCGTCAAACGGCAATGTGGGGTGCGAGACCATACAAAAGATAAAAAGGTGCATACCCTGTGGTGTCATGTCGGGACGAGTTATATGCGAACGTCACATAGGCCAGTGTGGCATCCCAGTTGCGGTGATCGTTGGAGGCATACATTGACAGCATCGCGGTGATTGTTTGATTGAGACGATCCGTAAGACCGTAAGACAGGTTGTCCATTTGTAGCCTTACAGAAGAGAGTCCATCATTCGTTCAAATGTTGCAGGAGCATTGCATAGGCCAAAGGGCACAACGTTGAACTGCTATAAGCCATCCGGCGTGATGCAAGCCGTCTTCTCGAGGTTAATTTCATCAACTGAAATATGCCAGTCGCCGGATCGAAGATCGATGGACGAGAAGTATTTAGCTCCATGCAAGCAGTCCAAGGTGTCATCGATGTGTGGTAGTGGGTAGATGTCCTTTCGCGTGATCTTGTTTAGGTGGTGATAATCGATGCAAAAACGCCAAGTACCGTCTTTCTTTTTCACAAGGATGACAGGCGAAGCCCAAGGACTGGCTGATGGCTCGGTGACCCGTGTGCGGAGCATTTTGGCCACTTCTGATTGGATGACTTGACGTTCAGCATGCGATACATGATAGGGATGCGACGAATAGGATTCGTGTCTCCAGTGTTTATACGGTGCTGAACAACAGATGTTTGGCCTAAAGACCTGTCGCCGAAATCAAAGATGTCACTGTACAATTCAAGCAGGAGATGCATGTCCGTGGCCTGTGCAGAGGTGAGGTCAGGTGAAATCATTTTCACGAAGCCATCCGTTAAGGAACCAGAGCTGTGTAAGTTGTAATTGGTGCTAATAAACCACTCTCAGCATTCAGACTCTCAATGTCAAAATTCAGAACCAATAGAAACTGGCTGAGAACATGCTGACAGGAATCACTTGACGGCACAGGCTAAAATTCTGAAGCGGTAGAATGATGTTGTTATTAGTAACCATGACCAGCATATGTGGAACAGCAACGTTCCGGTTCAAAAGCACGCAGATGATGGGGCGAAGCACATATTCACCGTCAGGAACCTATGACTGGGCGGTCAAAGTGACTTAACTGCCTCGGGTGACAGATGCACATCGTGAAGCGAGCACAAGTGCGGTAGGGCGGTGCTTGGACCGTCCACGTGTTGAGGCAGTTCTAACTGAAGAACGACGGTCGTGCAGTCGATGAGAGCAGAATAAATGGATAAAAAGTCCAATCCAAAGATAACGTAGTGAGGGCAGTTGTTGATCACAGTAAAGAGAACAGAAGTAGGGCGGCCGCCTATATTTAAGCGCACCACTGTCGGCCACAGGAAGCACTCAGCCAGCGGCGAGGACTTTTTTAAACATCTACATAGGCTAGCATTCATCAGATACGTGGGCTTGAGTGTCGACGAGTACTTGGACCAGATACGCCATTATTTTAACGTCAATTACACTTCTCCTTGTGGGCACAGACAGAAGATTTGCTGCAGTAGTAAGCAATGCAGCAATATTCAAGCAATAATGGTAGCTCATAATGTCTGATTACGGTATATAACCGATTCTAACGAGCACTTCATTTTTTCCCAGGAAAATGGGTCGAAAATTCAATCGGATACAAAACCAAAACCACGTTAGTGGCATTCGTAAGGTTTACAGTGCAACAAAAGTGGGTTGCGGCAAAGCTTACTTAAAAAACACTGAGGCAAAGCTGAAGAGTCTGTCGAATTCAATAAGATGCTCATATACGGATGTGGGAACCATGCAGGTAAAATTTTGGGGGGGATTTTTCACTTAGGAGCGACGCAATCGTTGGTTAAAATTGCGCTGTAGCTCCGCCCCCCGTCGAGCACCGCGCGCTGCTGCTGACGATGTGAGCGGAGACCAAAAACTGCGGCGTAGTGACGTCAGCACTGGTGTTCCGGTCCTTCGCTGTCTCCGCAACAGTGCCTGACCAGGCTTATTTCTGCGTGCATGCCATCCTAATCTGCTTCGCTCGACCCTACATTCCTTTGTTTGTGTGTATATAGGAGTGGTAGTTGACATGCGCAGCATCAATTGAACTTGTAGGCCGATCATGCCGGCGTTCTGTGCAGCCTACGCTTGCACGAACACTAGCGGCTGCAACGATGTTCCGATGTTCCATTAGTTCCTGCAAGACAAGAAGCTTTCAGCTAAGTGGGAGGCTGCTGTGAAGCGAAACAACTTCAAGCGCTCAAGAACAACAGTGTTGTGCTCTAACCACTTCCGTGACGATTACTACCGGAGTTTATCAATAACGCGTGCTTTGGGTTCTCCTTCATGTTAGTACGCTGAACCGATGGTGCATGTTTATCTCCCACCCTTGACGCAGGTTTCATCGCCAAGCGCCGCGAATTTTCAGTTCTCACGTGTGTTGTGAAACAGCCTGCATGCAGCTACCATAACGCAGTGCAAGCGTAAAGTTTGCCTGTGTTGGAAAGCCTGCTCACGCCAGGACGCTGCGCTCCCCTTTCTCTCGCACACATAAAGAAACCGATCATCTCACATAGCCGACAGAATTCGCCGGTTACGAGTACCATACGGATGGCGCGCTGATGAAAGTTCTATACTAGTACGTGCTACAACAGCCGGTAAACTTCTCCCGCGTTTAAACCGTCTGTGTAGATTGCCGACAGCTTTGGGGCAGCGCACAAATGCCGAAGATCGCATCACCGCTTACGTTCTACGAGGAGGCAAGCAGGAACAGAACACCACAGTTGTTTGCCCGGAAACATACTCACTGGGACACTGAATGCAGCTTAGCAAAAAACATACTCGCCAAAGAACATTTCCAACACAAGGAGATGCTAACACTTCGCCTTCGTTCTCGTGGAAAGTAGTGCTTGCACCAGCATTTTTTGCTTCTTGGAGAGGCCGGCTCTTCGCAATCGGCTCGTACATGTAGGGAGTAAAGTATAAACCCCTTACAAGTGATCTTGCACGCGACAGCGACAGCGCGACAAGCGAGGTGATTGCTGTCGCGTTCACTCGTCGCCTGCAAGCTGAACTCCACGCCAGTGACGGCTTTGCGGTCATGAGGGCAGCAATATACGCGCCGAACTAGTGTGACGCATGCTTTATCAATTTAAGTTTATGTATTTTACTGAAAAAGGAGCATAAAATATTTCTGAAGGTCTTGCACTAAGTTCTTATTCTTATTCAATAGTTTGCTCGTTCTGTGCGACAAACAGTAGTATTTGAGTTATGTACAGGCTCGTCCACTCTTAGGGTGAACACGGCTCACCGTGGCCGCGCTCCGCGGGGCGCCAGTGCGTCCGGCGCAGCGGCGCATCGAAGCGAAACGGCGCATGCGCACACGGACCTCGGGGAGGCGCCTCGCGTTGTCTGCTACAGCGCTGGAGCGCGCCGCTCTGGCTTTGCTGTAAAGTACGCTTCGCTAGACCTAGGTGACTGAGTGACCGAGGCGGCGTGGCGGGAAGGCGCACTTCACTTACTGGAGCATTTTCCAGCTGGTTCGGTCTACAGCTTGTGAACAGCCTGCTTAATCAATATACATTAACAGAAACAAGCTTATCACCACATAAATCACTTAGCATGTTTTTAATAAGTGATGAGGGTAAAAATACAGTCATTTCTTCGCGCTATTTATTAGGCTGGTGCCATTTTATTTGACTCTCACAGCACTTGATGTAGTGCATACCGAGAAACCTATTAGGTGCGCTCTTCTTCGTTGGAGTCATCATGTGATGAGCCTAGCGCGCCATTTCGAGCATGTCTTGATGCTAGAACAAATGTGCTTAATTGACCTAAAAAAGCGACCGAAACCCGCAATAAATTCTACAGAAAGTTAGAAAACGATTGTTCAATCATGCATCACCATGTTTGCCATTGATTTTACCATTAAGGAGGGCAATAATATTACTTCGACAGCAACTAAGAAGTGACATCCGCTACTTCGCGAAAGACACCAGAGGTGTTTCCATTAAACGCATTTCTATCGACTTGCATGATGAATTGCATTTTGTTCGGTTGTCGGTTGCCGGGGCACTTCGGCGACAAAAACGCTGTAACAGTGGGCTTCTTCGATTTTCGGAGTTCTGGTAGCCCGCTGGCAGCCAGACGGCAGCCAGCTAGTTCCGGTTCTGACAGGAAGTCACGTGGGCTGGGATCCCAAGACAACCCGAACATGCCCGAAGTTTGCAAAATCGAACGCCGGTACAGCTGGCCAAATGTAAACATGCTACCAGCACGGCAGCGCCCGGCGAGGCCGGCACGCGCTCGGCGTAGTCGGCCCAATTATGCGTTGCCAGCTTGAAAATATATAGTCGCATTCAGGTATACGATCACTTTCGTGCGACTCGGCGCAGGACGCGTACTCGGCCAACCTCGCCTTGCGCAGCGCAACAGATGGCCTCCGACGCGGCGGATGACAAAACGCGAAATCGTGATTGTATACTCGAAAGCAATGGCTGGAGGATCCCTGCTCGCAGCGATCACGTCGACCATCGGCGACATTGATGAGTTAGCGTTGTGTCATCACAAGACATAAAAAAGCAGGTTATCGGGTACGTCTCATACGCTTAAGATTTCGCGCCGACCTGCTTGGGCTTCGATTTCAGAAAGTTTGTTGCGGCTGATGGTGCTTCTCATTTGAGGAGCTGGGGACGCGGCTGGCGCGTCAAAATGCACGTCGCCTGTGACCAGCGAAATGTTCCACACGCAAAACAACATTGGTCGCAATCACGAGAGCAATAAGCCATGCAATGTACGTGTGTCTAAATGTAGCGAGTGCAATTAGTGTGTTCTCAGATCAACGGCCTGCAGCTCAAATACATATCGGTTTCGAGCTGCCACCTATAAGCATACGACGGAGAGACGGAGCGAACACGGGCTAGTTGCAAAGCCTTCGCTAACTGCAAAGGAGAGATATACATACGCGAGATATGTCAAAAGGAACGCCACCAGAGAAATACGAACCCAAAATGTACCGCAATGTGTGAATGAGCGTCTACAACTTGCGTGGAACACGATGCAGATAACATGCACGCATGAGAGCGCGGCGCGCTGTTTACCGCCGCGAAGAAGCAATCAGGGGACACACACACACAAAAGCTTCAAACGATTCACCACGGCTCGTATCACACCGCTTCGCGATGCGGAGCGGAGCGTTAGCACCTAAAAACATAACGCTAGAAGTAAGGAAATCCGAAGATGACCGTAGACAGTTGGCTGAGCGAGGTAAATTAAGTCCTCAAGCGCCCGCGTTGCAATCCGTGAAGTCCCCGTAAAGATGGCGGCGAGCGCCCATCGCCTCTTTTAGTCGTCTGCTAGCCAGAGAACTTCCAGAGAGCAGCCAGACCAAAATCGTCCTGGCAGGTTCTGGCAGCCCGCGGGTAGCCAGAACCGTCCAGCGCGAGCAAAACGAACGCCCAGCGGAAGTGCGTATCGCGGTGGGCGGAGCAACTCGAGAAAAACGAAGACGCTCTGGCTGGCTCTGGCAGCCCGCGGGTAGCCAGAAGTGGAAAATCGAAGAAGCCCAGTGCAGGATTTTATTTCCCCGGTGCACTTTCGGAAACTGGCCATGTCACGGGTACCGGAAAAAGAAAGATGACGCATTGTAGATCTGTGCCTACAAAACTATTCTCAACGCGTTATATCGTACAGTGGACTCTCGTTAAACGGAACCTCAAGGGACCGGGAAAACATGTTCCGTTTATCAGGAGTTTCGTTTAGAGAGAGAATGTTCAAGATTTCGCAATCCGTTCCGGACTGCTTGGTCCCGACGAGGCAGGCGTGCGCGCAATTGGCAGTCTCCGCTGAAGCGGATCTCAGATGCAAAATCTAGGTATTAAAGAGGACGGTACGCTATGGGCACAAACTTTATTGCACAAAAGCGGTAAGCAATGAACTTTTTTTCAGAGCACTACTAAAATTTAAAAAAAAAATCTCAGTAGTCCACTTATTCCGCGGAGATCAGTGGGAACTGCGATTTATTGGCTTGTTATAAAGGACTTTATGTTTGCTTGTTTGAGCTCTCGCAACCGTTTTCTTTGAATGGCACCACTCATACTAGACAGGCTGCTCAAAAACAGTTCAGAACCTTCTTCTCGTTGGAAGAAACTCTTCAGCATTTGGACTGCCGGTTCCGCCTGCGCAGGTGTCACCACAGGATCAGAGTCGGCAGTCTCGTGTTCGACTTCTTCATAGTCGTCTTCGCTTTCATCGGGGGGGACAGACATCAGCTACAATGCTGATGTCTGCTACAACACTTGGCGACGAAATGTCGCAGACGACGCTAAACAGAGGATGTAAGGCTGAAGCCCAACAACAGCAAGCGCACCGTGACAGAGAGCAAGCGATGCGGTTACAGTGTGCGAGAAAGAAGGGGAGACAGTGATGCGTACCACGATGGGGCTCTGCGTGAACGTCAAGTTGTGGTTTCGAGTCTATTTTCGGTTCCGTTTATGCGGTGGTCTGAAAATTCGAGTTCCGATTAACGGGATTTTTTTTACATTGCCTTAATACAAAACCAACCAACTGCGAGGCGTTTGTTCCGTTTAAGCGTTGATTCCGTTTAACCGATTTCCGTTTATCGAGATTCTACTGTAGATGACAAAAAGGCCACTGAAAACTGTGAATCGAATTGTCCAGGCTTACAAAAAGGATGGAAGAATTGCGGATGCTCCCCGTAAAGCCAGGCAAACAGTGACCACTGAAGCTGAATACATGATCATTGTTGCGGCGGCTGCTGCAAACCCGACCTTTATAGCTCGGGAAATTAAGAACAGCCTCTGGCTGGGTGACGTCTCTGACACGACTATCAAGCGTCGCCTCTACGCCCCAGTCTAATAAAGAGCGCGAAAAAATGACTGTATTTTTACCCTCATCCTTTATAAAAACATGCTAAGTGATTTATGTGGTGATAAGCTTGTTTCTGTTAATGTATATTGATTAAGCAGGCTGTTCACAAGCTGTAGACCGAACCAGCTGGAAAATGCTCCAGTAAGTGAAGTGCGCCTTCCCGCCACGCCGCCTCGGTCGCTCAGTCACCTGGGTCTAGCGAAGTGTACTTTACAGCAAAGCCAGAGCGGCGCGCTCCAGCGCTGTAGCAGACGACGCGAAGCGCCTCCCCGAGGTCCGTGTGCGCCTGCGCCGCTTCGCTTCGATGCGCCGCCGCGCTGGACGCACTGGCGCCCCGCGGAGCGCGGCCACGGTGAGCCGTGTTCACCCTAAGAGTGGACGAGCCTGTACATCCAGTTCCGGCTTCGCACTGTTGGCTCATAGCACTTCCAGGCGATGAGCGACGAGTTCTAGATTTCTAGAAACGAGCGATTGAGCGACAACACGGAGCGATCTGTTCAAGCAACGGCCCGTTTTGTCACTCGAAGCCGTCGCCCGTCACCGTCGCGCGCAAAATTGCTCTCGTGGAGTTTGGACTTGACACCGAACTCCAGAGAAATGCAAGCTCTCGAAATTTTACATGACCGTTTCAGCAAAACAGCACCAAACTACCTTGCACCGTGCTTCGTGTGCAGCGGCAGCAGTCGGTCCGGACAAACACCATTGTTGACGTCACGAGGCGCCTGACTAATGACAAGTGGAAACGAGGCGCGCGAGCTGGGCGTGTCTGCTGCTGCACTTTTCGTCGAAATAAAATATGTTTGCGCTTTCTTTCGCTCAATTTCGATGCGATATTCAAATTCAGAGGGTTGAAAACCACGACGTACTGCTCTTCGCTAATTTTTTTTGGAAAAGCTTTCAGCTTTCCTTTAAGGAAATGGGTTGCCATTGTGCAACACATAATAGATAGACTTTTGCCCATTTTTCATGCTAAAAAAGAGTGCACATTATTTTTATACTTGTGTTAGTATATTTATTGTCATTTCTATGTAAGTTCTCTACTTCGGACACATGGAAAACGGGTATTTTTCATTCGGGGAATCGGGCAAATACTGCCAAATAAATTGGTGGCGTGTTTTGGCATTTTATCTGTACCTTGTTTAAGTAGACCAATTTCATTAGCCCCGTCAGGGTTGAATTAACAGAAGGCAGCTGTATTAAATAAGGCTGCAGACAACGCGTCTTGCTTTGCATAACAAGGTGGTGTACTTTTCAATATGCTTAATGTTACAGTGCCTTTAACACAAGCAGTGAGCAAAACTCATGGGTTGATATTGTCGCAGCACTGCGCGACTGAGGCAGAGAAAGAAGAAGTAGGGTGTGCGCGCATGATCTCGGGGTACTCTGCGCCGGCTGGATCTAGCCTGTAGCTTCCATCTCGGACCTCGTTTCACCCTGTAAATAAACATCATTCGTAACATCTATATTTAACAATAATATAACAATAATAATATATAACAATAATAATATATAATATAATAAGTAACAATATATTTGTTCAGAATAACAGAGGCCACTTTGCTCGGTTGCATTGTATGTCGGCAAAGTCTGTCATGTGCCAGAGTGCAGCCTCACCAGGTTTATGTTGCACTTCATACCGAATGTTTTGGTGTATCTCTCTGTTTGTATAATACTGTATTTTTCAGTAAACTCAACTCCCACTTGAAAATCATGGGCTGGATTGGTCAGTGTGCGAGCTAGACATAGGTGAAAATGAGCATTTCGTGTCAACAAGGTCCACAAACGTTGATTATGGGAACAGCAGAAAACACTTAAAGAAGGTGCTGCCCAGCCTTATTTTTAGATTGTATGTTTTGGTTTTTGCTAGCATTCCTTATGCACCTTCAGGAGTAAGGGCTTTTAAAGCAGTATGGTGGAGTCGGTGAGCACAGTTGTAATAACTTGCACAAGCTATACACACAAAACAAGGCAGTCAAATTCCTAGTCATATTCCAAGTGTGAAATCTGCACAAGAGCCAATTCCTCACATTACATTGCTTCCTGTGTTTTTTCTGCTTTTAGGAGTCTGTACCTTTTGCAGTTAGTTCCTCTGTGCAGTTGATAGAAGTCAAAGGCCGAAAAGTCAGAGGACGTCTTTACCCTTGGGGTGTTGTAGAAGTGGAGAACCCAGAACACGGAGATTTTATCAAGCTCAGGACCATGCTTATGTACGTTGGAGCGTGATCCTCACCTATTCCCAGCTCTATGCATGCCCTTTGCAAACTGGCACTTGTTGATGGATTAAAGCTTTCACCTACCTGTGCCTCCTCTTAACAGAACGCACATGCAAGACTTGCAGGAAGTGACACAGGAACTTCACTATGAGAACTACCGCTCAGAACGCTTGGCTGGTAAGGCTCCTCCAGCAACAGCCAAGAAGCCCACAGTGTGCGTATCCCCATTTATTCTAGCCAACTGTCACCGTTTACTGGTTCTAATCCTTGTATTCAGTAACGCACCTTAACTTGAAGCCACCTTTAGTCAAGTCCAGCTCAGGGTAACGCCTGATGTGCTCTAGAAAACATGAGCATATTAGGGACATTCACATCAGGCGCTATCTTGAGCCGAACTTGACAAAGTCTAGCAGTGGCGCATTTCTGAATATGAGGGTATGCTCCTAGACAGATATGATACTTTAGCTTGGATTCTGATTTCGTAAGCAGAATTGTAGAAATTTCTAATGGAAGTGAACATACGAAGGAACTTGCACCGCAGCATCCATTCACATAAGCAAACCGGTGTACAAAAATATTCCATAGCTTGTGAAACAGTTGACGTTTCGAAGTAAACATGCAAATGGGGATCATGTTGTGTGCCATTTTTAACCTTTCATAAGCTGATGAATTTCTGCTGAGGCAGGATATGGTGTCTAAGTGATTTTCTGTTCTCACTTCACATTGGGTACACCTTTTTATTTCAGTTTCCATATTGTGACATGCGGCCCATGTCATCAGTCAAGCTTGCATTCTTGCTCATCTTCCTTGTAGAAAAAAAGCCACCTTCTTCTTTCTTTAAGACTTTGCTCTAAAAACTATGCTAATGTACTGCTATCTAGGTGGCAAGTCAATGGTCAAAAGTTTATAGCTTGAGCCATGTCACCGATTTTTTTTTACTTTGGCTTTGCTGTTGAATGGCACTCGAAAGTCTAACCAAATTGGCTTGTCAATGAAAGTGAAGGTATGAGTGGGAATATTCATGGTCACAAAAATTCAGATAGTGTGTACACAGTTTCTCTTCAGTATTGATCAAGATATTGAATAGTTCATAAATTTCAGCTGCTTCTGACTTTCCACTAGGACAGGGCTAACAGTCGGAGAAAGCATTTCATGCTTAAGAACTGAACATATTAATTTATAAAGTGGAGCTGCACACAAAAATTTTTGAATCTGCTTATCTAGATGATCACTCTAAAATGTATTTTTTCACTTGTTGCTGTTGCCAGCATGTTACAATATCTTGTGGTGTCATGATCAACACTGGTTCAACAAGGGATGCCTAGAGCCAATGTTTTGTCAGATAAGAGAACTTACTTCAACCTGATGAAGACAAGTTCCCTTCTCAAAATGTTGGCCGAGGCTTGAGACATCCCTCGATTGACTGCTGTTTGTCACTTCGTGTATTATTGTAACACTGCAGTTATTTTTGTGATAAGAACTGTGAACAGCTCGGTGTAAGCTTCCAGTGAATGGAAGTTGTTATACAACAATTATCCTAAGAAATTGGGAGTAGACAAGGGCAAGGGTGCACCTCCATCAGCTTCTGAAACCTGACTGCAGATACCTGGAGTACCTGAAAGAAAAAAAATCAATTTTGTTGGCAGAACTTAGGTTGCCACTAAATATAATCATTTTAGTTTTGGATTGAGTTGGGTGAAAAAACAGATCCAGTCTATACAGTGCAAAGGACGGGACAAGCAAGAACACAAACAGCTACTTCGTCAACTACTTTTATTGTGTGCTGCGCATGTAATGTAAATATAAGTGGTACGTATTAGTATTTATCGATAGGTGTTACTGAACCACACAATGGCTTCGTTACATTAGCTTAGCTTGATAGCATCGGCAAAAATGGAGATGCTTGCATCCACGGAGGTTTGTGTTTGATTTGAACTGTTGTGTCTGAATGCCTCTCCCCCCCAAAAAAACTATCATTATATTAGTGCATATGAACTGTTGAAACTTGTGGTTCACAGCAGTCCATGCTAGCACCAGTGGAACTGCCATCCATCTCCTGTTTCGCATTCCATGGAAATGATGCATTAGTGATATATGTGGTACACGAACACCCAAAATTGTAATTTCCTTATCTGGAAAAATTGCAAGTTGGATCAGAGTGATTAGCAGCAGAATAAGCATTTTGAACTATCCACCTATGAGCTTACGTGGACATCGAAGGCAAAACTGCTTGTGCGCGAAAGCTCCCGCACTGCGAGAAATGGTGATGTGCGTCCACGTGCCTCACTATTTTCCCCTTGGTAGAAATGGTTTCGTATTTTTGTGAGGCAGCCAGAGCACCGATATTTGTCTGGAGAAGATATCTGTGCTTGCACCGCGCTTCAGCACTTCAGTGTCCCACACCACCTGTGCATACTTAGGAGTGTGCTGGCAAACGTACATGTAGCTTAGACTTAACAGCTTCTTGCTCTTTCATCATCTGAAGTCTCACAGGAATCTTTTCTTTCTGTTCTGAACAGACTTGCATCTGATGAGAAGCTTTCAGAGAAAGACAGAATTCTACAGGAGAAAGAAGCTGAGCTCAAGAGAATGCAGGAGATGCTGAAAAAAATGCAGGAACAAATGCAGCAAGGAACAACAAATGGCACAGAGCACCAGACCAAAGTCTAGGCAGTGGTCATGTGCCACTCTTGCATTTCTATACATGCTGATGCACTGAAACGTTTTGTATTTACTGCCTGTTTATAGGGATTGCTCCATCTGCCAAAATTGGGAGCTGCATGCCCCTCTCTGAGTGCCAGTTTGTCACTGTTGCAACCAACGTGCATCTTTGAAGAGAAAAAAGAAAGAAAACCTCTCAGGCTATTGTATTACATGAGTGCCTTGTTCTTTTATAGATGCCAACCAGGATGTACCACTATATATGTTATATTTTACCATATTTGCTTTTTTTTATAAACCTTTTACAGTCTTGTTTTGAATTCCTGAAGGCGAGATTTTTGTATGAATAAATGGTGTTCGTAACACTTTGTGGCTTCTGTTGGATAAAAATGCACACATACTGTGTTTACTCTAATAGTAACCAGATGTAACCTGAAACTTGAACCAGAAATGGCTCGTGTGACCACTTGGGATTGGCTGGCACACTTCAACTATTGGCTACTTGAACGTAGTGTCTGTCAAAGATGGCATGGACCGATTGCAAAGTATACTTCTGAAACACTCTAGATGCGTCACTAGATTTAGACTCGTGAGCTCTGCGTTTGTAATTTTTTTTTTTTTATTGGCTTACATGAGTGTAAACATGGGACTTTTCATTGGGAGGCAAGAAAGAGTTGTATCATGGCCTCCTTTCTTTTGGCCATCCCATTTGCACAAAGCATACTTTCTGAGGTGGTGTGGCCAGCTCTGGACTGGCGTTCACAACCAAGGGCTAAGAAAATTAAATTATGGGGCTTTATTTGTGAAAACTACAATCTCATTATGGGGGACACCGTAATGGGGGACTCTAGAAATTTAGACCACCTGGGTTTCTTTAACACGAACCTAAATCTAAGTACACAGGTGTTCTCACATTTCGCCCCCTCGAAATGTGGCCGCCGTGGCCAGGATTCGATCCCGCGACGTCGTGCTTAGCAGCCCAACACCATAGCCACTAAGCAACGGCGGGTCTGTGGCCGAGGGCAATTCCTGCATCCGGGAGGCTTTCGGGCACTTGGATACTGTTGCTGCGGCTTGGATTAGGCAAGAGAAGAATGCTTTTCTGCTGGTATATGATCTTTTACTGATTAGAAAATGGCAGGGCAAAGTGCATGCTCCTGCCCATTTATTCTCAAATGCATAAAAAATTTTTTTCTGCAGACATACTCCTGCTATATTTACGTCGGTGTGTAGAATGGGAATATCCATAGGCAGAAAGTTTTCATTTTTCTGGGGGTAAGGGGCTGTACCAGCTTTTCGAACCCCTCCCATATACATGGTGTTTCAGTTAACTTGGACCAAGTATTCAATTTCTGAAGTGAAGGCGCTAAAATGACGGAGGACAAAGAAGAAACACACACACACAGGGCGCCTTTTTTTTTTTTTACAGGGATTACAGGGATCTCTATTTAAGAGGTGAATGGCGAAAGCCTACTCTTCCTCCTTTTATCATTCACCTCTTTCTTCATGCCTCTTCTCTTTTTCTTTTTTTTAGTCATTACTGCTCACTACTAAGCATTTTTAGTCGTTTGTAATCAATTGTGGTCATTACAAGCCGTCGTTAGACATGTTGGTCATATCATAATCATTTCAGTCATTACTAAGCATTTTTAGTCATTTCTATTGAATTGTAGTCATTACAAGTTTTCATTAGACATATTAGTGATTTTGTGGTCATTACTAGTCATTACAAGTAATTTCAGCCATTATTAGTCATTGCTAATTGGTTGTAGTCATCACAAGTTGTCATTAGACATATTGGTCATTTCCTGGTCATTAGTAGTCATTATTAACCTCTATCAATCTCTATTATAACGTTATTCACTAACTGTCACCATGAATGATTTTTCATTCTTTATTCTGTCTTCATATGGCGTGATGACACTTTGGTAGACACTATGGCGTTCAGGTCTGCTGACACAAACTTCACCATGAGCCTAGAAAGGCTTTCACCTTAAAAACAAGCATAGGTGCTACATGTGTAACGTGGTATTTTCTAAATTTTGCACACATTAAGGAAAGGCTGGGAAAAAATTAAACAGGGCAGTTATCTTAGCATAGAAGAAGTAATCTGATGTTTCTGAACAAGCGCTACAACTTTTGTATTCAAGATGTCTCGCTAGAGTAGTATTTGGAAAGTCAATTAAGCAATCTTTTTTCATTACTCACCTTGATGGATTGAAAAAAATAACATGACGTGCTTCACATGGCACAGGACAATACTGCGGCGATTCAACACACTTAGCGCCTATGTTTCTTTTTTTTAATACTCGGCCCAAGTTAGTTGAAACACCCTATATATATATATAAATCTAACCGAGGGGCCCGATTTTTACTAGTTTTTTCATCCGCTTTCATTTCCATTAGTTATCATTTCTTTATTTCATTTATTAAGCACAAGTAATTTCCCCTGTGTTGCCCTTGGTGTCAGTGTTTGTTGGCTTCGTATGATATGACTGTGCGTGTGTTTGAGTGAGTAAGTGAGTGAGTGAGCAAAGATTGGAAAGGCAGGGAGATCAACCAGACGAGCGTCAGGTTTGCTATCCTACACTGGGGGTGAGGGAAAGGGGGAATAGGTGGTATCCAGCTTTCACATATATTCCTTGATAGTGGCTGCGCTGACTTGTACGGCTCGTAGACAATCAATTGTATAGACTTGTAGACAACCGCAAAAATATATATGTGACATGCTGTCGGGACGGCGCAGCATTCAGCAGTCGGTGGCCGGGACATTCGTGAGTATTTGGCTCATCGTCAGTGTGTGCGCGTGTGAAGAATTGTTCACCGAAGTGACGACCTTATATGAGTGTTTACAAAACCTTGTTGTCGGAGACAGTTCAATTTCACAGCCCAAGTCCCCTAGCTGCAGCAAGAGACTGACGTCTCTCAGATAAGCCATACAACAAGTGGATTCCGTTAAACACGTTAGGAAGATATGTGTGTTAAGTCGCCGTGCCGTAGCTGTGAATTACTACGCGCGGCTGATGCTTACGTGGCTTGCGTGCCATATCTAATGGTTGGTAATTGGTGTTTGCAATGATAAAGGGTAAGCAGGGATCGCTGCTAACTTCATGCAGGCTGTCTTCCTTCCTGGGCCGTTTTTCCGTGCCCCTAGCATTGCAGATCATGTAGTCTAAGAGTAGTAGAGATATCGCTGACAGAGATTGTCCTGTAGTAGACATAAGCGGCGTTTACATGAATACGACAGAAGCGTATCGTATCAACTTTCAAGCGTATCGCATCTCATGTAAACGAGGTAATTCGCTAGGAAGGCGTATCGCATCCAATACGCCAAACAAGGGTAGTTTGAGATGGAGAATACGCATTTCAGCGGCGCATGTAAACAGAAGCGTATCGCATCAGGAATTATGGGAAAGCATTCGCTGCGGGATTACAACCGGCCAACCAACCAGCGGCGCGGCCGTATGGCAGCGGAAGCCTGCTTACCGGAAGTAGGGGGCTCATTTTCAAATGTTACACCAGACGGCGCTAGCTTGCCAGCCAGTGAGATGCGCATACATATAAACGGAGGTGTATCAGCGGAATTCGATACGGCAAGATAACACGATACGCTTCTACCGTATTCATGTAAACGCGGCTATAGTAGACATAAAAATAGGCAGATGATGATGATGAATCTAATTTTTTGAGTTGCGGTGAATCTCTCAGCTGTAGGGACCGTTCGCCCCCACTGCTGACATTCTTCATTATGCCAGCGTTGCGACAGTGAGCGCTTGTGGTCTTCCAGTAAGATATTTACAGGTTTACATAGTCCGTGCATTACACTATGCTTGTTATTTGACTTAGTAAGTGGTTGCTAAAATTTATGTGGTCGATATAACTAACATATAGACTCATGTAAGGGCCGCACTTTTTTGTTGTGATTTTGGCAAACCTTACATGGGAGCAGGTCACTTAATCTAATTTTGCCAACGAGTATGAAATCCGCCATAAACTTCCGCCATCGCCACCTCTTAGTGACACGCGAAAATTCTCTGTTGAGCACAAACATGATTGCTTCTTGGTTGGATGTTAAAAAAAATATTGGCTGTTAAGCTGGGGCTGTGGCTCTTACACGGGTGCATCCATTACACGCATTTATACTGTACGAATCTTCCTTTATGTAATTGTCTTATACTTCACAATCACTAATACTACTTCACCTTTCTGAAAAACTGCAGCCTTTTTCCTTTTTTACTGCGAATCCGAGTATAAGCGCTGCTGCGCATGACTACTGTTGATTATGATTTCAAGTGAATTCAGCTTGGCCTCATTTCGGTTACTGAATGAGTTAGACATATTTATGACCTCTGCATGCAAGTGGTGATGTTTAATTCAATCCCTAATAAATGTTGTAAATTATTAGACGAGTTATTTTTACGAGTCGTTAGCGTTGCCTGGTGTAAAGAGAAACAATACTCGGACACATATCATTAACATGCACTGCACATGTCGTACATAAAAAGACTTGGCCAAAGGGGTCTCTGAAGTCTGTAGGTTTTTTTTTCTGGTCAAAAAGCACACAACACAAGTTGAAGCGACATGAACGTACAACATACTCATCCTCTAGGCATAGGTTGTCCATGCCATTAGAAATAATATTTAATTGGCTACGTCCTTCTCTTTAAAAAATATAATAAACTTTGTACTACGTATATATTTATATTGTGTCTGTGCATGGTGCTCACAGTGGAAATTTAAGATAATGGTGAAGTGAAACAATACGGATGAGGTAGCCGCCGCTGGTGCTTCTAATGCGCTTGTCCTCCAATTGTCATGATTTGCAGAAATAAAGCGAAAGTATGAATTAAAAGCCACGCATGTCCATGCCAGCAATGATGCAGCAAGCTTTTAGCTACAATAAAAAAAAATCTTAAATGATGTGGTTAACAGAGCCCTGGTAAGGACATTTTTTGGGGGTATAGGCACCGGCATTGCCGGGGAGAGCTCTGCCCTTCCCCTGGAAAACTTCAGAGGGGGCTCTTGCCTCGGAACCCCCCATAGTCGGTGCCTATGGGAATGTCTATGCAAAAGACCGTCATGTACTGTAAACGCACAATACTTCGAAATTTGCGGGCTATGTAGATATGATTACCATTTAGTGAGCCAGTTTCAAAGCTGGCTTACCAAAGCAGCCAGCTTTTAAGCAGTTTTGGCGGCTTGTGTCGGCGCTTGCTTTTTTGTCTGTGCATTTCGCTGTCATGATAAGGTGCGAAGCAAGACATAGTATGACTTGCCCACAGAAATCTGCTGCAATCGCCCATGTACTTAGATTGAGGGGCATGTTAGAAAACCTCAGGTGGCCTAAGCTATTCTGAGTGCCCCACTACGGCATGCCTCATAATCATATTGTTCTTGGCCCGTACACGCAAAATTTTCTATTGCAATAGCAATTATATTGACACCCCAAGTGGTGACATTGAGATTTCCTCTCAGTTGCACTGAAAGGCAGCGCCACATTTGATAAAGGCAACAGTGCAAACACTCGGTTGAAGCAGCATATGAAGTTTACAAAGAAAGAAGGTCAAGCACATGCTGAAAAGCACGCTAACTGAGCCGACCAACTGGCGCTTGGCATCGATCATGATTACTTCTTGCAATGTCCCTGGCACCACCACATCTGGCAATGCCGGCAGTGAAGGCGAAAGTGAGAGCTATGCTCGAAAGCACACAATGCTTTGCACTCGCATGCAAAGCTTCCCCAGTTTCCCTTTTAAACTCTCTCCGCCATACCGCAGAGGCACGAAGAGTGAACACACACTTAGAAGCACGGGGCAGGGAGGGGGGTGAAGCAGTGGTCATACGCAAGTCTGAGTGTAGCAGGCAATGCGACGGCTTTGGACTGTAGCTACAGGCGCGTACGTAACGCTCTTGTGTGGGTGTGTGTGAAGGACCTGGGTGCTGCTCCTTCCCCTTGACTGTGAAAATGCTCCGCAATATGCGAAAAAAGAGCCAATGTGCAGGCTGCGATCTCGCACTGTCTCCGCTGGTGCCGTACCCCTCGGCTAATCAGCGTTTTCTCGGGGTAGCCGGGCATGAGCAGCATTACACTTTTTTGCTGGAAAGCACAGCAAATGGGACGGCTGAAGCGAAACCAGGTGGTGCTGGGCATCCCGAAGGCCATGGTTGTATAAAGGAGGGCTCAACAAGGCCATGGCATTATAAGGCTGCAAAGTGTGTTGACGAGTAATAGATGATTTTATACATCTACGTGGGAAATGTGGACATAGTTTACTACATGAAAATATTACCTACCATGCACACATATTGAACACTTTTTTTTAATACTCGCTTTGGGCACATAGGCAATTCAGCTTCATATCATTTTGGAAGAGGCAGGGATGTTGGCACAACAAATAATAATGTCGTTAAAAATTAACCTTTATAAAGTTCTGACCATTCACTTTAGTGCAAATTATACTCTTCGCCTAATTATGTTAATTGATGTGCTCAGTTCATGCATTTTACAACGTGGCAGAGACCTCGTCAGGCAACCATGCCTTTAGTCTCTGCCACCTGCAGGATGATGTGATTTTCCTGCAAATAAAAACTGACTGACTGACTGACTGACTGACTGAAATAGGTTTGTAGTTGTGGCTCCCATTATAAAGCCTCGGGCCACAACTGAGCTAGCTATTATGCCCATTAAATATAGTACAGCATGCCCAGCTTGGGCATCATTTTCATTTGAATGGTGAACGGTGTCGCTGTTAGTAGGGGAGGTGTGCTATGTGGCAAATTGCACTTGCAATTTAGAAGAAAGACCTGTTGGAATTTGGAAATTAGGGCTGGTAACCATACCCAATTAGTAAAAACTCTAAGATCAGCACCAGTTTTCCTATAAATTTTGGAATGTGCCATGAAATAGTGCCATTCCAGTTAATAGCTTTCCTAAAGCCTCACTCGCAGGAAGAAACTAGCTGGAGCTCTAATGTATCTTTTGTCAGATTTTGAGGACATATAATGAGCTAGTCTTCACATATGTGCTAACGGCATAAGATTTCGTCATCACCAGGTTTCCTTTCAGCAGTTGCAATGTGGCTGTATGGTGCATTAGTTAATTAGCAAAGCTTTGTTAATTAGCTATTCAAAGATGTATCATTTTCATGGATGTTTGCTATCTGCCGTGGGTAATCCATAAAAAAGACAAAGAGGATTAAAGGAACAGTTATATGTGGTGGTGACTGGACTGCAAAGCCAGTGCCTCGAAGTTGAGGCCGCCACATTCAGGACTTGGCCATGACAACAATGCAGCTTTGTGTTACGGTATGGTAGATTATGCACCACTTTTCATTATGTACTATACCACTAATTGATGGTTATGCTGCAAGTAGAACGATGAAGGAGGGTGGTAGAAGCGAGTGAATTTTATTCTTCAACTGCGGAACTTAATAGCTATCATCAGCGGTGGAAGGCAACAGGCATTTAGGCATATTTGGTTAGAAGTAAAAGGAAAAACTTATCTACAAAAACTTCAGCGAGGGCTTTGGTATTTGGTAGGTGCTGCTTCCAGTGATTTACAAGTACTAACTGTTGGGCATGTTGGTAATCCATACTCAAAGAAGAATGGCGCGAATGAGCAGAGACAAGATAGAAAACATGGATAAGCGCAGACTTGCAACAAGGGTTCACTTTGAAAAACACAAAATATATACGCTGGCATAAACACGTGTAGTACCTTAAAGATTAGCAGTTAAATAATCAATTTCTAGTTCGTGCAGACTCACTGATGGCCTCGCCACGCACGTGACCGGACTTCTGAATAAAGAATCGCCCTCGCTATGCTATGTTTGTGTCCTGACAATACCTTGGTTTCTTTAAGCAACGGTTTGCACTTACATTCTTTGCAATGTAGGCACAGATTAGACGACGGCGGCCCCTTCAAGGAAGCTCTGTGATCCATTAATCGGTTATTCAAACACCGTCTAGTTTGGCTGATGTACTATTTCCTGCAGGACAGGGGAATGCGATACACTACACCCTTTCCACAGTCAACCAACCTGCTGCGGTGTTTGACATCATAATCATTCATAAATCATTCATTCACAGTGTTTGACATCATAATTATAAACGGAACCAATTTCCCTGGTCCCCTGAGGTTCCACTTAAAGAGAGTACACTGTAGTAAATTCAGTATGCAAAGTGTGTATGGTGTACCTGTTCGTGTTACATTTTATGCCATCATACTATTTTCCTGCCACTTGTATGGAAATGCATCCTGAATTCATCTACGTGTGTAGAGTGTCACAGCTAACTTTAGCCAGAGTTTAAAATATGTGAATGCCATGTATCTGGATAGAACCAAAGTAATGCTGTTTGCAGTCGCTTGGAGATACCCAAATTATATTTTTCATTACACCTAATTAGATAATTAGTCTTCATTAACTAATCAACTTCTCAAATATTATAATTAGATGAAAAGTGTCAATGATCAAATTGTAGAGTGACATGAAAAACTTGCAATACAGCTTTCTGTTGCTCAATACGTGCTACCAAAATGTTTTTCCGAGTGCGAAAGAAGTCTGCAAATGCACGCTAAATTGTTACGCGACTGGCCGCTCGAGGCACTTTGAATGTATTTGCAGGCTTCTTTCACGCTCAGCAAACACTTTTATGTAGCACGTATTGAGCAACAGAAAGCTGTATCAGGAGTTCTTCATGCTGCTCTACAATTTTCTCATTGACACTTTTCATCTAATCATATCTGATAAGTTAATCAATTAAGACTAATTACGTAATTAGGTAGAATTTAAAAATCGAAGTACCTCCAAGCAACAAGAAAGAACATTACTTTGATTCTGTCCAGCTACGTGGCATTCACATATTTTTAAACTCTGGCTAGTTAGCTGGGACACCCTGTATATACAACAGCTTCCTGGTAGGTACTTTCAGGCTATTTTAGATCGATTTTTCTTCGCCGGACACTTTTATTATGTTCAGTTTCAGTTTATTATTCTTTAAATACAGCAAATAGGTAAGAGACGATATGCAGACGAGGGTCCCAAAGTCAAAGACTGCAATGGGACCTTTGCACATACTTAAATAAGGTGAATTTTGTAACCCTTGGCAGCATGTTCGTATGCAAGTCTGTAGACACCCTGTTTATTCTGAAGCTGTCTATTAATTCTAAAAACATTTTTCCAATGGCGGAAAAAGATTTTACTGTACATACAAAATTAGCCTATGAATACTAACAATGTTGTGTGAATAGATACTTGCTTTGATAACACAGAAACATGCATTCATCAAACATTTTATTGACAGCATGCAATGCTAAGTAGAACTGTTACAGAGTTTCTGCGTACAGCAGCAAAATAGCATTCAGATCATTCCAGACACTTGTACATTTGCGAATTACACAAAAACCCTGTCTTGTCTCAAGGTTTTTAGTTACAAGCTAAATTAGTTTAAAATTTAACAGAAGAACACTGGTAGCTAAACAATTTCAATACCAAATAGGGACAGATGCTTCCGTTAGTAATTTCAATGAAATATCTCCATTGTAGCGCCGCACTTAAACTTGCAGTATAGAACCAGGGGAATATTATTTTTAGGTGCAAAGTGAGATGGGAAAAAAACACACCACTGAGATTCTTAAAAGCCGGATGAGGAAGCATAAGCAAGCCAAAATATTTTCCGCATGATTAGCAATCATACATAGACAGGTTGAAAGCATGTTCTGCATTTGAACCCACATGGTTTTCATGGTTTCTCAGAAGGGCAACTCGCACAACGTCAAAAAACACACTTGCATATGTATGGAAGGCATGCTAAACATACAGCTGCCAAGATTTCACTTCAGCGGTCAAACAAAGCTGGTGTGTAACACAGGAATGCAAGTTTAGTTGTTCAGCTTGCTTCTGTTGCAGTGTAAAAGGTTAGCATATAAAGCTATTAATAATTGGCACCTCCAGAAGCTTAGACAGATAAAAGACGTTTCAAAAGATGAAGTTATTACCAATCAGTCAATGAAGGTTGCCTGAATATAGCTGCTTGTCAATTACGAAATAGTACTAGGAGTTTGTCCATGACAAAACAGGACCTATAAGCAAACAGCCAAGCACAAGGACTATGTATGTGGCAGCTACACTGCATGGCTAACTTTGGGAAATAAATTCTGCAATGACATGCAGCCTGCCACAACACTCCTCACTGAACACACAGGTTCAAGCATACATCGAACATATACAAACTTGCACAAGGCAAACCTAACACTTAGAAAAGCCTACTTATAAATATATTTACACTAACGGGCTCTTTTCCTTGGCAGCACTAACAGAGAAAATAAAGCACTGCCTATTGCTCTAAGAAAGCTAGGTTGAAATCAGTGTTGAGAACTTTAAGACACTTCAAGTGCTCATGCTTCACTGGTTCACTATCAGGAGCACAAAACTAAAACCTACTTATGACGAAAGCTACACATTTTTATATCTGTACGGAAAACATAAAACATTTCCTGTGGTGTGCAAACGCCACAGAGAAGCATACTTTACAATTGGTTTTCTGCCAGCACCCTTGGCAACATGCATGTGCAAAGGAGGATTCGAATGAAGCTGTGTGTTGAGGAAATGAAACAAAACAGGCAACTTTGAAATGAGAACCAATTATATATGACGAGGATGGCACATGCTTAGCAAGGAAGATCTTAAATTCTACAATATGCTTAAGCAGTGAAGAACATGCACAATGAGTAGATACTGTGTCTGACTTAAAATACTTACTACCTGCATTCTCTTTTTTAACATTTAGAAATGAGCTCAATCATGCATCTGTTATCTAAATCATAGATGGCCTTGTTAAAAAGTGCACAGACTGTGCTTGGCACAAACAAAACAGTTTCTATCTGAGGCACTGAGGTCTATGAAAAAAGAAATTAGATGCAGAAGAGAAAGCTTGCAGCCACGCAACACTATACAGCACAACAAACAAGCTCAGTAAGGCCAGACATGAGAAAGGTAATTTTTTGACAAGCTTTTATGGCATTTATAGGTTCATAGGCCTAACTACTGGACTCATTACTGTACACTTGCAGTAAAGTTAATATCACTGCAACAAAGTACAAAAAGAAATTAAGATCTTGCAGTGCTTGGAAAACCAGTTATGATAGACAGTCATGTGAATTGCGATTTATGTAACTACGGTACTGCTAGGCAAGTAGCATGCATTTGATGCTCATATATATATGTATATTTGGTAAGCCACAAACACTTGCCAGTTTTTTAAATGTATTTTAGAGACTATTTACTATGTGGTGCCATAATACATTGCACTGCAAACACAGATGCACTTAAGTAGGTGCAATTCCACAGTAGCTACGCAATGCTTTTTTTTTGTGACAATTTTGTGCGCAAGTTGATCATAGTCATAGCATGCCTGTATAGTAAGTCTCTGAATGGCATAAAGAGAAGAGTGGAGGAAAAGTAAAAAAATGCACATTATCAGCTGAGATATAGAATTCTTCTGTGCATACAGGAGATTCCTAAATACGCACTTGGTGCAGCAATTCATAGAGCTGCTTGAATTTGTGAATGTCCCGCACTTGATGTATTTTTCAATAGTAGCACGCATCAGTGGCAGTATGTCAGCATAAACCTCCATGCTGACTAGGATGTGTGTGCAATGCATATGCCTCAACTTTTTCCCAGAACTAACATTTCTAATGGTTCTGTTTTTTTTTTGTGGCTCACTACATGCACGATGTGAAAAAGCAAACAGTTAACTGCTTTTGATTATCCCTTTTACTGAAGCAACATGGGCAATTCTTTTAAGCAATAATAACCCATCTGTACTGCACCAAAACCAGACTACAGATTCCTTCAATAGCTAGTTGCTTTGCACCTGTTTCACAGCCAATTTACTTCTTCACAAATTTCTCTTATCGCATATACAATGCCTAGAGCACTTATTTGTGCAGAGCTGTTAACTAAAGAACACTTGCCATACTCAGGGCCCAAGTAAGTAAAGCTTACAGTATAAGGAAAACACGCTCTTGTTTTGAAGCACATGTTAGACACAAAACATTTGCCGCTACAACTGCACACAGAAAATAAAAATTGCATGAGAGCGTCACCACATTCTAAAGGCACCTTTTTCACTGCTTTCCTAAAGTGCAAAGCAGACAGTTATGACACTGTTCAGGCAGGCACACACACACATCAGCCTGCCTACCATCTGCTACAGAAGACAACCACAATGTAGTAGGCACAAAGAACACTGTGAAACATTTATAGCCACAGGCAGTAGTACTTAAATGCTCGAGAATCTACAAACAACATACAAAAGCACAAGGCACCCGTGCCAGCTATCTAAGCTGGCTCCACAGATGTAATGAAAAACTAACGTAAAACCAGGACACTTACCATTTATGAACTTCACAGGTTTCACTACACAGGCTTCCATGAAAAATCTAGCAGCAGCTCAGATGTGAAAGATGACAAGCATAAAAGGCAGCAGCACATGGTACTGCTCAATATATAAGAACACTATGGTGAACTGCATGACTTAAATCAGTGTCTTTTGTTTCCCTGTTTGATTACTACGTTCTTTATTATGCTACGTGCAAACAATGGGAGTAGTGGCATTTGTGGCCCATTCTGTCTGCTCACCAGGCATGATGCGATACTGTGGACTCGACCCTGTAAATGGCCTGCACTCACTCATGCTATCAGTGTCACCCGAGCCGAGAAGGGTGAGCACAATGTTCACAAAACCGTTCCTTGTAGTATGCATGCTAAAATGTATTTCAAGCTGCAGTTTTCTTTCTGTAGTAAAAGGAATACAACTGATTAGTTCTACTTTTTCCATTACTTCACTTAGATGGATCCACACAAGCAAAATTAGAGGCCAATATTTCCAAAATCAGTGACAAATATGGCATTGTTCAACAGCTAAGCATCCACCCATTTGCATTTTCTGCTACTACTGCCTTCTTCCTAGGTCTTTACAATGGCTAAATATACTTCTGGTAAAATTGTATGGCGTTTTGTGTTCATAATTAATTCATGAATCCTGCAGCTAACAGTAGAACAGAGGTGCTATTCTGCTATGTAAGTTGTGGTAGTGAATAATAATGTATGGAGTGTGCTTCACTAATGAAATTCATCATTTGGGGCTACTAGTTTATGCAGCAGAATATGTGTGCACCCATACATACTCCCTTCTTCCCCCACAGCTCTCAAGTAAATTCACTACCAGATTCAAACATCACACTTCGGTGGTGTCATCCAAGGTGCTTGCCTGTGTAGCTCTGAGGAGGTTGGTGGCCTGCAAGACATTCCAACCACTCTGCTCCAGGGCGTGGGAGCAAGCATCAGCTGGGAAAGTCAAGCCATGCCGCTGCTGCAGCTGCTGCTGAAGCCGCAGCCACTTGATTCCTTTGTGCACATCCCAGTCCACTTCATTTAGGGCCACAAGGCACTCCTCTACGCCAACATGCTGTGTACGAGAAACAGAATGGTTACTGAACCTAGAAGCAAGGCTGCCCTATCTTTCCTCCAAAACCCAGATCAGCTGGTGTGGCTTCACCTTACAAGACAAAGTGATTACAGGAAGCTTGAAGGGATCAGCAATGGTGAAATGACAGAAGCCTCTGCCTGGAGCCAACATTTTGGCAAAATGACTTCTCCAGGTTTCTTTTCTGGCATTGCAGTGATTTCAAACAACAGTACAGAATACTCTTAGGTATGTAAGTGAAATCAATGTGAAAAGTGCCAGCAACACAAAAAGAGGGACATGGGACAAATGCTGTTCCAACTAGTCCAGCTGTCTACCTTACAGGGGTGGGACTCCAGCACCAATTGCCCCACGCTGCGCCAGATCACCTTCGGCATGTGCGCTCCGGAAGTGGTTGTGATCAGTGAGGGGATTTGTTCTTGGAAAAAGAGTGCAGCTGTTCACATTCCACACACCACGCAACGGCGCCTCCTATACAGTTTCTCATGATTTTTGAACTTATAACAATGGACCTTTTGGTGATCCTGGCAAGTGGCCGGTATGCACGTAGCCACTTCTGGCTGTTGTCGCTGCTGTTGGAATGGCCAGGGCGGCTCTATTGAAAGTGTACTAGAATATGGTTCAGTGGGCCAAACAGCATGGCACTCCCTAGCCGAGGTGCAAAACAATGAAAAGTAAGCTGAGGGCACTGTGAGTGAACTAGAACCTTTTTTACCCGTTTTTTTCCTCACATCCGGTGCTTCATTATCTTGTCACTGTGGCCTCTGGTTTTGCTCTTGTACCATTGGCATGAATAGAAATGCTTACCGTAATGAACACTTTTTATGTGTAATCACAGTAAACGACCAATTTTGTGGACATGCCCGATAATTCGGACATCTTCACGGAGCTGCCACATACCCCATAGAGTGAATGTATAAGAACATCTAAAATTTTGAAAATTTTGGATGGAAAAAAGTTTGTCGTCTGAATTTTCAGACTTTTTCACTGTGACTGCAGGTCTGAAACAGCATTAATCAAAGCCACTACCATTTGGATCATATCAGAGCCTCGAGCCAGCACTTTCGCACGTCAATTCGCTGGCAGCCACCACCATGGGAACGCTAGGCCTAGCTGCTGCAGACCTTTGCTGCCAAGCTTCACACTGTCCGGTGGCATTATTTTCATTGAAAGAATTTGCCGCTGTCATCAGTTTCACCGACTCCACCTTTGTAATCCTCACCAATGGCTTCGAAGCGTACAAAGCATGCCATGTTGCATATGCCACTTCTTGAAAGTCAGCTTCGCCGCAATACAGAAATATACGCGGTCAAGCATACAAAATGTATTGCGGTGAAGCATACCGAAAGTGTCAAGGGGCAACTGTCACGGTACATGGTATGTATCCCTTAATTATACACACAGGCATCCGCCATCTCCTGTTGAAGTATGAGCTACGATATGCATAAATGTACTGGCAGGGCTTCAGAGCTATTTCAGGCATGCCTGTGACAATTTGAACTTTTGGGGAAATAAAGCGCATGCATTCATCTTTTTTTAAAAATGTTTTCGCGGCCCTTAGGGAGTCCAAAAAAATTTGACATTAACTGGTAGCTAATTTTTAAGCATGGAGGCATGGAGTAGTGCCATGTGTACGTTTCAAAGTCTGAATTAAGCCACTGTTACAAATGTTCTCTGTTTCACCCAAAATGAAAGCGAAATAATGCATTGAAGTAGTCTTGAAATGGTTTGCATTTGAATTTATGCTGCTAGTGCCTCCATGTGATTATTTCCTGCGTAGAGTGAAACCACCTCATAAAACCATACCTAGAAAGAGAATGATGATGTATGTGTCTATATGGTAGTTAAACAAAATGGAGCTAACTAGAACAGATTCTTTCCTATCTGTATTCACCAATATGTATTGTCAGCAAAATTTTGGCTTCAAGCTTAGTCTGAGCCTTATGCCACCTTTGTCAATTGGATAAGTAGAGGCGTGAGATCATGCTAGCGAGTTATTACTTAAGAAAGGTGTTCTACTTTGTTATTTCTTATTCACATTTAATTTGTTTGTGATGGTACATCTGCTTACATACAGAGGTGTAGCTGTAATTACATTATGGAAATGAGGTACTGGTCAAAGCTTTGATTTCGTGGAATGCAAAAGAACCCTGCATTAGGGAGGCGGTGTTGCAGAAAGTTCAGTAGGCGAGTGTCTCTGTCCCCAGGGCTGGTATAACTTAAAACTATTTTAAACTGTTTTTGGGCCCATATGGGAAAGGGCATGCCACAAAAAGCATGCCACTCACAATTACGCTGCACTAGCATAAAGATTTTGTAATCGAATTACTCCCAGCAAGTCAAGAATTACATTATATCACCGGCTTTGCCATCCGACAGTGCTGAACCGTGATAATTAACCGAAAATGATGCCAGCTGTTCACTAGTAAGCTTTGGTTTGGGGTCCGAATCGTTTTATTCCGTGAAAGTCTATTTCTGAAGGTCCACCGCATATCCAACATGTGGACCTGGCATTTTCAACCAGTTTCCAAGAGTTTCCCTTTTGCTTCTCTTGTAAAATCCAGGCAAGGGGCGCTGCCAGTGTCACTGCGCAGTTATAGAATGTCACTCCCACAGCGTCGTCCCGCGTGGCTGCATCGCGAGAAAAGGGTCATGCTCAAAACTATGCTTCACTCACAATTCAATTTAGTGATGAGGACTCGAGTTATGATTCTGAAGATGACAGCAAAGCAGATTCAAGCTCAGACAGTGACAATGTTTTGAGTCAGCATGAGACATCTGCAGCTGTTCACTGGCCAGTTTCCTTTACGGCCTTAAGCAGTCTCCTTTCTGTGCGCACTTATCTGCCAATCTTTTTGCACGACCCGAAAGCTCTACTGATTATCTTCAGCTTGCATACTTCGCTTGGCTATAATTTGCTGCCATCGGCAGCAAAAAAACTTCCGTTCACGCCAAGAAGGCTGCCCATAGCACATCTCAGCCCAGCACTACAGATCTGCGCAAGACAGTTTACTTCTATTCTTCTTTCTAGGTACTTCTTTCTACTCTTACTTACTTCTTTCTTACTTCTTTCTACTAGACTTTCTACTCTTCTCTGCAGAGGTGATAAAGACAATCTGCAAAAATGCAAACAGATATACTTGGATGCATAATCTTGTAGTAGTTGCCCACCTACGCTGAGAGCAAATGACCCTGGAAGAGGCGCATGACTCTAGACGAACTGGTGAAGTACGTTCCCTGGTCTTCTCATCGAACCATCCTCAGAAGATGCCAAAAAAGGCGGAACGGCAAAATGTGTTACGAGGACTGCAAAGTTGAACAAAAACCAGACGTTTTCTGGGAAAAGTGCAGAGTGCACCTATGCTTCACGATATCTAGAAACTTCTTCACCACATGGCATGAGCAATGAACCGGTCCTGGTTTCTCTTTTGTATCCGAAGAATGGCGGTCTACTGAGCATTTATTTTTTCAGACACTATTTCTGGGTTATTTGTCTTTGAAATGTGTATTTTGAATTTCCTTTGATATTGCTGTTTTTGTAAATATCACGTTTTTTTACTCTTCTTTTCCTCAACTGGCAGCAAAAATGGAACTGCCTAGAATTTTTGTTTTACCTAATAAATTTTTTTGTTTGGCAACACATGTTCTTGGAAAGAGCATTCCATTATGCACAATACCCTACGCTATGCTGCAATGTGTGCTGGAATATTATTTGCGGTGGTAAATAATTTTTTACGAGACCTATAAAAAACTACCATTTTCTCGCGCTAATGAAAGAGTTAAAACTATCTCCGCAAGAAAGATTATTGAGTACAGAAAGAGCAGATCTTCAGAAGCTAAATTATAATGAAAGAGCTATGAAAAAAAATTCATGTTTATAGGCACTGCCCATAATAACACTACACATTCAGCCCCTACAATGATATCTCTCACTCAGTTGGCAGCAGTGTACAGGCCGCGCGATCATCTACTAAAGGTATCTGCTTTTGCAGTGACAACGAAAGATGCCATATCTCAAGCTGCAGCTGATCTAGGGAACCAAGTGTATCTCGGACTGAGACTGTGCTGTCACGAAGCTAGCGCCTAGAGCGCTGCAAGAAGCACTCTCTGTTCAGAGCATGCCGACTGATTGGTGTGACTAGCATCGATCAACCAATCGGCGTGGGCCAGCTGTCGCCCTGGGTCTTTAAAAGCGGACGCACCCTCATCTGACCTCTTAGTTGGCAGCAGTGCGCAGGCTGCGCGATCATCTACTAAAGGTATCTGCTTTTGCAGGTAAGCACCTGCGGGGAGCAAATTCTTGTTTTTCTTGTGCGCTACACACTGCTGCCACACCTCTTACAGTTCCTAAATTTTGTTGTTCAATTTGTCATTCTTTTTTTTCTTCTATAATGCCACATGTTATATGGTTGCCAGGCGATGAGAACGACGCTGAAGTAGCGCGCGAGTGGAAAAACAGAGACGACAACGACATCGCGTTGACTGCTCTGATAAAGTGCTTTCATACGTCCTCTATGCTGGCTTTCCTGTCTCCTACTAGGCTGTGACAATATGTCTAAGGATTTCGCAAACGCTTTTGATGGTTTTAAGCGTTAAATGAGATTAGAACTTCGTTCTGTGAGAGAGAGCACGAAATTCTGCAGCGACACTTGCGATGAGACGAAGAAGATCACCTCTGAGGTTAAGGCACTGAGGAAGGAAGTCAGCGAACTTGCTAGGTGTAATGAAGGTTTGAGGAGCGAGAACAAGTGGTTGACACGACAAGTTGAAGAGCTACAGCAGTACATGAGGCTCAACAATTTGTAAGTAAAGGGTGTCAAGGCGAATGTAGAGCCTGTTGATGTAATAAAACAAATTGGTGAAGTTGTTGGCGAACCAGTCAGTGAATTAGACATCAATACATGTCACCGCATTCCCACTCGGAACTCGGACAAGATGAACATTATAGTTCGTTTTGTTCACCGAGAAAAAAGGAACATGCTCCTTTCTAAGGCAAGGAAACAGAGACTTAATAACGGTATGCTTGGTTCTTCGGATGGAGGGCTTGTCTATATTAATGAGCGTCTATCTCAGTTTAATAAGCAGTTGTTAGGTGCCGCCATTGCACGTAAGAAATTAGTGTCATGGATATAGGTCTGGACTATAGGGGGTAAGGTGTTCACACGTCAAAGTGAACTGGCTGACACTCTGAGGATCACTCGATCATGGTGATCTGGAAAAAATGACTAGGTAAGGTCCATTTCCTAAGATGGACTGTCGCAGTGCCATGAACTGCGAGCTAACTTGTGCTGGCTATAATGTTGAAGATTTCAGAACGAAGCTCGGCTCTCTAGAGAAAGGGCTCAGTGCTATTCATTTTAATGCTCGAAGTATCAAGCACAAGGGTGACCATCTGAACTTGCTTTTTGCATCCATAAAGCATAAATTTGATTTTTTTTGTGTTTACAGAAACATGGCTAACATCCCCTGAGGATCATCCCCACTTTGACAATTATACTTATAATGGATTATTAAGCCTTCACTGCAAGGGTGGTGGTCTCGCTGTGTATGTGAATAAATTGTACAAACATTCTGTAATAGATGAATTTTGCGTAATAGATTCTAATGTGGTATGCATTACTGTATCTACTAAAAATGTAGTGGTCGTTGCAATATAGAGACCTCTCACCGGTAACAAACGGGTTTCTGTGACTTCCTAGAAAATTTACTGGTGTATTTGACTTCTACCGGATGCGTATTTATTATTATGGGTGACATAAATATTAAGTTATTGCTGAACGATTCATGTGCAACGCAATTCAATAATACCGTTGCATCCTTTGCCTGCTGGAATTGCATATCTTTACCCACAAGGGTAGCTGTTGAAACAAGTAGTCTAACTAGACATACGTATTACAAATCTGATGTCTAATAACATTCTCTCTGGTGCCCTGTCCCATGACATCAGCGATCATTTGCCAATCTTTTGCTTCCTGCCTGTCATGCACGACATAGATGTGAAGGTCCCATGGTTATACAGAGTAATTAATGCTAACACGATGAGTATGTTCAAAACATTAGTTGAATGTTCCCATTGGTATAATGTGTACAATACAACTGATGTAAACAAAGCATATAATGCATTTGACTACGTCAAACACATTTAATAAACAGTTTCTTTGGCGCTACAACAATGCCTTTCCACTAAAAGAAACTAAAACTTGCAAAAAGTTTAAAAAGCTTTGGATGACTCAGGAACTATACAAAAAAATTAAAACGAAAAACCATTTGTACCACAAGTTTATTAAGAGCTGTGATGCCAACAGCCTCATTGAATTTAAAAAAATAGAGAAATGAACTTAAGCAGGATGTTAAAGTAACTAAATCTACTTACTATATTGATCGGTTTACCAAAGTACATTCTGAAAGTAGGAAAGTTTGGCATGAAATTACCTTTTAACTAATAAATGTAATCCAGACCCACCCCTTACTATTATGACAGTCAATGGTGAACTTACAGGCTCTGATCTCGCAACCACTTTCAATTGTTTTTTCATTAATTTAGCAAATTCTATATGTACTTTGGTGACCATGTCAGTGGCGGATGCACTTTCTAATCTAATCACTCCCTTAAAAAATTCTATTGCGCTTATGCCAACTACTACTCATGAAATAGCTTCATTAATACATAAGGTAAAAAGTCATGTTTCACCAGGGCATGATGGTATACTAGCAGTACCTTTGAAGCATGTATATTCTTTAATATCTGACGTCCTGCGTTCCATCGCAAATCGTATGTTAGAAAGCGGAGTGTACCCAGATCAGCTGAAGATAGCAAGTGTATGTCCAGTTCGTCTTTTCTTAGGCTTCTGAAAGGCATTCGATTGCGTTCATCACAACACCCTGCTACGCAAGCTTAACAGTTATGGCATATGTGGTATTGCATCTGACTTGCTAAAAAGCTATTTAAATAACAGATTGCAGTATATTCAAGTTAATGACGTACCCTCAGAGAAATTGGCAATTCAGCATGGTGTTCCTCAAGGATCAATATTAGGACCATTATTGTTCTTAGTATACGTAAATGATATTGTTACAGTGAAGTGAAAGAAGAAGTTGAATTGGACTAGAGAAAGATGAAGTCTGGCAGTTGCCTAAACGCCATATCCATCATCTGTAAATATACGGTATTTTACTCTTGTGGGCCTGCTTTCTTCCCGCAACATTTTGGTGGAAGGTGCGGGGTACAACCACGGAACTTCGCAGCGGACGTCATCTACCTGCTGCCACAATGGAAAATCAACCGACACAAGTGACAACGCCTCGGCAGTCCGTGCCAACGGTCATCCTCACTCACCCACGGGACCCGGGAACATTTTGTGGCACGGACAACGCCGACGTCGAGGACTGGCTTACGATGTACGAGCGGGTGTGCGACAACAACAGGTGGGATCCTACAATGATGCTTGCAAACGTAATATTTTATATGAGGGGAACTGCGAAGCAATGGTATGACACACATGAAGCTGACCTAACGAGCTGGGATGTCTGCAAAGAAAAAATGCGAGACCTGTTTGGCAGACCTGTCGGTCGTCAGCTGGCAGCAAAAAAAGAACTTGCGTGCTGCGCTCAGACGTCCACAGAATCCTATGTCGTGTACATACAGGATGTGCTGGCCCTCTGCTGCAAGGCTGATGACAACATGACGGAGGCAGACAAGATTGGCCATATATTGAAAGGTATTGCAGACGATGCGTTCAATCTCTTGATGTGTAAGGATTGTGCCACTGTGGATGCAATTATTAAGGAGTGCCGGCGCTTCGAACAAGCGAAGGGCCGCCGCGTCACTCAAACTTTCGACCAATTGCCCAATACCGCCGCGACATCTTCTTGCGAAGACCCGCCGCGGTTCGTTCAGCCCACAGGATCGGAAGAAATAACGCGCATCGTTCGCCGTGAGCTTGAGGCCATGGCCCCGGCTCCAGTTCGTTCAGACTGTCGGGAAAGCGTACCCGCTACCTCCCTTATACAAGCGGTCGTTCGGGAGGAAATAGCAAATTTGGGCATTCCATCTCTCTGCTCGGTCCGCCAAACAAACACCTACCAAATTTCTCCGACCGCTCGCTCCCAGACGCAAAGCTTTCCACCACTCCGTCGCAACCCAGCTGACTGGCGCACAGCGGATGATAAACCCATCTGTTTTAATTGTTCCGGCATTGGACACATCGCCCGTGATTGCCGCAACCACTGGTCGTCGTCTCCTCGGTGGTCGTCTCCGAGCCACTACCGCCAAGTACCAGACACTCATACTTTCTCGCCCTATACGCTGACTAGGAACATCAACGCCGACAGTGCTCCACCAAGATCCAGCCGCTCCCCGTCTCCGCAAGGTCGTAGGTCCCGTTCACCTCTCGTTCACCGCTCTTCGTCCCCTTCTGCAACCGGTCGCTTCGCTTCGGGAAACTAGGCGGTGCAGCTCCCGGAGGTGAAGCTGCAACTCCGACCCGGCCCACAAATCCTCTGTTGACCCTGCCTACATGTGGAAACCTTCTGGACATTGAAGTTGATGGCGTTCCTGTTAGATCTCTCGTCGATACAGGAGCGCAGCTTTCAGTTATGAGCGCTGCTCTCCGCCGAAGGCTCAAAAAGGTTCTGAGCCCCGCCGTACCGTGCACCGTGCGAGTCACCGATGGGAGTACGTCACCAGTCCTAGGAATGTGCACAGCATGTGTGACCATTGGGGGCCATTATACCGTTGTTCTCTTTATCGTCCTTGAACACTGTCCACACGACCTAATTCTCGGCCTCGACTTCCTTTCGAAACACTCTGCCCAAATCGATTGCTCCGCAGGTGTTGTACAGTTGGATCTGCTGCTTCCTGCCGACGCAACCACTTGTGCTCCACACCGCTTATGTTCTGCTGAATTTGCAAGACTGTCTCCACAGGCGGCTACAAATGTCCTCCTGACGCCCTGTCCTCCCGTACCTGATGGCGAGTACGTCGTGTCGCCGCTTACTGACGTGGTTTTGTCGCGTAATATTGCCCTACCGAGCACCTTAATTCGGATCCGCGAAAACTGCGCTCGCGTGCCCATCCTCAATTTTGGGTTTTCGTCACATGTGTTGCCACACGGTATCGCTGTAGCGCATATCGCTCCTTTGGAAAAATTTCAGATTTCTTTTTTGACCTCTGAATCCTTCCTCAGTACGAACGGACCTTTGTCATTCACTCCTTCGTGCTCGACGCCTGCGGACGATGTTTCTAAGATGATCGCCCCCGACCTTCCTTCCGAGCAAACAACAGCTCTTCGTCACCTCCTGTCATCTTATCGGGACATCTTTGATTTGGACGACCGTCCACTTGGCCAGACATCTGTTGTCACGCATCGCATCAACACCGGTGACGCCAGCCCCATTCATCGGTGGCCATATCGTGTCTCGGCAACAGAAAGGGCCATCATACAGAAAGAGGTAGACAGGATGATGGACAAGGACATCATTGAACCTTCCAGTAACCCGTGGTCATCACCAGTTGTCTTAGTAAAGAAAAAAGACAACTCGTGGCGCTTCTGCGTTGACTACCGTCACCTCAACCGGATAACAAAGAAGGATGTTTATCCCCTGCCCCGCATTGATGACGCTCTTGACTGCCTTCACGGATCCAAATACTTTTCATCAATTGACCTCCGCTCCGGCTATTGGCAGATTAGCATCGATGAGATGGACCGCAAGAAAACCGTCTTCGTCACACCGGATGGTCTGTACCAATTTAAAGTCATGCCCTTTGGCTTATGCAATGCGCCAGCTATATTCGAGCGCATGATGGACTCTCTCTTGCGCGGCTTGAGGTGGTCTACATGCCTGTGTTACCTCGACGATGTGATTGTGTTTTCGCCGAACTTTGAGAGCCACCTGCGGCGCCTCACAACCATACTCTCCGTGTTTCGCAGGGCTGGCCTTCAGCTAAACTCCTCCAAGTTCCATTTCGGTTGCCGTGAAATTAACATGCTTGGTCATCTCGTAAACGCCGCCGGAATCCAACCTGATCCAGAGAAAGTTCACGCCGTGCGAAATTTTCCTGTACCTTGTTCAACGAACAATGTCTGTAGTTTTCTGGGCTTATGCTCTTATTTCTGGCGATTTGTGAAGAATTTTGCCGACATCGCTCACCCTCTCACTGACCTTCTTAAGAAAGACGCCTCTTTCTCTTGGGGACCACTACAGGAGAAAGCCTTCTCTGCCCTGATTGAGCGGCTTACAACTTCCCTGATTCTCTCACACTTTGATCCTTCTGCGCCCACCGAAGTACGAACTGACGCGAGTGGTCATGGCATCGGCGCTGTCCTCGCTCAGCGTCAACAGGGCCAAGACCGTGTCATCGCTTACGCTAGCCGCCTTCTTTCCACGCCCGAGCGAAATTACTCCATTACTGAGAGAGAATGTCTCGCGCTCGTATGGGCGGTCGCGAATTTCGACCGTACCTTTTCGGTCGGAGCTTCTGCGTTGTGACCGATCATCACGCCCTCTGCTGGCTCTCCTCTTTGAAGGACCCAACTGGACGGCTTGCACGTTGGGCATTGCGCCTACAAGAATATACATTTTCTATAATATATAAGTCAGGGCGCCTGCATAAAGACGCTGACTGCCTGTCCCGCAATCCCGTGGATCAACCGGACGATACCGATGCAGACTCAGACATCAGTGTTCTGTCCCTCTCCGGCTTGCTCCATATTGGCGACGAGCAACGCCAAGATCCCGTTCTTCGAACACTTATGGAACGCCTCAGCTCCTCGCCCAATGACCCGTCCCTTCGGATGTTCACCTTGCGCGATGGAACTTTATACCGTCGCAGCGTTCGTCCTGACGGCCCGGAGCTCCTCCTAGTCATCCCCAAGCACCTTCGACTCGCCGTGCTCCAGCAACTTCATGACGCTCCTACTGCTGGCCATCTGGGCGTCACTCGTACTTACGACCACCTGCGGCGCCGCTTCTTCTGGCCCGGCATTTATCGCTCTGTGCGTCGTTATGTCGCTTCTTGCGACCTCTGTCAGCGCCAGAAGACGCCTGCTATGCCTCCCGCTGGTTTGCTTCAACCAATTGATATACCTACAGAGCCCTTCTTTCGTGTGGGCCTCGACCTCCTTGGCCCGTTTCCAATTTCCATCAAAGGAAACAAATGGATTGCTGTAGCAACCGATTATGCCACTAGATATGCCATCGCGCGAGCGCTGCCAACCAGATGCGCTACAGATGTCGCCGACTTCTTACTAAAAGACGTCATCCTGCACCACGGCACCCCTCGCCAGTTGCTGACGGATCGCGGCCGCTACTTTCTATCGAAGGTCGTCGATGATCTGCTCCGCTCCTGTTCTACAGAACATCAGATTGCTACCGCGTACCACCCTCAAACGAACGGCCTCACCGAGCGACTAAACCGTACACTCACTGAAATGCTCGCCATGTATGTTTCCAACGATCACTGCGACTGGGACGTTGCTTTACCATACGTCACTTTTGCATACAACTCGTCCCGTCACGACACTGCCGGATTTTCACCATTTTTCCTTTTGTATGGCCGAGACCCCACCTTGCCTTTTGACACGTTGCTACCTTCCGCAGTACAGTCACCTAGCACTGGTTACGCTCGCGATGCTATTGACTTAGCCGCCCAGGCCCGAGATGTCGCCCGTCATCGCCTCAAAGTCTCGCAAGCTTCTCAAAAGCGACGCTACGACCTTCGGCACCGAGACCAGCATTTTTCACCTGGTTCCCTTGTCCTTCTCTCGACGCCTTGACGTCGCGTCGGCTTGTCGGAAAAACTATTGTCCCGTTTTTCTGGCCCATACCAGATCTTGCGCCAACTGTCCGACGTGACATACGAGATCGCCCCAGTCGGTCAGCCTTCAGTGCCCCCCAACGTAACCAGCGATGTTGTTCACGTCACCAGGCTCAAGCCCTATGTCCCCCCATTAAGCGAGGCTGTATAACTTGCACCAGGATGGAGCTACCCCGCCGGGAGGGTGATGTTACGGTGAAGTGAAAGAAGAAGTTGAATTGGACTAGAGAAAGACGAAGTCTGGCAGTTGCCTAAACGCCATATCCATCATCTGTAAATATACGTTATTTTACTCTTGTGGGCCTGCTTTCTTCCCGCAACAATATTGCTAGCATATTCGAATCGCCTTATCTGGTCATGCACATTGACGATACGAATATATTTTTTTCATCCCACTCCTTGTCCCAAATGGAGGCTATGGCAAATGCATATTTAAGAAAGCTACTTAACTGGTTGTTGACCAATAGGATTAGCCTTAATTTATCAAAGACTTCATTATTTTTCATCCTATTATTACAGTAGAAAGTATGACTCTGAAAATTTTCTACGAGCATACTGAATTGCTTTAAAGAGAGTTTCAAACCAGAAATTTCTTGGTGTTTGGTTCAATGCATCTTTCTTGGAATTTTTCACACCACCAAATTAATGTCTGAGCTAAGTAAGACAGCCGCTCGTTTGTATAACATATCTCAGATTCTCACGTAATAAATATTTAAGTAATATTTCTCACGGTAATACTGTCGTTTGATGCAATGTATTTTGTTCACTATCATACCATGTTAATATTTATTTCTGTGTTGCTCACTGCTCTATCGACTGTTTTGGGAAACTGTGATCTTGTCAGGCTTTACCACCTTTTGTCGCAGTTCCCTCTTTCATCTTTGAAGGAAAAGAAACCTCAAGCTCGAACCTCATTTGTTGCTCCCCTGGTTAAAGATATCCATGTATTACGCACTTCTGTACCCAAGGTTATCATACTGTATCCTTGTTTGGGGAACTACGACGTCCAGCAATTACCTTAAACTAATTTCAATTCAGAAATGTGCTTTGCATGCTATTAAGGAGTTTCATGGCAGACCTTCAAATTTACCTACGTCACCGCTATTTCTGAAACGTGGCATCCTTAAAGTAAAAGAACTATATAATTTCTGTCTATTTAAGTACATCCATCATCATAAATTGTTCTTTTCGTGTTCAGATAATTCCAGCAGCCAATGTGCTTTTTGGACAAAACGTAAGCTTGTTCCAATCACACGCACCAATTATGGCAAGCAAGCACTAAGCTACCAAATTCCCACAGCAATACATCAATTTCCCTTTGAAACTGAATATTACCTTCCACAAGAACATTGTAAATCTACAATTAAAAGATACCTATTGGAACAAACAGAATGAGATATTTATTTAGTCGACAGACTTTGTATTTATTTGTATTTATTTTACTACCTTTCAAATGTTTTTTCTATAACGCACATGTTGTTAGATTTGTGATATTATTTCTGTGTTTTAGGATTGACATTTTTATGTCTGTAAAAAAATTATGTATCTTTTTACTACTCATACGATAAGTTGTGTATGCGATTTATTCTTTTATAGTACCAATTTCATGCATGTTAACTTACTGTGTCATGCTTTTTACAACACTTCAGAAATTTATTGTGAAGTGCTTGTACACAATGCCAGGTGTTCTACGGGTGACCAGGACCTTGTCAGGCTCTTGCCTTTTGTCTTGGCACCCTCTTTTCATTGAAGAGAAAATAAACATTCACTTTCCAAAAAAAAAATAGTGCTACAATCCACGCTTCAGAACACATTAGCAACATAGTTGATAATACAGGGAGCTTAAATTCAAATGAAAAAGTTATGCCTAAATGTAAGACGATGAGCAAAACAACAAGGTAAAAGTGGGAGCCAACATTTTGGCAAGTAAACTTGTCTTTTTCAAGGCCTTGAAAAATTAATAAAATTACTTACATTGAGCACATTAATTACATTGTAAATAATGCTAATCAAGTTCTTGGTTATATCAGACAGAACTTCTATAAGACACCATCAAATCTAAAGCTATTAATATGTAAATAAAACTGGTTCACTCCAAATTGGAGTATGCAACTGCGTATGGGATCCACATTATGATTATCTCACCAAGTCTTGAATCGGTTCAGGATCGTTGTGCTCACTTTATATTAGCAAACTACCACCACACATCAAGTGTCTCAACTATGAAAATAAGCCTAAACCTCCTACTGCTCTCACTTCGCAGAAAAGCTCCGCGCCTATCCTCATTCTTTAAAATAGGTAAAAACTAAATCTTCATGCAGTCGTGACAACCTTCCAAACATTTTTCTGAAACGTTATGCTGAAACTATTGCAAGGTTCCTTCTTATTATATTTCATGCTTCATTACTTGCTGGAAAATTACCGGATAAATGGAGGATAGCCACAGTTGTACCCGTATTCAAGAAGGGTGACTGTTCATTGTTAGAAAATTACCGTCCAATATCACTGACAACCTCATGTTGTAAGCTAATTGAACATATTGTTGCCAATAAATAAGATTGATGAATTTCTAGATAAACATTCAATACTGTCGAATTTTCAACACAGATTTAGAAAAGGCTATTCAACAGTTACACAGCTTGTCACTGTAATTCATCCACTCGCCTCATACCTTTATAAAAATGGTCAAATTGATGCTGTATTTCTTGATTTTAGCAAAGCCTTCTATACAGTTACACATGACAAATTAACACTAACACTTAGACATCTTGAGCTTCCAGAAATACTGATCTAACAAATTGCCATCAGTTTGTGGCAATTAATAAGCAACAGTCTGGCTCTCTTCCGGTAAACTCAGGAGTTCCTCAAGGAAGTGTTCTAGGACCACTGCTCTTTTTACTTTACATAAATCATATTACTACTGCAATTCATTCCAGTGTGCAAATTAGGTTGTTTGGGGACGATTGTGCGCTTTTTAGAGAAATCACTACAACAAATGACCAAATTGATTTAAATACTTCTCTTGCTGTTATAACCGATTGGTGCAAAATGTGGAGAATGCGGCTTAACGCTGAAAAGACGGTCTTTCTTCACTTCACTCGTCAGAAAGCTCCACTAACCTTTAGTTAGACGTTTGGTTCGTTGCCTTTACAGGAAGAAACAAAATATAAGTATTTGAGTGTCACAATTATAACAGTTCATCATGGAATTGACATACTGATAATATCTGTTCCTTGGCCTTGCGTAAATTGTATTTTATTGTGGCATAAACTTAAATATTCCCCACCTAACGCAAAACTGCTTGCTTATTATTCATTAATTAGACCGAAACTTGAATATGCATGTGGTGTTTAAGACCCGTTTACTAAACAAAATATTAAATGTCTTGAAAGAGTACAGAAGAAAACTGTGCGATTCATAATTTCAAATTCTCTGGATATGATTCCCCCTCACAAATAAAGCATAATAATGGCATCGAAATCCTTGAGCAGCGAAGGGAAAACTTAAGAATTCGATTTCTTTCCATGCTTTTTATGGAGATTTATCAATAATTCCTGCGTCCCATTTGTCTAATTCAACATATAGGCTTAGTTGACACCATCATCCGAATTGATTAACAATTCATTTTGCACAGACGGATGTATTCAAGTATTCTTTTTTTCCCCAAACTATAACAGACTGGAATACCTCGTTGCCTGTTTCAATCGATTGATGCATTGTACTACAGTTGTGTCTTACCACCCTGTTTGGATCTGAACTAGGTCTGCAGTATGAAATAAATAAATAAAATAAAATAAATAACTATAATCAGAATAAGGAATTGAAAACTGTACTTCTTTCTGAGCTATGTTATACTTTTACGCAGATCAATACAAAGTTGGTAATCCCTTTTGTAAGACGCCCTAGTTTTTTTAATCATTTGTTCCTCAGACAAGTTGAGATTGGAACTCTTTGTCCACCTCCACTATGTCAGCAAACCAGCTTGATGCATTTAAAATTGCACTTGATGAATAATTTTTGTAATATATGTTTAATCATTGCTACCTATTTAATACTGGACATGAATGGGTGTATGTTGCAATGCATTTTTACTCATGCATTGAATGTACATGTTGAAATGTATATGTTTTAGAGCGCAGCTCTTAGGCGGCCGTTACTGCAGCATGTGTCAGCGTCGGTGTAACCAAGTGAATGAGCGGGGGATGAAAGATGCGAGGAGGAAAGCAGAGGAGGAGGGTGAAGCGAAAAGCGTAGTGTGGCAACGATGGCTACGAGATGGCGCCAGAGCAGCACACCATCTGGGAGGTCTGTCGGCGATGAATCGTGCCTATGGGTCACCCAAGTGCTGGCTCATGCGATCTCCAAATTATCGAGGCAGTGGTGCCACACTTGGCTCAGTTTGTAACGTGCCGCACAAGACAGCTTGTCCACACAAGCCAATATATCGCGAAATGAAAGCACGTATAGAGCTGCGCTCAAATTTCGCATTAGGAGTATTGTGATCATTGGTAAATTTTATTTTTGTTCTTGCATAATTGCTGTATTTCCTGTTGTATCTGTCCATATTGACAAACTACCTTCTGTAACGCCCCATGGACCTTGAAGCTATTTCAACAAATATATAAATAAATAAGACATAATCTGACATTTCTGCATCGCATGTGAATTTGAATACAGAAATCAAAGATGGCTTCAAGCTAAAGCTTGCACTTCAATATGTGATAAATGTGAAAATTTTAAGGCTCAATAGCATGTGCTACAAATAGGAGATGTGATCACAGGTTCACTGCTCTAAATGGAGCCTGGAGGGCAGTCTGTGAGTGTCCTGCTAGTAGACTATTGAATATGGCTGCTGCTAAAGGGCTGATTGGCTGGACTGCGACACCAGTTAGAAGGAGGTGGCACAGCTCCATCCAGTCAGCAGTGACCGAAATGGACCATCCATAGATGGACACTTACAGAATAGCCCCCACTCTCCCTAGGGTTAGTCAACTTAAAAACTAAAACTGTTAGCACTTCAACAGCAATATGACCTAGGCAGCAAGTGTGTGTGCTTACCTCTTTTGCGAGAACTTTCTGCATGATTCGGACCTCATCAGAATCAACGCCTCGTGCAGGGCCTTGAGTCCTGTTAAGGAAAATGTTCAAAAAACACCGCTCATTGGTAGTCATTGATGCCATACATGCTGTCAATAAATGGTACTACAACTCGTAGAAGCACCTTCCATGGGCAAGCAATTTTCAAATGTTTCAGGTGTTGGTTAAAAATTAAAGTTATGCAATGCTATCTGAACCTGCACAACTATGTACTTCAGTATACTGGTATGAATTGTACTGTGGCACAGATATCAACGAAGCAGTTAGCATTCTTACTGATAATGTAAAATGTGCTTTGGAAGCCTTCCTTCCCTGCAAAGAGTTTCATCCTGCTTGCTATCCTACGTGGCTTTCTAATTACGCGATTTACTTCATAAAAAACTGAGGTACCATAGGAAGTTTAAGACAACAGAATCATTGGAGTGGTACGAAAAATTTTAGCATCTTGCAAAGCCAGGTGAAATGTGTAATGCGTAGAGACAGTGATGCATCCATTAAGTTTGTCAAAGAGCGTGTAAAATGCGATCCAAAATGTTTCTGGTTCTATGTAAAAGATTCAACTTCTGAGCGGGCTCAGATTAAAGTCACAAATCATCCATCTCATGGCATTCTTAGAAATTGCAACAATATCGCCAATGCATTTACTGAACATTTTTCTTCAGTTTTTCAAATGCAGCGTATACTTTTAGTTTTGGTGACTGGCAGTATAACTTCAGTGACCATTTCAACATTTCATGTTTTATACAACACAATATTGTGGTGGCCATAAGTAAGTTGAAACTAAAACATTCTCTTGCTTACGACTGCATACCAAGTTTTGTTATCAAAGGCTGTTCTTCTATATGTGTTCCTCTCCTTATGCACATCTTTCTTCTTGCTTTGCATACAAGTGCCCTTCCTTCTTGTTGGAAGAATGCAATAGTTGTGCCAGTTCATAAATGTGGCAGCATGAAAGACAAAATTACTGCCCCATGTCCCTCTTGTGTCCATTTACAAAAGTGTTTGAAATAGCTAGGTTTAAAAATCTGTCATTTTTCTTTAAGCGTAAGATCAGTATATATATATACTACCAACATGGTTTTGTTCATGGTAGGTCTGTGGAAACAGACCTTGTTTCTTTTCTTGATGCTGCAGGACCCGCTATTGCTAACCAAAGACAGACACTGTATACTTTGATTTGTCAAAAGCACTTGATGTGGTTTCTCATGATCTTATCCATAAACTCTTTTGAGTCAAAGTTTTAGTACTAGCCTGTGCACGCTGATTAAAAACTACCCGTCAACTCGGTTAAATTATTTTTGTGATGTTGCTAAGTACTCTTTGCCTTATGAATCAACTTCCAGCGTTCCTCAAGGGTCTATTTTAGGCCCATTATTTTTCAATATCTTTGTTAATAACCTTGAAGAATGTTTGGGTTATTTGCATCTCCTTTTAACGCTGACGATATTGAACTTTACCGTGAAATAGAATCAGAGCATTATTGTGAATTATTAGAGGAAGATGTGTGAATTCTGTTGTGGAGTGGTGCGCTTCCAACATTTTGCGTATTCATCCACCTTAAGACACTTGCCGTTTCCTTTAATTGCAAAATGTACACTTTACTATACAAATACTGGATTTACTTGAATACCTGATAACATTCACTTGAAATAAGCGGGTGGTACATGCGACTTAGAAATATTACTTGACTCCTGGCTAACTTGTGAAGAACACGTTTAAAACACCGTTAATGCATCCTACAGAAAGTTAGGCCTCATATAAAAAATGACTGAAAAGTTTGCAAATGTCAAATGCGTTATTCTTTTGTATTCTTCTTTTGTCCACTCGAAGCTAGAGTTTAGCTCTCTTGTATCGAACTGTATTAATTTGACAAATGTTGCAATAATTGATTGTGTTAAGTGGCGTTTCATTCATATGCTGTACAATCGATTTAGGGACACCGTGTATCTTATGCCTATGAGCGTGTTTCAGTTTAAGTTTATTATTCTTTCACGATACATAGTTGGTTGTTAATAGTATGCAGGCGTGGGTCCCAAGGTCAAACGATTGCAGCGGGACCCTCGGATAACAATATTGGTACAAAAATATTAATTAATACAGTGTAAAACTATGCAATCTATAAGTAAATAAAAAGTGAACAAAGTAGTGAAAAGTAATACATTTGATTTTTATACAAGAAGTCATACATGAAAAAAGAATTCGCACATTACCAATCTAAATTGTCATAACCTATTTAACAAATGAAGTACACACTTTATATACAAAGTAAGTTAATCAGGAGAACTAGTTATACAAAATTAAATTTTTAAGTTCATATTTGAATGCATGCAAGGACAATGATTTAAAAGCACGGGGTAAGTCATTCCACAGTTGAATCGCTGAGAACGAGGAAGTCATTTTGCCATAATTCTTGTTGCATTTAGGTAATAAAAAGCAAACCTAGTGCTATTGGTACTTGTCAGCAACCTAGATTTTATGTGAAACGCGAGCTGTTTGTTGAAGGGACCCGGAAATGATTTTTACAATTTTCTACTAACGTACTGAGTCGTTAGAGAAGGTCCTTCTGATCATTAATTGACACATCTAAGTGCTCCGCGTAAAGTGTGCAATTTATTATAAGGTTTTAAAAATGTACATTGCTGCTGATCGTAGCACACTGCTCGACGGAATTTTCAGCCGCCCTAACCCATATGACGTAACCACCCAATTGACGTCATGTGGGCGAGCTATCAAATTGGCTGCCCAGGGCACGTCATCGCTAATTTTTCTGTCTTTATGGTGAAGAAATTATGTTCATAATAATTGCAATGTTAGTTTGTTTCAATAAAAATAAAGTAACAGAAATAGAACGCACAAGAACGATTTCTCACTACACTTAAGCATTTCTGGCACACAGCAAGTGTCGTCTGCTTGTGTTACAACATGCTCCATTTTGACGAGAGCTCCACGGTCAGAGTCGGTCTCAGTCTTGTTGCGATCACTATGATTCGACTTTATTGCGTTGTGGACTGCAAACGTAGCGACTGGCAATATGTCAAGCTGTGACATCATGTCCCTCTGCAAGGCAGCAGACGAGCGGACAGGCTGCAGCGCATCAGACTGCAGCTATCTGATAGGCACCAAGATTTGTATGTTTGCGGTCGTCACTTTACACCGGAAGATTACTAACGCAATAGCATTTCACGAGTCCAGTATTAGAGTGAACGCAAGTGCAAGGGGACAGGGCCTGGCTGTGTCTCCTTACGTGTCGTTTCACGAGATGAGCAGAAATGCAAATGTGAATGGTCTGCACGGTGCAGCCATCTGGTGGCACACAGCTCAACCACACACAGTAGCAGTAACAAATGTATTCTTTGCTGCTGGTGTAAATTTTTTGCAGGAGTGTAATCGTTAACATGTTTTTGTAAATGTTCAAAATATTCTACAATTGGTTAGAGCAATATTAGCTCTTTGTTCGGCTGGGTAAGCTCTGCGCCAATAGGTGGCTGGATCGTGGAGACCGATCGGCCACTCATGTACGTCTACGCTAAAGTTCCTTCATCAGCTTGAGTTTATGCCTCCACTGTTCCATCAAAACGCCCGGCTAGCCTGTGGTTACTAGAATACCAGACACGTGCAGTGCTGCGACAGAATGCTCGCAACGCACGCTGCTTCGATAGCTTTTGCTTGGGGTTGACTGCCAAGCAGCTGGCAGAGAGTTTGGAGAGACTTCGCGCGCTCGCTCCTGGAGAACCGGAAGTCGACAACACGATGTGCCGTCATGACGCAGAGCCTGTGAAGGCAGAGCTTAGCCGCGATCATTTGGCGAACGAGTTGAGGAGAAAATGCATGACTGTGGAGGAGGGTAACTTGTAATTGTCCGTAGCTCTCTTAGTGCAAGACGTTTACCATAAATTGTGGTGCGAATGATTAACTTCAGCTGTACCCTACGCGTCTACAAAATTTGTCCGAACTGTTTCAGGGGCCTTTTAAGTAATTTACATAGAGTGATAAGTAAATGAAAATTAAACAAGCCAGATATAGGAAGAATGAAGTTAGCCTGAAGGTGCAGAACAGCATTAGAGTAAAAAGAACTGTTGGTAATAAAGCAAATGGCCTGGTTCTGAATGTGCTGTATGGATGAAAGGTGACAGTTAGATGTATTTTTCCACGTAGTAATGCCATATGTAAAGTGACTATGTGTGAAGGCAAAATATAAAGACAATAATTAAGGCGTGGACAGAAAAAAAATGGTCGAGATTTAAGGAGAGTTCTTATACCAAAAGCAGTTTTTTGCCAAACGTAAGCAATATGATTATTAAACTTCAAGTTAGGGTGTAATTTTATGCCAAGGAAAGTTACACAATCGGCTGCTGGGAATAAATGATGGCCTATGCACACTTGCGGTAAATAAGGGAGAACTTTGAGATTATTTAAAAATCATGAATAGAGTTTTAAGCGGGTTCAACAGTAGGTTGTTTAATGAACACCATTGAATAACTTTGGTCAATTAGTTGTTCATTTTAGTGATTAGCACTAGTGAACGATTTGCATGACACGGAAATGGTGGTATCATTAGCATAAAGGACAACATTAGTAAGATTAATGCAATTAGGTAAATCATTAATGTAGACACAAAACAACAAAGGACTAAGTATTGAGCCCTTCGATGCCCCTTGATTAATGTCTATGCACGTTTACTATTAGGGCCCGAAAAATAAGACGGAAATACTGGAACGTGCAGAAAATCACCGAAACCACGAAGAAAGAAGATATGAACAAGGTGCGGGAGGCAAATGAGATCCTAAGACAAGAAAATGCGGCGTTGTGAGCGACCATCAACAACCTCACGAAAGAGATCGCCGAGATCTGTCAGTTGCTGCTATGCAACAATGAGCCATAGAGGACCGGCACCGAAGAAGCGAGCCATCGAGGCCACACACACACACAAACAGAAAACGATCGCATGGACAGCCTCAATGCGAAATTCAAAGCGACATTCACCAAACTCGAACAGCTAATCACAACGAACATCGCAGCGGTGACAGCATTGAAACAAGCAATGGAGACCTACCAAGCCGAGAACACGAACAGATTCGCCTACATCGAAAGGACCCTACAGCCGATGGTAAGCCACTTGATGTTTGCGCCCCTCTTCGCGCAACATCCACCCAACCAGGGAGCCTCGTACATGCCAACGCAATCATGGCCGCCAACGCAACACCAGCAGCAGCAGGTGTAACCGCGTGGCAGTGGAACTGTCGCGGCTTCGGAAGGAAGAAGGCAGTCATCTAACAGCACATCGTACATGCCGCGTGCAAGCCACACGTTATACTACTACAAGAAACACTAACCGACGCACCGTCCCTCGCCGTCTACAGAGTGCACAAGAGACCGCCCGACAGCAGAGGCCTGTGCACCCTGGTCAGGAAGGGACTCACTTTCGTCAAACACGAGCTGCAAAGCAATATCAAGATCGAGCACACACTCACCGAAATCATCCCAGGCAAGAAGAGAAAAGGAACCATATCTCTGCTCAACGTCTACAGCAACCCATCGCAGAGAAAACAGAGATTCAAGACATTACTGCACAGAGCCAGCACTGCAGCGGGCAACAATCGCCGTGCAGCGGCCTGCCTAACGCGAAGCTCGATCGTGACATCGACGTCAAGGAGGTACGCGCGGCCCTGCACGACCTCAACAGCCGGTTGGCAGCTGGCCCGGACCT